>NC_139581.1:16912648-17122648 GCF_946808225.1 Silurus aristotelis | reverse complement strand
AAAGTCTCCCCCGAGCCTTCTTCCAGTGGCTCCCAGTCCTGATCCAGTTTCTGGCAAGAAGCTACACTATACTAGCAATAGCCTGCTGTTTTTACAGACCAGTGCATATTACATTATAGTTTATTTAATGGTAAAAATATGTTTGACCCTAAATAAATGATTTGTAAGCTAAATGTAAGCTGTGTGGAGGAAGGGGTTGGTAAAGTGCTCAGACAGAATATTTAAGTGGAAGGACACTCTTCAAGTATTTAGCCAAGAAACCAGAAGTAGAAGAACTTTTTTTTTTTTTTTTTGCTGAAATGTAAGTAATTTGAGTATGTGAAAAGTTATTTATTTATTAATTCATTGATTTGATTTGAATTGTTTATTTTATTTATTCATTGCAGTTGATGTAACTTGATGTTGCACATCGGGGGATAAAACAAGCGAGTGCATCAATATCACCCTGCACTTGTTTTAGAGCTGTTGAACTTTAGAGGACTATTCATATTCACATTTAAATAGATTTAGCTGTAGGTATGTTGTGCAGCATGAAATCGCAGACGATGAACTGATTGAAAGCTAAGCAAAACAGATTTAATTAATATATTACACCATTAGGTTGTGTTGAGGGTCAAAAATTAAAATAAAAGTAATACATACTAATATATATATATATATATATATATATATATATATATATATATATATATATATATATATATATATATATATATATATATATATATATATATATATAATATACTGTATATATATATATATATATATATATATATATATATATATACATTTTTTTCCCCAATAAAAAATATATCTACACAAGTGTGCAAGTCTAAAAAATACTTATATAATAACTTCAAGATAACCCCTGCCTCCATTTCTAAACATAATATCATATGTATTATTCTCATGTGTAATATATTCCTCCAAGCCACATCCGACGGTTTATCTAATTCTGTGCATCAGTAGCCTAGGGTGTGATAAAATGACATCATTGTGTGATCCTGTCCTTGATTACAAAATTCATTGTGTCCTGGCCTGCTGTAAATTTCCATACACACAGCATCTCCCCTGTGTTCCTACTCAAGACACTTTAGAGGCTTTTTTCAGTTCAAAGTGGGCACACATACAGAAGCACTCAGAGCCAACCTCATATTTCTTTGATAAGGTCATGGGGCTAGAGGCATGCTCCAAAATTACTCATTCTACTATACAGCTCCTCCACCTACTGCAGCGGAATCAATTTGTTTTTTTGTGCTAGATAAATGTTTTTGTTTGTGCTAGATAAATGTAAGTCTGTCATATGAATAATTGTTGTGAATATTGAGTGAGATTGGAGTGTGGGAAAAACAGGTGTGGCTATTTTCTGTAGCAACATTGTTCTCTGTAATTTATTCTGGAGAGGACCGACTGCGTTGGACCCAGAAAGACAGCTAGAAGCACATTACTGAAATCCCAATTAAAACTAAAACTAGTAGCTAAGACCTCATTTGGAGTTGTTCTGTATATGTCGACTCTGAGTGAAGCTGCTCCTACTGCTCTGGAATCCTCTGATGCTTTAAAAAAAAAACGTTTCATGCTGCACGATAAGTGAGTGATACGACTAATCTGAAGAGACCGGGAGAAATTGACTTGCAGATCGGACTAAACATAAATCCTAGGGCTTAACGTGGCCTGAGAAATGAACCGGAAGACCCGGGATTCGGTTAGCTGCTCAGTGTGCATATCATGTCTCTGCTCCTGTGGACCTTGTCAGTTAGTCCCAATTATTGACAGCACCACTGATCCTCCACTGCAGAAATGTGCATTCACTTGAGTTTAGCACAAATCACCAAGTGCTCATATTCTTCTCTTTTTATTATTATTTTCTTTTAATATAAATAATTAGAAGCTAGTCCTTTTCACACAAAAGATTTATTGGGCATTCACAGGCTTCTTGCTATCCATATTCTTCTCATAAATGCCTATGATTTTAAAATTTAGCCTTAATTTTACACTACATAAAAAAAATAAATAAATAAAAAAATAATAAAAAAATCCGGAAGCTCTGACAACTTTTTCTCAGGTTTGTTGAAAATGAGTATTAAAGACCATGTAAAAGAAATGTCTCCAAGTTACTCAAGTGTGAGAGTGAGAGCTCTCTAACACACAATGGCATTGAGGCTTTTAGGCCTGTGCTGATTGAGCGCATGTCTGGGAGCTGTTGTGTCTGTGCTATAAAGCTGTTTGTTTCTCCACTATTGCTAAACTAACAGTCCGTGTCGAATCTGCTTTGAGCCCGGCTGCTAACACTCTCCATTTCCTTTTTTTTCTTCCTCACAGTGAAGGTGACTCAGATTCCTGCTCTGAAGTGGACGACCGAGTTGATGGTGTGAAGTCTTGGCTCTCCAAAAGCAAAGGCTCAGCCAAGAATCTGTCAGATGACGGCAACCTGAAGAGCTCAAGGTCAGTAGTTTGAGTGTACCTTTCCCCTCTGGTTGCTTAATGAATGGTTCATTCCGAACGGAGTACACCGTGCACATAAAGCAGGCTAGGAAAGTGCCTTTGCTCGCTTGAAGGGAGATTTTTCTTACCCACTCACTTATTCTCCTCATCGCCACAAGGTTTGATGACAGAGGCTTCTTTAGATGTGGTGGCCTGCCTGGCAGATTTATCGACACGCCTGTTGGCCAGCTGGCATGCCTACACCTGCTTCCCTCTTCCAGAGATTAATAGATTGAGCCTGCTGTCTGACAGCTTCGATTGCCCTGCATTTGTCTCTTTTCCAGAAGATTTAAGCCTCCCTCTTGAGCCCCGCACAACTTTTAAAAAAACTTTAGGGCTTTAAATTCTTTTTCATCTTTTCCCTATTGTGAACTCGCCCTAGGGGTGGGTTCAGAGGCACTTTTTACACAGAACATTAATTTAAGTAGCGCAAATTAGTGTGATATTGCAAAACTATACACACGATTTCTGTGTGTGCCAGATCTTTATACTTAACTCAAATAAAGAGCTTAAGAAGGTATTACTGGTCTTTACTTTTAAATAATAATTATATTTTCGCTTCTGTCTAGATTCTTTTCCCTCTATAGCACGCAGTGCTTGCTTTAAGCCAGTCTTTTTTTTTTTCCATTATTTTCATTACTGTTCTGTCTTCTGCCATTTCTTTCGACTAAAGCTATGCTACAGGAATGTAGTTACCATCTATTATATATAAAAGAAAATGAACTACTTGGCAGTCATCAGCTGGCACAGTAGTGAGGTGGTAGTAATCGGTTTTAGTCACTGTCTTCACTTTAATCAGGTGCACCTTCAATTATTGTAAAAATCTCTTTTCCTTATTTCATAACTCATATTTTTCATTTCTACCTCTGTATCCACCTTTCTGTTCCTATCCATTGCTTTGTCTGCTACACTGGCCTCCTTCCCTTCAACTGCCCCCTTCATCTAGATATGCTGCAAACAGTGATGCCAAAGAAGGAAAGGAATGGCAAGAGAGTGGCAAAGAAGGTAAAGCTTTAGACCAGAGTAGGCCCGTGTCCGTGATGAGTTCACTCAGTTATAGGAAGCGCTCCAACCTAAAGGATTCCCTTGGTGGCAAAGGAGATGAGGGCTCACTCTTCAGCGCCCTCAAGGAGCAGGATGGCGCTCTGGAGCTCTCATCCTTCCGCAAAAGCAAAGCCAAGCAGCCCGATTCCAGGGACTCATACTCTGTGAACTCCTGGAGGAAGGATGATCTGGATGACAGGGGCTCAGTTATCTCACAGGCTTACTCAGAGGCAGCTAGCAGAGCCCGGAAGAGCATGGACAGCCGCTGGTCAGAGATAGACAACAAATCAGTCGTGTCGTCCGTGGGCCCAAGCCGAGCCTCTTGGTTGGATGATGATGATGATGTCAAATCCAGTGTGAGTACCGCAAGCATGCTGAGTCGTCACCGCAGCATGTCTCGGCTTGATGAGCGCCAGAGCGAGCGTGGCTTAGCAGTCAGTCCATCCCTGAGCTGTAGAAGTCCAGGAAGTGTGAGCCAGCGAAGCCCAGGCAGTGTGAGCCGCGCTGATTCCCGTATGTCCGTAGCTCGCAGCTGCCGCCTAAGCGAGTTTGATATAGAGGATGATTCCATGAGCGTGGCTTACAGTGAGCTAAACTCCAAGTCCTACAGCTCTCACCACTCATCCAGCGGCCGCAGCATGTCCATGCCCCCACGAGCAAGAACCACAGACTCTGATCTGCCAGATGCCTCTGACCTCAAACCCGTCAGCCACCGCAACTACCTCGACCCAGATCTGGAGGCAGCCATCAACGAGGTGCTAAGTTTTAAGCCAGTTAAATTCAAGCGGAGCAGCCTGGAAGACTCTGAAGCTGAGACCGGCAAGCAGAGCAATTGTAGGAACGAGGATGAAGACGAGGTGAAGAGTGTGAGGTCTGGCAGGGACAGCAGCCGCAGCTCGTCGAGCCTGAGGCGGTCTGCTTCAGCCGCGGATGTCCATCGCTCCAGCAGCAGCCTGAGCACTCGCAGCAGGAAGAAGAGCAAGAGCAGGAAAAAGAGAAGCCACAGCTCTGATTCATCGGAAAATGAGCGTAGGAGAAGGAGGTCTAAGAAGAAGGGCAAAAAAAAGAAGTCAAAGAAGGAGTCATCCTCATCGTCCTCTTCCTCCTCTTCTGAATCTCAGACTAGCTCAGAGTCCGATTCTAGCTCAGGAACCTCCACGATCTCGTACAAAAGTGCTAACAGCATAAAGAGGGCTCCTGGTAGGCAGGCATCAGCTTCTGAAGACGAGAGAGAGCCTGGAGGCTCTTCTGAAGCAGCTCCACCAATCAGCAAGAAACAGGAGAAGAAAAGGAAGAAGAATGTGGATAGTGTGATGATGAAGTATCTGTACAGGGCAGACAGTGACTGATGATGCCAGTAGGTGATGCCTGGTTTGGAGTGACGTGTGTACGCATGGTGTTAAACTAACCCTGAACATTTATCCCCAGACCATCTCACCTTTTTAAATTGATCACACTTTTATTTTTGAATAGTGATGAACATTTTCTGGTTGCATCCCTTTGATTCTTGTTCAGTCTAACACACTCCCAGTTACTGGTTTGTTGTATGCATGAATGCTACAGTATCTATAGTATCTATCTAAAGGAAACAGAAGTTATTTTTTTAATCATGACTTACAAGTGACTCAGTAATTGCTTTTCTAATTATTCCAATTTAAAAGGGTTTTTTTGTTTTTGTTTAATTTGTTGAAATGTTCATGTGATTAATTGCACCAAACAAAAATAGCCAATGAACTAACTGAAGTCAATTCAGAGGTAACTATAGATTTCCCCTCTGGTATTTTAATTCAGCTATAATTAAAACAGACTATTGATCTGTGCAGTTCGCCAGGCAACTTAAAGTACAGCAAAAGTAAACCGCAAACACAGTGGGTTTCAGTCAATGCCTCCAAGCATAGTTACTATGTTAGAAAGAGAGCTAGAAGAGTGCGAGAGTGTGTATATACTCTACAAACTGTATACACACATTATACACAGACCAGGCATAGCATTATTATTATAGCATAACACTGATTATCTCTTCATCATGGGTTAGTTAGTGGGTGGGATACATTAGGCAGCAAGTGAACATTTTCTCCTCAAACATGGATGTGTTAGAAGCAGGAAAAATGGGCAAGCGTAAGGATTTGAGCGAGTTTGAAAAAAGCTAAATAGTAACACTTTATGGACAAAAGACACCTGACATGATCAAATTCATATGTGCTTTTTGGACATAACAGTCCATTTGTATATCCAGTTTCTGTTACAATAATGTTTCACTAGATTTTGGAGTGTGGTTGTGGAGATTTGTGCTCAATCAGGTGTTAGTAAAGTCATGTATTGATGTAGGGTGAGGAGACCATGGGGTGCAGTCAGCGTTCCAAATTCATCCCAGAGGTGTTCAGTAGGGTTGAGATCAGAGCTCTAAAACAGGCCACTCAAGATCTTTCACTCCAACCCATATTTTCAAGGATCTCTATTTTAGTTCTGATCCTAATCAAACCCTGTTTATCCCACAGCCCCCCCTCTGGCCAAAGACGCTACTGCCTCAACAGATCTGAAGACGAAGAAGAGGAGGAGGAGGAGAAGTAAGAAAGGCGCACAGGCCGGAACTCCTACCGCTGCTGATACACCTGAAGCAGCTACCTGAATGGGGCAAGCAGGGGATGTTTCACAAACATGCAAACCCACAAACTCTTTAACACACACTCTTTCTCACATCTTGCCACTCAGTATCGACATCCTTTTTGGAGTTCCTAAAGCAAATGAAAGGATCTTTAGGAGAAGTATTCTGGAGCACCGTCATCCATCTCTTTACTGCACTGCGCACACACACACACACACACACACACACACACACACACACACACACCTCTCACTTTTTATTACATTCGGTGATGTCACTTCTACTGTCGTGCATTGTGTCATGGATACTTATGCCATCAAGTATGAAAGATGCACAACACTGGAAGATTTTGGTTTCAATTCCGATGGACCTCTTGTCTTGTTCCCCCCCAAGTGCTTTCCCAGAGTGCACCGCAGCATTCTTGCTAGTTTTTCGCCCTGCCAAGTGATGATGCCAGCTGCTGAGGGAAAGCAGTCAGGGATTAGTTTGCTAGTGTTAAGTGGGGAGATTAGTCCTGTTTGCACTTGATTCAAAATAGGAAAATGTTTTACCAAAAAAGCTTTTGTTGCAGGTGTGTACATAGATTTCAGTAGAAGCGGTTTTTTTTGTGTGTTTTTTTTCATAACTAGTGTGTTAGTTGAGGAAGTAGTGTCATCAGTTAAAGCTCAACTTCCTGCAGACATGAGCATACTCTCTCTCGCTCACACACACACACACACACACACACACACTCTCTCTCTCCTGGTCCTGAGACCCTGAGCTGTCTTTTTTCTGCAATCTCACAGTGCAGTGAATTAATTTTTACGTGCTGAAGAAGGCTGCAGCCCCTGTTTCTCTCTTTCACCTCTCTCACTGGGATTTACTGTGGTTTGGAATGTCACACATCATCCACTCAGCTGTCATCTTCATTTTCCTCTATTACTTTTATGCTTATTTTGCTTCTCGCTCTTCGCATCCATTCTGTTTGTATTTTTTTCCAAAGGGAATGAACTTGATCCTCGATTTGCTGCAGTTTGGCAATTAGCTTTGCTTTTTTTCCTTGTGTTGTCACAGTGGTCAAATACTGGAAGATGCATCTCTTCAACAGCTGTGAATGGCTTTTATATTAACCGTATGCAGTTTAACAACACACAAGGCATGAGAACAGAACTGATGCTGTGAATCCATCTTTTATTTTTTCTTGTTTCCGTCCTTCGTTGCTTGCTTTACTGTCTTCCTTTCTTTTTCCGTTGCTCCTTAAGTATGTTTCCAAGTGGGATTCTGCAGTATTTTCAGCTTTACTTTAAATCTTTAAATCTTTTTATTTTACGTAGAGCTGCACAATATATTATTTTGCATTCATGATAGTATTTATGGACTAGCATTAAGGAATCGATCAGAATCGCTAAATGCACACCGTTTTACAAAAAAACAGAGATCTCTTTGACTCTCTGCTTTTTATTGTATTTTTCGAAGGGAGCCGGCATTTCTTTCACATGGTTTTTATGAACTCTCAAAGGGTCAGTGATTTCATCCTCGTTTCTACCCATTATTAATTTTATTACAAAGAGTGTGTGTTTTACCATGTTCCTGGCTCAATACAAACACAAGGCCAAAACATACATAACACTGTTGGCTGTACACATTAATATGAATATATGTTTGTATGATTCATCCTAGCTTTTAAAACAACTCATGTTAATTCTTCTTATTAAATACAATGACCACTTGTTATAAGTAATACTTTTTCCATTATGGTTTAATATATTGTAAATAAATGATGGTGATTGTTAGACTTGCTTTTTTTTTTTTCCCCCACTCATTTTCTTGTTTCCAGTTTCTTTCATGAAAGCTTGCATTTATATTACACCCCCCACCCACCCACCCACCCACTTTTGTTGGCATCTTAAATATGCAGATTAACCAAATTGGATTCACTTTGCATTTTTAGAGTGTTTATTTGTTATGAGAAGCAGAGAAGCAAGATTCCACGGTAGAGAAAGTGCTCTATCATTTTTGCAAAACAAATTGTGTTGCTTCAGGCCATGTGTCAGATAAAACACATCTCGAGCCACAGCTAATATCAGAATATATATATATAATATACCAACATAATATTAGGCTCATGGCCATATTGTTATGCCTGATCGGCGTATAAATATATTTTTGTAATATTTGTATATGCATTTCGGGCATATCAATCTCATGCTATATGCATTTTTTTTAAACTAGCAAAAACTGAAGAATAATCTTTAAGGAATGTTCGCTATACTGAGGAATTAGTTAAAGAATGTTAGGAATCTTGAAAAATGAGAAACCACCCAGAAGTAATGTTCAACCAGATCTTCTAAAGATTTTAATAAATAAGAAAGTAATAAAGCAATCACTGTCCAACCAGGCAGAGCATTTCTGTTTCGCTGCTGAACTGAGAGACTGTCTAAATTATATAGTTGCCATTTGTCATACAGGCAGAGAGTGTGGACAAAATGAAAGGTTGCCGCAGAGACGTGCGTCAACATTGTTACACCAGAGACGCGGTGCATGTATCAGCATGCAGTGTAATGCATTTCTAAGAGAAGCTCAAAAAGAACCAAATGATTGCCATGTCAGCCCCCTGCTCCCCTGCCTCATTTAGATCAATAACGGTTTGCTCTATTAGGTGTAGCAAATTATGATAATGAGGAAAATAGTTCATGTGCACAGCAGGTTATGGAATGATAATGATTAGAGGTAATGACTGTAATTATTAGATGTGCAAACAAACTTTAATCTGAATGAGAAAACAGTAATGAATTGAGTAATGAGGTTACTAAAGCATGTTCAACATTCTTCATATAATGAATATAGAAGTGATGTATTTTGATGTGTCTACAGTATCCCATCACCTGGAAGACTGTTTATTAGTCCTGATAGAAGCCATATTACAATTCATGCCAGTACAAAATACCGAGTCAGTCAAGTCATTATTTTTTGCATAGTCAAGCCATTTCTATCAAGCTAAGAGAAAATATGTAATGCATTTATTTCCATGGTTGATTATTCCGAGTGTATTCACATGTGCTTTGTTTACAAGGAATTGTTTATGCTCAGTTCCTCCATTACTTTTGAATTGTTTTTCTTCTTGCAGAGTAACTACATTGTGCTCACAAAGCTGGAGTCGGTGTGTATTAATGTTTAACCGGTTCATGTATCCCGGCAATACTGCGAAACTGCAAACATAAACAGCTTAAAGGAGCATTGATTCGTTTCTTTGTTTGTTTTTTTATTTGATTAGTTTGTAGGCATCGATCTGTAGAGAGAACTATAGTGACACAGCAACCACATGGTCAGGCATGTTTACACTTATTCTTCCTGTATTGATTTGAATTACACTCACCATATAACTGTACACATGGCCATTTATACAATTACTGAATTAGCCGGTCATGTCACAGCAGCAAAATGCAAAAAAGAAAAAAAGCTTCAGCCGATGTTCCTTATCAGAAATGGGGAGAAATGTCACTGACTCGTTGAATGTGGCTTGCATGTTGATTTTCTGAGATTTTGACATGCAACATGAGTCTCTAGAGCTCACACGGGTATCGTGCAACAACATCCTGTAAATGTCAAAGTTTTGTGCAGAAACACTTCGACCTTCATGCGAAAGGTCAGAGGAGAACGAGAGGGCTTTGGTATCGCATATAACCACTCTTTACAACCGTGCTGAGCAGAAAAGCATCTTAGGAAGCATCTTGTCAAATTCTGAGTTGGATGAGCCACAAGAGCCGAAGACAAAACGAGGAATCTGAAGCTCCAGTGGACAAAGGTTCACCAAAACAAAGTAGCTGAGGAGAAAAACATCAAACTGGAAAGATCTTGACCTATAGCTACATTGATTTTATGCATGGTTCTGCAGATACATAGTTGTGTAACATGCCACAGTGTTGAATGCACACAGACAACATTTTAGAGCTTGCGGGCATCTACGGAGTTTCAAATATTGAATTGGCGCATATATATATATATACTTTTATATATAAAAATCTTTTCCACACTTTTCATGTTTCAAAACTTGATTACAGACCACACATAATACAATATGCTCTCACTGTGCTTGTGCTTTTAGAGAACAGCTTATATCCCCATCAGGGCTCCTCTTTTGTATTCCAGTTTCAGGACTCTCATCTCTCAAAGCAGTAACCAGGTGAATTGTGTTTGGCTGAGCCAAAAAAGACCAATAGATTGAAGCTTTTAGAGACTGGGCTTTGTTTGATGTGTTGTGCTTTTCGTACATTTCATGTTCAATACTGCTGAGCCTTTTCTGCAGGTCTTTTATTCAGGTTAGACCTGTACAGGGCGGTAAACAAGCCCGGCTTTTCTAAAGATAACTTTTTTTGGATGTGTTTTGTGTCGCCTGTGTTTTTGCTCCAAGACCCTGATGAAAGCCAGTATGAAAGTGTGGAGAGGATACAAGAGTAAAAAAAAAAGAACGTTGTAAGTAAAACAAATGGATAATTATGTTTTCTTACAATGCATGGCATTAGCTATATTGAGGTCACCCAAATGGGGATGGAGTTCCTCTCAAGGTTTCTTCCTCATAACTTCTAAGGGAGTTTTTCTTGCCACAGTCACCATGGCTGCTCATCAGGGATAAATACACACCGTTCACCTTAACTCTTAAATTCTGTAAAGTTGCTTTGAGACAATGTCTCTTGTGAAAAGCGCAATAGAAATAAACTTCACTTGACCTGACTTGACTATATTTCACTGTGTAATAATGTACATGTGACAAGTAAAAGCCTTTTTCTTAAGATTTCAAGGGAGGTGGTAGCTTAGTGGTTAAGGCCACTAAACATGTTGCCACCTCTGGGCCCCTGAGCAAGGCCCTTAACCCCATAGCTGCTAAGATAAATGTGCCAGGTTTTGTAGAGTGTTCCTGGTATGCAGAGTTTTATAATTAACCAAAAGTGGACCATGGATGGACATCTGGTGAACTGGTGGCATCATCATGGACCTCGCTGATGAGCATAGGGAGCAGAAGCTATTCTAATGCGATCCCACAAAAGAGCTACTGAAGCAGAAATTGCTAAAAATGTACTTACTTGCGTCAGAACACTCAGTGCATAGGAGCTGGCTTTGAATGGAGCTGCGTAGCTGCAGACCAAACATAGTGTCCATGCTGACTCATTTCCACCACTGAACCTACAATGGTCATGAGCATCAGAACTGGACCATGAAACAGCAGTGCTATAATGTGGAGAATATACACTTGTCACAGTTTTGGCAACATTAATACCAATCAGTTATTGTTTGAAAGCTGCAGACTATAGCAGAATTGTTACTGATCCCTTCATGGCCACAATTTGCCAATCTTTTAACTTGCAGCATGGTAATGTACCATCATAGAAAGCAAAAGTCATCTCAAACATGAGTTTAGTGTTCTTTGCTCTTCCCAGTCTGGATTTGAATCCAGTAGAATTTTGGGGTCATGTTGTATAGGGTGATTTTTGCCTTCCAACCCACAATTCCCTCATCTATGTATCAAATATAAGAATACAAATCAGAACTACTGAATGCTGCTGAGCAAAGGAAAAAAAAAGTAAATTTCTCGCCATGACAATTTTGTATCCGATTCTTCCTGTTTGCACAGTCCACGAGGAAGAAGGCACATTTTTGCATCATATTTGTTCCTGAATATTTTCCTCTTCTGTAAATTCAATCTGTCGCTACGTATTTCTGAACTGAGCTTCACGCTGTAGCTGCATCTCTTTGCCGCACGCATCTGCGAAGACATATTCGGGATTGCTGTAAATCCTGATCGAGTAGGGAAATGCAATATTCATTGGGCAAATTATCATTTCCACCATAAAGTGTCAAAAAATATAAAGAGACCGAGATCTAACAAAAGAGAGGTAGAAAGTATCGTGCTAAGGATTTGATGTTGAGAGACCACAAAACCATTTGATGTTGTTCCATGTTCCCTTAGCAGCAGTGCCACAGAGCTCATTATACTTCAAAATGTAGCTAGGATTTATTTATTTATTTATTTATTTTACCTGGCAACTTCTAAATGAGAGGAAGAAATGAGGTTTATATACTATGGTGAAAATGCTTCTCAGTAGCTTCTTGTGACTTCCACAATATCATAAATTAACTAGGCAGGCAGTAACCCAGACCTAATGCAAGAGATGCGACATGAACTATTTCTTATGTCGTATTAAATTGAGGAATCGGAGTGCTTTCCTGCATAGAATTGGTTTTATTTATAGTCTTACCTTGTGCTCCTAAAATTCTTCTCCAGATACTTTTGACGTTTGAGATCCCATAAACCCTCCGTTTCACCGACAGGCTCATTTCACTTCACAAAGTTGAGCCCTACTACACAATAATGCCATTTTCTCCTGGGTTTTGAAAGATGACCTTTAAAGCTGACCTTCACTAAAACTGTCACTGTGCTCTGCTCTGGATGATGAGTTTCAGTCCCACTGCTGAACCAAATCACCCTGCTCTCACCCTAAATACCCCTCTATGTCATTGTCTTTTCTCTCTGAGCTCTACAAGACTCACCGTGTCTGGAGTCGTCAGGGCATGAGGCAGACTTCACTCAAAGCTCTTATTGCCAATGTGATCTGGAGAAGTCATGAGCTGGAAAGACTTCAGTGAACATCTGTGCATTCAGTCTGCATAGGTTCTGGTGGCTACATTTGGTGGAATGATGGTAGTAAAGATGCAGAATTCCAAGAGTCAGTTCTACAGTACCTTCTGGAAACTTGCAGAAGTTATGAAGGTATCAGAACGCAGAGAGTTTGCTCAGTTAAAATACCCAAAATGTAAGTATTTTTTTAGCATTTTTATGCCGAACTGCAATGTTTTAGTAGAACATCTTTATTTTTATTCCTTCTATGAATTAGATGCAAGTTTTTTTTCCATATTTTTTCTCTCCCATGGTGATTTGAAGCATGTCCTTGAAGGCAACAATTGGAATTGAGAGTGTAAGGGATGGAAATAATCCTCTATAATATTTAAAGGTTTCTGTGGAACTCAACGTATGAGTATTATTCAGCTGCCTCTGTGTCTTTCCTACACACTTTCTACCCTAGTTTACTCCAGCAGGGACCCATACTTAATACTCAATGTCCTTGGCGTGTTTAATTATATACAGAGACAGATACAGATTGAGTTCTTTTCTGTATATAAACACAGTAAAATACACTCTAGAAGGTTAATGTGCAAAGTGCAAGATTTAACATGTTGCGTTTTGCTGCAGTATGCTAACACTATAACTACTGACAACTCGTAAAATAACCAAAAGTATTAATCACTTATCAAAGAGAAGAAAAGTGCCATTTATAGTTAAACCACATTTTCAGGGCAATTAGCAGCACAGGATGGTCACCGGCTCCCTTCAATTTTTCAGTGTAATTTGCAGAAGCTTTCTCATGCCATGCCTGTGTTGGCGGTATGGATCAGAAGTGGGCAGAAGGAGGAATGATGGGATTTGATAGAGGACTATGTGGAGTTTTGCACATGTGCAGCTCAACATAAGTAAGAAGGGGGATGCTGGAGGATTTTAGCAGGATCAAGCCCCTTCTGCCTATTGGCACTATTGATCAAGAGCCTGTAAAAATGGGGAGTGCCTTAGTGTGCACTTAAGACAGCTGACTTAATAGTTGTTTAGTTACTCTCAGGAAAGGGATATGGTGATTTAAAAAAGAAAAGAAAAAAACAGGACGACAGCAAAAATATGTGGGATTACAGCTCTGAAATTGTGGAATGTTTTTTTTATTGTCTTTGCCTTTGCTTGAACTTAATTAGAATTCCTCCTGTGTGTTTATTTGTGTATAAATGACCTGACTTATTGTGTTATAACCTTTATGTTTCGCAAGCATGGAGGTGGATGACATAAAGGTGTTTTAAGAAAACGGAATGAGTCGTTTAAAACAATAGATTTTCTTAAATAAAGATAATCACCTTTTTATCGTTATAAATGAGCCCAATAATTTTCCCTTTGGCAAAGGTGTAGACACCTGTATCTTCAGGCTCTTTAAAGACCAGTAAAGCCATTCAGTGATGCACTTTTATTCTTCCTTTTGTATTCTTCCAATTTTCTCCTCTTGTCCCTACTTTAGCCTTCTCTGTACACTGCTCTGTTCCTTTGCTTCATCCTTCCCTAGATCAAGAGTGTGCATAGACTCGGCTTCATAATGCCACACACGACCAAGCTTGATCCAATGCTCTCTTTTCTCTATTAGACACAGAATATCCCTGTAATCACCTCCATCCCGAGGCATTCTGAATATAAATAGCTTACCTGTGCAGGCTGAAGCTGAAATCCAGACACCTTTTGCAGCCTTACACATGAGCTGTAAAGATTTGTATTTATTAAGACTGACACGGAGCCAGGCTCCTGCAAGCTTGGAGTGAAGCCTGCAGCCGGGAGCCGCTTCTGAGCCTACGCTCGCTCTCTGCTCGTGCATTGTTCGAAAGCTCACACCATCATTAAACCCTCATCTGCTGAGGTAAATATTAGCCCACGCACACTTGATGGCAATTTAATGCAGCCATTAATAATTCGACGCAATCAATATGCTCTTACTTCGAACCCCAAGGATGAATGGGCTCCGGCTTCCCTGCTGTCACGCTGTATAATTTCCTCATTCCTGCTGATGGTGGTAAACGGCTAGAGTAACAGGCCACCTGATTAGTGATTAACGTGTTTACAGGGCGAAATAGTTACAGGCAGCACAACAACATGCTGCCGGGCTCCTTCAAGGCACATTGCTCAATGGCTGATGCCTCTATTTTATTTATTTTTTAAACAGACAATTTGCTTTGTATGCAGTAGGGACCCTCGCTTGGGGATAGAGGAGGAAATAAAGCATAAAACAAACATGTGCTTTAAGTTGAATGAAAGAGGAAAACACTGGTTTTGTGTCTCTCATTAGGTGAAGCTAACGGCTCACATGACTCGAGGAGGAGTTCTTTTCTCACTGAAATTGGGAGATCATGGAAGACCAGTATGTTGGTACAAAAGTATATATTCGTAATATTCAGCAATACATTTTCTCCAAACTTGAACTAGGAGACTCAAATCTGTTCCAGCATGACAATGCCCCTGTGGACAAAGCCAGGTCCAATAAGATGAAAGATCTTGAGTGATCTGCTATAGAGTTCTAACCTCAACCCTATTGAACACCTTTGGGATAAATAGAAATGCTGACTGGACCCCAGGCCTCCTCACCCTTCATCATCCCCCCTTTTCCCAATAGAATGGTAATAAACAGCAAATTGTAAATGAATGTGGAATGTTAAAAAATGCACATATAAATCTTATGGTCAGGTGTCCATAAACTTTTGCCCATATCATATATATGAACTGGCCAGATTGTTAATAAATGTATATTTCCCAGAAAATATATATTTTTTTATATTTTAATGACCTTTTGGTGCATTTTAGGCGTTAATCATTTACCAACCTTGTCTACTCATATTAAACTAACAAACTATTAAAAATCATGTGTCATGATCATAATCGTAAGTAGGGCTGAAACGTTTTCTTTGAGTAACTCAAGTAATTCGAATAAAACAAAGCATCGCCTCAGTGCTTGTTTAGTCCATTTAACTATACACAGAGCACTGTGTTTCCCCACGGACCGCTATTACTGACGCCCCACCAGCTAAACACTGGACTGCACTTGGGGTCTCATTTGCAACCTTTGCGTAAAAAACTGGTGTGAAAATGGCATTAAAAAGAGGCTGTAAACGTGCGTACGCCACTTTCCAACGCAAAGGTTGAGCAAAGGTTGTGCTTGCGATCTGTGTCACCAATTTCCCTTCTCACCTTCTGTGTTTCCCTGTCGTGCGTTCGCAGAGTTTACTTACAGGTGCACACTTTTACCTGTCAAGAAGCCTTAACCTTTTCATGGAAAATGGCATATGCACGTTTTCATCCTCGTTTTGTGCTTATGCCACGTTTATAAATGAGACCCCTGTACAGGTAAACAAAGAAGACGCTGAAGAATGAAAAAATGGAGGGAAGGAGAGAAAACAGCGAGGGGTGAGGAGAAGATTCAGGCCAAAGAACACAACAAAGTTTCCAATTAAGTTTGGGATCATTACAAACTAAAACAAAGAAAAATAACATGCCGTGTGTTTACCCCCTTTTTTTTTGTAAAAAAAAAAAAAGATTTAAATATTTTAATTTATTTATTTTTCATTATACATTTTTATTTGCATTTTTGATGTAATACGGCAAATAAAAGCACTAAATGGGTTTACTTTTAACAGATTGCAATTTCAGCAATTAAAATGTAAATTTTTCCAAAAACAAATTACTTGTTCATTTTAAGAGACCCGTCTTATTTTCTGTGGTATATTTATTATTGCTCTTCAATGAAGAATTACTTGATTAATCGATGGACTAATTAGTAGAATATTTGATTACTAAAATAATCGATAGCTTTAGCCCTAATCGTAAGCATTCTTTAAAAAAATCAGCACTGTGCCTTGTATTACTGTGTCATGAATTTCTTAACATGTATTCTGCTACACATGATGGTCTCATGGATCTTTTTGGGGGTTTCCCTGGAAGCGCTGAATGCTGAAAGGTGAAAGGTCATGGGACGGATTCTGGCCCATGCTCAGCTCACACAGCACCTTTCCTACGATTGGACCAAACTTGAAACCATGGCCTGTGGAGATACAAATCAGATGGTTGCACAGGTGACACACAGAACTAAAACATACATTTACGTATAGGGTAGGAGGAACTACACAAAAAAATAATGTACACATGGGGATGGTATGTCTTTATGTATGTCCTTCTGAATGGAATTTGATGTACATAAAGGCAAATATCTACCATGTGCATAAATTGTCAGACACTGATGTATAAATAAAAAGGTACACTATATAAAATATTCCAAAATATAGTGCTTTTAGAGTGATGCTTTTTGAAGTTACGATGGCTGAAAGGCCACGTTTCTGACAGATAGATCTGTGTGATGTGTATTGCTAATGTGACAGGGTAGCCATGGCAACTGCGGAGCCCTTATTCCAGCGTAGCAGCTCTTATGTTAAGCGCCTAGTGGACAATAGAATGTTGTTCCCCCAAACCAGCCTCAGAATTGGAGTCAAATCATTGAACGCTTTGAAATTTTCAGGCAACAACACACGTGCGCACACACACGCACACACACACACACAGAACAGTGTTTGGATGAAGCAGAGAGAGCAAATGCAGTTATTACAGTACACAATAGAGGGGAAAAAAGAGGAGTGGAAGGGTTTTTCTCAGTTCCAATCACAGGCCTAATGTTGAATTGAGGCCGAAGAATAAATGCCATAAATCATTAATGGGTTGTGGGATGAAGGAGCGATCCCACAATGCTCTCAATCACACCTTGCCTTCTCTATCTAAGAACAATACAGAAAAAAATAAATAGCTTTTTCCCCGATACCCCCCTATAGATGCCTTGTGGCACGTCTTTCCTGAAGCCTTTCAAATAAAACTGTACTTGCAGAGGCCTTTTGCTTGAGCAGAAATTAATTAGCCTCATGATTAGTTAAAGGAAGAGACAATAGGAGCAGACGGATTGAATGCCAGGATAGCCCTTCGGTCCCAGAGAGGCAGCTATGGAAGCACACGACGGCCCAGTGAGACACAAGGATCTTTAATTAGAGGATAAAAGGCATGTGCACTGGGGGATCTATTCACTGTCCTTCACAGCTGCCCCAGCTCAGTTCCTCATTAAAAACAAAGCCAGCATTTTGAGATTGTGTGTGTGTGTGTGTGTGTGTGTGTGTGTGTGTGTGTGTGTGTGTGTGTGTGTGTGTGTGTGGGACCAATACATGGAAGTAAGAGGTGTATGGTTTATTACTACTGACCTGAGAAGCCAGCTCCAATCACAATGTTGCTGTAGGCGGGGTGGCGGTCTAAGACAAAATGATTATCAGGTGTCACCTAAGAGATCAGACAACCAGACAGAATGTTAGAATAGCACTCAGCACATAGTATCATTTTCACTAAATGCATCATTGACTGCTTTTAATAAAGCAAAGAAATCCAATTATAATTCAGCTTTAAACAGAATTTGACTTTACAGTTTGATAAACTATTGCCTTCCTTGTATTGGAACATTTACCATGAAAAATGACACAATAATGTTAGTTGTTTTGAACCCCGTGGCTTAAACAAAGAAGCGGCTAATTTATGGGAGAAAAAAAGTTTTTCTTAAACACACGACGATGCCAAAAGATAAACTCCCAAGAGAAATAGTTGTGAAAGGAAGGAGGAAGACAGTGAACAATGACTTTCTTGGTAGGCTACTGTTTAGATACAAGCCGTTGTAACGCGTTGAGTCTGGGTCATGGGATAGCGCGCTAACTCCAGTTGCAACAGCGTTACGGGTTAGTCAAAGAAACTTAGAAATGAGCATCAGAAAATAATAAGGACATAATCCTCGGTCTCCACACATGCAGTAATAGCGGGAAAATGCGGCGCCATGCTTTTCCCAAAATACCGCTATGATCCTAAAGGAAGCACAACATATTTCACCCGTTACACCGTGTAACATACACTGTGTTTCGTTAAAGCCTGTGTAAAGTTCATTAGTTTCATTAGGCTTATAGACAGGTGCGGCTTATTTATGTTTAAAATAAAAACCTTTGTCAAATTCAGTGGGTGTGGCTTATATATGGGTGCGCTTTATAGTCCGGATGGTGGTCAAGTGGTAGTCTAATGACAAGTGTTACGTTCAATATCATGCCCTTAAACGCCGCAAAGACAAAAAATCACATCTGTAGAAATTCTCGAACGAAAAATTATCTGGAAAATATATTGTATGACCACATTCAGCTGGTGACCTTTCACAATTTTTGCTCTTAAATCCATTTTTTTAGGAATGATACAGCATTTTACACAGTGTAAGCTTAGTAACCAACATCTACGTAAAATGTGTGATTTTTCTGACATCTGACTGGCCTTAGAGCTGTTTACACTCAACATGCAACTCTGCAGTATTAGTCAGCGCAGCCTAATAAAAAGTGAACTGTGGCAGTAAAACAGGAAATCCATGGTAAAATCAAACCCACCTTAAATATAACCAATAAATCCTGCTTTGTGAACCAGCCCTCGGCATTGTTTAAATCTTCTCCCTTACACACATGCACTACAGGCTCGATACAATTGACTGGGACTTGCTGGTCCGATGTATTCAGCTTAATAGAAGTGCATATACATTTTCTAGTGTATCTGATTGTCAAATTCAAGACCTTGGTTGTGTGTGTGTGGGTACATAGTGTGTAGACACTATGCATTGTATACAGTATATAGTGAGCACTAACTCACCGTGTACATACAGCCTTCTACAATAGCCGGCACAGGCACAAGACCAGGGAGGCAGCGACTGATGTAGCTCGACACAGCATCCACGTCTCGTCTATCCGTCTGCCTGTCTCTCTCATCCGGCTCCGTCTCACTGCCCATGTGGTAGCAAACCTGAGCGTGATGCACATAACCAGAAGAATTTATAACAAGAGAAAGATTTCCAACAGCTCCATCTGGAACCTGAGAACAGCGGTACAACTGCAGATTACATCATTTGTAGTTTACTCAGAGGAGTTGATAGGCTCTGATAAAACCAGGCTCTGGTGAATGGACCAGAAATACGCACACCTCACATGACAGCCATCTGTGTTTTCTTTATCATGTCTCGTATGATGAGCCGGAAAACTCCCACTGAGACTGTAATAGGCAGGGTGCATGACCAGGAGAAGAGGAATCAGAGGAAAACAGCAACTCTCACTTTTCTGTCAAGCATTAAAAAACAGCACCCAGGATTTGTGGATTGATCTTAAACATTATCCTCTTTGATGTTCCCAATAGACATACAAAAGTTTACTCTTCAAACAATAAGCAATCAACCTTTTTACTGGCAAATTGCAAATTTAAATGGAATATTGCACTATAATGGTATTATTCCCATCTAATGTAATGCAAGTTTTTGTACTATTTACTCAGGCCCGTCTCTTTAGAAATAGGAGCAGGCAGGGCTTCAGATAGACCAGTACACGTTTCCAAATTTCCTCAAGACAAGGCTCCTGAGTGGTTCCTTCCTTCGCTATACTGTGATGTTTCTACATAGTGCAAAATATCAGCGTTTGAGATATTACTCATGTACATACTGCACGGCTTATAGAGTATAATAAACCATTTTGACATCTGTCTTGGGGCTGTACATGCTCGTTGAAATCCTCAGCTCCATTCACTCACCTTCATCAGTCCCGGATATTCATTGGAGGGAAGGCCATATATATCGTGCTCCGCCTCCTTCGGCTGGATCTGGATGAAGCAGGGAAAGCGATTATTGATGCTGTAGGAGCCTGGAACCTTCTCCTTCCAGTAGCACACATTTATCTTTACCACCTGCCGAGACATACAGGGAGAGAAAAGGTTGTTGTTGTTGCTGTTTTTGATCCAAGAGCAATTACCAAGAGTACTGTTCAACCTACTACTGCAGTATCAGGAATAAGAGTTTAATTAAATAAATGTACACTGAAATAAATCACATCCAGGGAAAAGTAACAAGTATTTAGAAGTTCTCACTTTAATAAACTGCCCATCCTGGTTCCTTATTCAGAGATCATAAAAGCCAGACACACACACACATAATCGTACTTATCTGGTGCTGCCTCTCAGATGTGTGCCTTACTCAATAATGCAATTCCAATTCAGAGACCAATTCCAAGCTTTAAACAACACTGAAAGCTTCCACATCTCCTCTGTTTAGATGTGTGACATATGGGGAATTGCTTGAGTGCGAGTCTTGTTGACTCATAGTTGGGACAAGGAAAGAGAAATACCCGTGCTTGTTTATTCTGCGCGGTGGCTGACTTTTCAGACTGACCTGGGGTGATGCCAGTCACGCTCTGAAGGCTTGTGTGTAATTCGCAGCCTCTGACCTGGCTGCTGCACTATGGTGGAAATGATTTTCTCTCAGATAATGCATCATGACCCTGAGTCTCGCATTCACTCGAAGACAGAATTGTTGCGTATGAATTTTTAAAGGCAGATAAAGATGGAGCAGGTGAGTGAATATAAGATGTCGGCCTGTGGTTGAGTGAGAAACTGTCAAAGCAGATCTCCGGTTCAGATAATACCTGCAGTGGAAGGTGCAGTCCAGTATGAGAGAGAAGCGTTTTGGCCCACGGACCGACTGTGATCACCAGATTCTTCGCTTGGTATGTGCCAGAGTTTGTAGTCACTGCAATTAAATCGCCAGGCTCAATATTAATCACTTTCTCTCCATCTTTTATCACACCGCCATGTGACTGAAACACTATCTGGAAAAGAGAACAAAAAATCCATACAATTAACAAACCAACATACTAAAAGCCTTAAAGGTGCCATATACAATCATCACCATAGATTTTGGCAACTTTCAGAAGAGCAAATACTAATAATTTTATAAAACAAAAAGATTTTTAGGGATCTAATCATTTTTCTCTAAACAAAATCATCAAAAAAATCCAAAATTCCTGCCTCCAAATTATTTATTTTTTTAAACACATAATGACAACTACTGAACTTTGAATGGATAAAATAAAATACATCAGCAATTCAAAATAACATTATAAAAATTGACCAGAAACTGGACCCATGAATGCTCATAACGCTAAAAATATATATTTTTAAATACATTCATTCATCATTCATTTTCTCCCGCTTATCCGTAATTCGGGTCGCGGGGGCAGCAGTCTAAACAGGCCCCCGCCTTCGACTGCTGCCCAATCCTCACAGCACCATCCCTTACGGTCCCTCCTGCAGGTGGTGAGCCAACGGGAAGGCGGCCCCACGTCACTCCGACGTCACGGACCTTGATATTTCCCTCGCAAGGGACCCCCGGAGCATAGAGGGTTAAGGGCCTTGCTCAAGGGCCCAAGAGTGGCAGCTTGGCGATACCGGAGCTTGAACCGCAGACCTTCCGATCGGCAATCCAGCGCCTTAACCGCTGGAGCCACCACTCCCCCATTTTTAAATACATCACGGTAAAACATTTGAAATTATAGTTTTTAACCATTCGCACATTTGATGGTATAAAAAATACAAAATGAAAAGAATGGGCCAAGATCTATCAAGTGCTCTGTAGGTTGTTAAGCATTTAAGGGAAACTTCACCAAATATGAACCATTGAAATTCTATAAATCATTTTGAACCATTTTTATACTTAATAAATTAATTTGAGAAAATGCCGCTTTGAAATATAACTAACACCACTAACATGTTTAAGCTCAACATATACAGTACCTGTGTGTGTTATTTAATTTATACAGTTAATTCTGTTTATTTTTATTACAGGTGCTAAGTATTGTGGTAGCAATACCCTTGTTTTAAATGTCTCTAACTTTTCTATCAGTAGAGAATCATTGTGTGGACAAGTTATATTTCTTGTGTGGTGTACTGGGATCTGAGGGCAGTGTAGAATGATGATGAGACAGCTGGGGAAAGAGTGGACTAGAAAGCCAAGCCAACTAATGAGCGAGAAGCAAGAACTGTTTTTAGACAGTACCATCAGGGAGCCTACCAGTGCACTCTGATGATCCGCTGTAGGCCAGATCAGCCTGAGACTAGAAGAACATTTTCTGTGTGTAAACTGCAAGACTAGAATTCTACAGCAGAAAAGCCAGAACAAGCTACATTGACTAATGATGGCTGTCTTGTTTTCAAGACTATAGTGCATACTTATAAGTGTGGTCCAGTTACATGCTGGGAGCTCACAACGATAAAAATAAATCTCAGATCATTAAAAAAAAATAAAAAAAGTGGCTTATAATATGATGGCAAATGTACGTCATTTTCTTCAAGGTTAATAATGGTGTCTGGTGGCTTATCTGTACCCTATAAAGAAGATTAATCTTTTAAAATAAATGCATAGAGGGGAAAATAGCTGTCTGGCTATTGAAATAAAAGTGACTAATTGCTTTGTGCTTGATGGTGCACTTAGAATAACTTTTCTCCTCAAAGCTTTGTTCCCTGTGAAGCATTGTGATGATCTGTCATACTCTAATGAAATGAAATGACAAGTGTTCTTTATCTTTTTCCCCCTCAAACTTTAAAGGAACAGGCTATAATGACAAGGCGTACTTTAACTCTTTCAACTCTTTCTATAACACAGCAAAACTTTGGGAAACACTTTAGATCCAATTCAAACTTAGTTCAATGACTATGTTAAAGTGTTTTACATAAAGCCAAGAGTTCAAGTCCGTATTGGGAACCCACAACCTTCTAGCTTCCAAAATCCATTTGCTAAAACACATATCTCCAATCACAGTGGCCCAAAAGAATTAGAAGTGGCTGACCTGTGCGGCTCTGAGTGCTCGATCCGCGTACAAAACTCCGCCGGACGTTTCGACAAGCGCAGCATCTCCACTAGTCAGGTTGACATTGGGAATGTGTTGGCTGAACTCGTGCTTTTCCAGCACTACATTGGGAACCTTGTTCCTCTGTATTGAGGACTTAATGAGCTGGAAGTCCTTTCCATTCTCTGGACCCATCAACAGCAGGCCAGTACGCCTACAACATATGGCACTGCATAGTTAACTGCTCCAGTTAGCCATGTAAATTAATCACCATTAACACATCCAACACTGCTGGAATGCCAAGGTTAGCCATCTGGAATCCTACTAACTTTATATCTGTGTAGTAAAGACAAGTTAAAAGAAATACAAAATGACTAGTATTTGTTCGCAGCAATCCTGTACAGAATCTGCCATAATGCATCAACTCAAATTTTACGGGTGCTACTCCTTAATCATTGTCATTTCTTTATGGCTGTGGAGAAAGATTAGAAAAGAAAGAGCTTTGTGACTGTATATAGGAAGAGAATTGGGACACACTGTCTTTTTTCATTAAGGTGACTGATAATGTAAAGGCTGCCCACATTTACGCTCTTTACACTCAAGAAATTGTCTCCTGCCCCTGTTCTTAGACTGTATGCATGATCAATCTGTGTGCTAGATTTCTTATCTTTTTAGTCCACATACATTCACCTATAGTACAATGTACAACAGTTTGTAGGTGTTCAAGGACACAGGTAGGATTCAGGTAGTGAATATTTTTCAGCACATACAATAAGTGACAATAACAAAGCATTTTTGTGGCATGGGATTCCAAATAAATGCTGGGTTAAGAATAGTCTAAACAAACATTTAACCAAACACATTCCACTGGGAATTAACACATATTGATTCGTTCATTCATCTTGTAAAACTGCATTATCTTCGTCAGGATTACTGTGAAACAGGGTAACACTGTGTGTAAAGTGGAGTTACACCCTGCTAGGATGTCTATCAAAACAGTTACACATTTACACACTCATTCACAACGAACAACGCATTCACAGTTGACCGTTCACCTTGTGGTGCGATTTTGAAAGTTGGAAGAAAATCAGAATGGAAACTCCACATATGGAGAATCTGGTGAACAGGTCCACACTGGGGACACTTTTCATCCTACTACACCATTGGGTCTCCCTTAACTGCTAATTGTACAGTATGTGGAAATTAGTAAGCTATTAATCTCTAATGGGTCCTCTGACTGTGTGTCCTGTAAAGTAGCTTATACATGCTTAAAAAGGTTGTAAAACCCAAGCTGTGTAGGATTCTGTCACCCGAGAGCCAAAACACTTTCTTATTCTTTCTCTTTTACTCTCTGTCTCTCTCTTTCACTAACACACAAACACATGGAAAAAGGGAGAGAGGAAGAGCTTGATAATGATCCACCAGCCAAATAACTTTTGATGTACTTGTGTCCTAAAATACACACACACACACACACACACACACACACACACACACACACACACACACACACACACACACACACACACACACACACACACACACACACAGACCTGTAAAGCTTAATTCCTGCCTCCTTTTCCAGCTGTGCCCACAGCTCATAGCTCTCCTCCAACATGTGTATATAGAAGTCTTCTGCATAAGACTTTCGGATTATGCGCGTCTGGCCATGAGAGCTCCCACGTGTGTGTGGCAGGACAAACTGAAGTGACAGCACACACACAAACACAAAACACACACACAGATTTTAATCCACATCTCTGCTCATTACTTCCACTTTACTAATTCTATAACACTGGAGCACAAATGCATTAGTGCACCAAAGTACAATGAATTGAACATTTCCTGCATTATAAATAACAGCTCTGCAAATGTAAATCACTGTGCAACAGAGACAGTATGCTTCTAGTTTTTGACATATATCACCGACTTGCTCCAGCAGCAGGGTTTTCTTGTTATTTTTGGCAAGGTGGTAGGCGGTAAACGAGCCCTGAATCCCCGCTCCTATAACAATGCACTCGTACACCATGTTGAAAAAAATCAAATGCTGTTGAAATGAGCTGCAGTGTACTTCCAGCTCAGACCAAAGTTCTCACATTGCACTTATATAACCAGAGCTGGCATGCTGAGACACACCCACTCAGTACTGTTTAAAGGGGACTTGGTGAAGAAAGAGGTTGCACTGTGATTAATGCATGCAGAAGAATTAAGCAAGTTCTGCATGTCTGCTCAGTCAAAGCTGTGTGTAAATATATGCACAGATGTAAGCAAACGTTGCTTTGAAAATTGCGTCCAGCATTTACACACAGATTTTATAGGTATGCTGATAAATGAAGGCCTCAGACTTTGCTTAATCCTAACCATGGGTACTACAGAAAATGACATTCCCAGGGTTGCATGCTGGCTTAATCGTTTAATCGTTATAGCTTTAAATCCCACCTCTGCTCTGTGTGGGGTTTGCATGTTTTTCCCTTGCTATGATCGTTTTTTCAGGTACTGAGGTTTCCCAAGTAAAAGACATTTGTTGTAGATCGATTAGCAGTTCTAAATGGTCTGCTGTGTGGGATTGTGCCCTGCTATGTGATGATTCCACATCCAGAATGTCCTTCACCTTGTGTCCAGGGTTCACTGGGACAGACTCCAGGTACTGTTGCAACCCCAGATGGAGTCTTCCAAAGATTCTTCCATAAAAAAAAAAATAAAAAAAAAAAAACCAGACTGAAGTGGAAGAATGTGTAACCATTTTTCTCACTTGACCAATTTAGGTTCTTATTTTCAAATTCATATACATGTAGATTAGTCTAAAATGGCACACTGCTGTGGTATAAATATCATGTTTAGCAGATGGGGGAAACATATATGAGAGAGAGAGAGAGAGAGAGAGAGAGAGAGAGAGAGAGAGAGAGAGAGAGAGAGAGAGAGAGAGAGAGAAAGCTAAAGTTTAGCCACTACAATATTCGATGCTGTGCATTCTGAGATGCCTTTCTGCTCTTCTACAGAGTGGATATCTGCGTTACTACTGAATTTCTGTCAGATCAGTATTGATGCCCAGTGGACTTTAATCATTCTTAGTAATCTCTAGAAATCAGGAGATTAGTAGTTATATGAATAATCAACCCAGGCCTCTGGCACCAATAATCAAAAAATCACTGAAGTTAAATTTCCCCTTCATTCTAATGGTTGATTTAAACATTACCCAAAGCTGCTGAAACAAACTTATAGGCACTAAACTTGTACACTCTTTTATACAACTTTATCACTGCTTTATCTCTGTAAAGCTGCTTTGAGACACTGTCCACTGTTAAAAACGCTGTAAAAAATTAAAATGAATTAAATTGAATTGAATTTGATTTGTGTAGAGCTTTAAATAATGGACATTGTCACGAAAAAGCTTTATAGAAATAAACAGATTAAAAAGATGCAGTAGAAATCTGTAGATTTGTCCCTATTATTGTTTCTCTATAAGTTTATTCCTAATGAGTTTGCCAAGATAAGAGTTAATGGTGGAGAGAGATTAAGAAGAAATCTTGAAAGACACCAAATCTTATCAAATTTACAGTTTTAATTCACATGTGAAAGGAGATTATTGGCAATAAAATAACATTTTGGTGAAATCCTTCTGACAGGTTTTTTCAGACCATAACCATATGTCAAAAAAAGCTGCCAGGCTGCCGAGTCAATGTACTGCATGTACACCAGCACAACATGTTTGAATACAGTAAGAATTTAATACATTTTGAGGTGATGGGCAATTTGTTTTTGTTATTCACTCAAACATTTTATATAAATATGTGTATAATACTGTATGTGGTTTTGGGGTGTGTCACTCATTGCTCATCGAGACATTCAGTCTGGTATTTGCCAGGAGAAACTCAAACCGAGGGTCTGGTAATAGCAGCATGTTTGTTGATAGAGTATAAACACTTGAGGTTCTGCACCTTTCACATCTAAGAAAGAAACTTGCTATTAATAGTTTATGAACTGACCACATTTGCTATTAGAACTGCATGGTATAGAAATTATAGATGCCCTGTTAATTAATTATTGCTGGTGGGGTTAAAGAAATGCTGCCAGGAAACATTGCTCTTTAGACTGACCGGGTCTTAATGGCCTTTCAGCATTTTACTTTCCTTACTTTCTCATTTCACCTTCCACAACTTAAGCCCTCGTACACGCCATGCTCTGTGCTGTTTTACAATTCAATCTCCTTTATGTTTTACCGATTATAACAATAGCCACTATAAATGCTGCTGTCATTATTCTGACCATTTTTTATGTTTTCCCACTGCTTTTTTTTTTTGTTTATATTGGAACACTCATGGAGGGATTTATAGAGGATAAAGGGAAAAGAAGAGAGGATTGTAACAAAAGGAAAGAGGGCTGTGTCTGGCACTCATCTTTAAAAAGGCTAAACCTTTTCTGTGTGTATTCTGGAGTTTCGGGCCATTTGGCTAAACAGATGGCTTCTACTGATTGGTTGTTGTAGAGAAGGTCAGCTGGTCATGCTTCCTGCTGTCCAGACCTGTCGTGTACAGATAAAGTGTGATCCTCCCTATTAACACATGTCTACAAAAAAAAATTGTTTTTCCAAACATCATCTTACAGCAGGTAGACAATGTGATAATAATGGACAATGTCAAAAATCACCTGAAGGTGATGAATAATTATGTCTGACAACTGAACTGCCATGCTGATTCCGTTAGTGTTCTGAATAATGATTTGCGACAATTCTTTATTTTATGTTACGTATTGACCCTTTGTACTAAACAGGACACATTTCATCCCAACAATTTTTTTTCCCTGTAATAAACAGGTTTTGATTCATACGGAAATTTCTCAGCTACACTCTGCAGGTATAAAATCATTCCAGTAGGATGCCATTATTTTTCTTGCTGCTATCCAGTAGCTTCAGTACACACACTTCAGGCTCTACATGAAGTCTTTCATGCAATCGTGTTGGACTCACATTCCAATTAGACTCGATCTCCCACATCTTCTCGCTAGGATGGCTTTCTGCAGCTTCAGACCTCTGACCTCTCAGAGATGTCAGCCTCATTTCGATTTCTGGCATGTTATTTTATCACTAAAGATAGGAACATTTAATTGCAAACAAGCCTTTTAATCTATGAAACTATTTAGTTGCACAATAATTACACACTTATACAAGGTGTTGATCGCACCCAGTGCAACCCCAGACGATAACAAATAAAATAAAATGATGTTCATGTATGGAGATCACTTTCTGCAGCCTGTGAATGTGTTTTCCTTTAAAACATTGTGCCTCCTCACACACCGAGTTGACATGATGTATAGCAGATCTCGTATACTTTTTAAAAGAAGCACTGCTGTGCTGTTTAGCCAAGTATAAACTGCAGTGTCAGGTGTTCTCAGGAATGCTGCTTTGGAATGACACCAATAAGCATTTGTGAGAAGGAAAATGATGCTGCAACAATTTTAGAGGTAATGGGATAAAAGTGCTGTCACACCACTCCGTTAATGTTTGCTGTGTTCCTGGATATGTGGTGTGAGCTCTCATCAGGGAGTTGTGGTGACATCAATGCTAAAGCTTCTTTACTTCTCTGTAAAGTACAAAAAATGGGTCAATAAAGTCTATATATATTTTTTTAACCTTCACTAGTTTTAATAAGGCAAACATAAAAGACCAAATATATAGGGTTACATTTTTTTTTGGGAATGAACCTCATTACATCCAGGAATCAGTGAATCAGCTGTCCAGTATACCAACCATAGTATTCAAGCCTTACTGTAATTTCCTCTCAGTGAAAATATTCATTCTGTAACCATCACAAATAGCTTGAGTGTTCCTTTTTATTGGACAAACCCTGGATTATCAGTTACAAGGTACTAGTACATCATGTTTACTAAATGTTTGGTGTATGGGTTTTGGGGAGGTGGTAGTTTAGTGGTTAAGGCATTGTACTTTGGCTCACAATGTTATAAGTTCAAACCTGGGCCTCACCATGCTGTGACTCTTGGGCTCCAACGCAAGGTCCTTAACCCCACTGCTTCCTAGTTATATGAAGGAGATAAAATGTAAGTTGCTTTGGATAAAGGCATCTGCCAAATGCCATAAATATAAAATGTTTTTGGTGGGTGTCCTCAATTGTTGTGATTATAAATGGCTAAAGCATTATATATAACAGGGTTTTCATTGGAAATGCCACCCTTCAGAAAAACAGCAGGCAGTCAGAGGTCTTCAGTGGACTATAAGCATATTGATTTGTTATTTATTTGCCATTTATTTTAACTACTTCATTCCTTTTTATGTCTAAACAGTCGTTCACGTCAATATTTAGAATGTCTCTACCAAATACACATGGTGAACCTTGCCTGGTGAATAATTAAAAATCTGTTAAAAAAAAAACAGTGGTGGGGTTTACAGGCAACTGTGCTTCAAGGTGGAATTGCTAAAAAGAATTTGCAAGAAAAAAAACATTGCACTGAGTGTATAATAAAAATCTGTCCAGAAATTTCTCCCACTTGACTCACTCATAAAATGTATGTCTGTTTCACTGACACAAGGTTTAATGTTTTTATATATTTTTTATTCTTATATATATATTTTTCTTGTAGAAATAATAGGTTTGCATAAAAGTAATGCATATTAATTTATTTATGTACATATTAATTTAGAAGTGCGATATAGCAGAAAGCAAACCGAATATAAATTCTCAGTATTTGGAAAAGAGAATATCAGCAAGGAATAGTATCAGTACGGACACATTACTGACATAAAAAGACATTTTATCGTATTGCAGTACATTCAGAAGCCCCATCGGTTAATGTTATTTTAAAAGTACGAGTTATTTTGAAGAGGAAATGTAAAGAAATAGAGTGATGGTTTAAATCCTTTGTTGAAGAAGAGCTTTATAATGAAGTCTGGGCAAGCTCTTTTTGTTTGCAGTTCTATGCTTTGGTAGCATCCTCTGCAATATATCTGTAGAAAAAAAAATCAACAATACCATCTGACAAAGGAAGCATATGACAAACTCTGCTGTGAAAATCGTAATGTCTTCTTGTCCAAGGTCCCAGTCTCCCTTGTGATAGAATCATCTCTGAGTTGTTCTCTAGTAACGGTTTTTAGAGCTGCTCTCCAATATGCTTTGACAACTCCATTGTGAAGTTTGGCATGATTTGTATTTGCTTTATCAGAAAGTCAAAGCTACAGTGAACCTGGTTTTGATTGTTTTAGTTTTGGCATTTTGTTTACTACCACACAGTAGAAACACACCAGTCCCTGTAAAGAAGTGTGTTTTTAAGAGACTAGAGAACATCATTACGGAGCATTAGCAGGAATAATTTCTTTAATATTAGTCTGAAGTTGATACATAAGTATATAACAATGGCCTTTATAAAGCTTTATAAAGATCCAGAAAATCTGACAGCCTATAAACTTTAATAATAGTTTATTGTGTACCTACTTTGCAGGCATTTACAGTGAGGAAAATAAGTATTTGAACACCCTGCTATTTTGCAAGTTCTCCCACTTAGAAATCATGGAGGGGTCTGAAATTGTCATCGTAGGTGCATGTCCACTGTGAGAGACATAATCTGAAAAAAAAAATCCAGAAATCACAATATATGATTTTTTTACTATTTATTTGTATGATACAGCTGCAAATAAGTATTTGAACACCTGTCTATCAGCTAGAATTCTGACCCTCAAAGATCTGTTAGTCTGCCTTTAAAATATCCACCTCCACTACATTTATTATCCTAAATTAGATGCACCTGTTTGAGGTCGTTAGCTGCATAAAGACACCTGTCCACCCCATTCAATCAGTAAGAATCCAACTACTAACATGGCCAAGACCAAAGAGCTGTCCAAAGACACTAGAGACAAAATTGTACACCTCCACAAGGCTGGAAAGGGCTACGGGGAAATTGCCAAGCAGCTTGGTGAAAAAAGGTCCACTGTTGGAGCAATCATTAGAAAATGGAAGAAGCTAAACATGACTGTCAATCTCCCTCGGACTGGGGCTCCATGCAAGATCTTACCTCGTGGGGTCTCAATGATCCTAAGGAAGGTGAGAAATCAGCCCAGAACTACACGGGAGGAGCTGGTCAATAACCTGAAAAGAGCTGGGACCACCGTTTCCAAGGTTACTGTTGGTAATACACTAAGACGTCATGGTTTGAAATCATGCATGGCACGGAAGGTTCCCCTGCTTAAACCAGCACATGTCCCGGCACGTCTTAAGTTTGCCAATGACCATTTGAATGATCCAAAGGAGTCATGGGAGAAAGTCATGTGGTCAGATGAGACCAAAATAGAACTTTTGGGTCATAATTCCACTAAACGTGTTTGGAGGAAGAAGAATGATGAGTACCATCCCAAGAACACCATCCCTACTGTGAAGCATGGGGGTGGTAGCATCATGCTTTGGGGGTGTTTTTCTGCACATGGGACAGGGCGACTGCACTGTATTAAGGAGAGGATGACCGGGGATGACCATGTATTGTGAGATTTTGGGGAACAACCTCCTTCCCTCAGTTAGAGCATTGAAGATGGGTCGAGGCTGGGTCTTCCAACGTGACAATGACCCGAAGCACACAGCCAGGATAACCAAGGAGTGGCTCTGTAAGAAGCATATCAAGGTTCTGGCGTGGCCTAGCCAGTCTCCAGACATAAACCCAATAGAGAATCTTTGGAGGGAGCTCAAACTCTGTGTTTCTCAGCGACAGGCCAGAAACCTGACTGATCTAGAGAAGATCTGTGTGGAGGAGTGGGCCAAAATCCCTCCTGCAGTGTGTGCAAACCTGGGGAAAAACTACAGGAAACGTTTGACCTCTGTAATTGCAAACAAAGGCTACTGTACCAAATATTAACATTGACTTTCTCAAGTGTTCAAATACTTATTTGCAGCTGTATCATACAAATAAATATTTAAAAAATCATACATTGTGATTTCTGGATTTTTTTTTTGATTATGTCTCTCACAGTGGACATGTACCTACGGTGACAATTTCAGACCCCTCCATGATTTCTAAGTGGGAGAACTTGCAAAATAGCAGGGTGTTCAAATACTTATTTTCCTCACTGTATATTTAAAGAATGAAATGTATTCAATTTCTGAATTGTAGCCCAGTCAATTTCCTTATATGGCTGTCACCCAGTACACATTCTATGAGGTGTGATATGAGATGCTGTGTAATAATGTGTCAAATATTTTAGCACTATCATCCATATATTGCATATTGCTTAAATTCTTCACTACATAGCCATTACATCTGACTATTTTGCTCTTTACCAAACTGTTGCCAAAAATATTGGAGCGCAGATTTTTATTGGATGTGTACATTTTCCTTTCATTGGAACGAATGGGTCCAAAAATGTTTCAGCTACGCTCCCATGCACAAAGTGATGTCCACAGCAGAGGTGGGAAATAATAAAGTACGAATAATTCATTACTGTACCGAAGTAGATTTATCTGGTATCATTACTTCACTATTTATTTTTCGGACACTTTATCTCTACTATCTGTACTTTCTACTTCTCACATTTTCAAACCAGGCTTGTTACTTTAGTTTGAATCTATTTGGTGACATGATCAATATTTTTTTCTTCTCATTGCGCACCGTTTTCAGCCCATCAACCAATTTCTTTTTATTGCACGGCTTTTTCAAACTACCACTGGTGTATCATTTCCTTGCTCTCACACACCACAGATGTAGGCTAGTTTATGAAGCTAACAATGAAAAAAGAAGTATGAGGTTAATGTGAACGTTGAATAACGTGAATGTTATGACATTCCTGATCACCTCATCATCCTCATCTTTTCTCTGCTTGTGTTCTATATGGTGATTTTTCAGCCTTGGATACATTTATTAGATAACAAGGTATTCTTTTGTATTAATGTATTAATATGATGTGAGGTCCAGTTACCAGCATGACACTAAAACAGGTGGTAGTAAAGACTTTTTACATAAGTATATGTCACAGCCCAAACTTCTTTACTTTAACTTGAGTACTTTTTGCCAGAGTCTTCTAAAACATGAGTATCTATACTTCTACTTGAGTGAAGGATGTGTGTACTTTTGCCATCTCTTTGTCCACAGAGCCATGGCTTGCCCAAGATGGAGTGGAAGAACTTAAGCGTCCTTCACAAAGCTCCATCCTCATCCACACACAACACCTTTGGGATGAACTAGAAAGTACACTTCAACCCAGGCCTCTTGGCAAACATTAGTATTTGACCTCACTTGTGGCTGAATGAGCACAAATCCCCACAGTCACTTTTAAAGCTGTGATGGAAAGAAGAATGGAAGATTAAAACAGCAAATGGGGATTTAATTCTGAAACATGATGGATATGTGTTCACAAAACTCTAGGCATATAGTGTAATATTTTAAACATTAAAAAGATAAGAGAAAAAAATGAGAAACAGGGTCAAAAACATTGTATAGCTGTTTTACCAGCTTAGAAATGCTAAGGGGCGAAATTAAATTATTCTAAAATTGTAAAATATTTGAATGATTGCTACTGCTCTGTACAGCATTCACTTCAGTCCATTTTATTAAGCTTTCTCAAACAGTTGTACGCTGCCAAATGTAGAGCTGCATTAACTCTAAATCTGCTCCAGATCTGCCTAAGTGTGCTTTTCCATAATAGCCCAATTTTTTATCCTTTTTACAGATCTGGGATGAAATTTATTTTAACTCTGGCTCAGTTTAATAAAGAATATAGTTACATCTGGCCCAGGGCTGATGCAGAATAATTCTAAATAATTTACAAGACCTATTTATTTATTCATAAAAATTTTCTCAGCAAACATTAATACCACACAGCTATTAAAAAATCAAAGTGTGTAAAGAGGAATAATGTTTTTAGTGCTGTATTTAGGAGCTGACTCTGCTCCTACTCTTCATCACTGTTGTAGCTATTAGCTGAATGGTCATTAGACGAAGGTCATTAACTAAATGGTAATGTTCATGAGTTTGGTGATTGTAGACACTCTTTACCACTATACCACTCCGATCTGATGCCAGATTAAACCTCCTGATCACATTTCTTGTTTTATGTTGTTGCCTTTACTGGTAAATTGCAAGGCAAATAGGATCTTGCATACAGCCTCTATAGACGTTTATCTGAATGGTGTACATGTATCCATTTGTTATATTCCTTCGTATTTAAATCTATATTATATTTTATAATATTGCCCATGTTAACTGCGTTGCACACTTTTCTTCTATTGAAGCATGTAGTAAGACAACACTGGCTGAAATGATTTAAGATAAATCATAAAGTCACACTGTTGTTAAAGCAAAAAGGAAATGAAAGGAAATATACCAAATACTAAGAAGATCCGATATTCTTGAAAATATTCAAAATATTCTACTCACTTTTCACTCAAATTCACTGTCAGTAATATAATTTGTAAGTTGTAAGTTTAAAAAGAATACAGAATGTGCTTTCAGACTTTTGAGAAAAGGAGTATATAGTGTATTCACTGTACTGTAAATAGCTTTTTTCTTTCTCTGTTTTTTTCGAATGCATCTCTGCACATAGTTTTATAGATGCAGCCCATATGCATTCACAGTTTGCTTACTGACAGAGAGTTCAACGCCATTAGTCTAGACTGAGAATGCGACTGTCAGGACTATTTCATGGCTTCCATCACCTAACATGATTGCTGTCAGGGTTACAATATGAATTATTCTTATAAATCGGTTTCTGGTCATAGACACACAATGTTTCATTTCTTAAGAGCTTTACTTGGTTGTGGAAGAATCACAGAACAGGACATTAAGATTCAGGTAAACCTGGCTGCTTTTAGGAATACCTGAGATTTTACGCTTTTATGATTTGTACATTTCTGCATGACAAAGCAAGTTTAGAAATTACAGTGTTTGCGTTAAACAAACGAGTTTTGTGCACAAAAACGGCAGGTTCAGTGATTTCCTCCATTATTTCTCTGTTTCACCACTTTTCTCCCGTTGCATAAGCCCAGCAAAAGAAGAAAAACACACAACGAAATGCCACGAGACAATTATTCTTTGGGACAGATGTCGCCGTGGTGCACAGCTTTTTGTTGTTCCAGAGTTAAATGATTTCTGCTTGCCCTTGCATTTATCTGTAGTCGAGCACCTGGAGACACGGCCTTGCAAATCTCTAACTGGTGTGGAAGAACAGGCCCGTGGGGCCGTGGTCACATCTGGTCAACGTGCAGATTAAGTGAAATAAAAAGATGAGGGGGGAAACAAGTCGGACGTTTTACACCAGACCAAACTCTGCAGAATTGTGTGTAATGAAATGTCTAATAGATACAACAGAGAAATGAGCTGTTAAGTAAAGAGGATACTGGGTTCACTAGACTAATGGAAGGTGTAGGGTCTGTTGAGTAAAACTGCATTATTTATTAATAATTCAGCTGTTACATAATTTTTAGACATAAAGGTCATCTGTGTAATGTGATTGACTTCAGTTTTAGCATATTAAAAGAGATTGCGTAAACTTAGTGCTATACAGTGTAGCGCATTCTGCTCTGCATGCCAAACATCATGCGTTCAATAGAAAAAACAATCAAGAGAGTTCAGTTCAATTGGCCGTTTTATAAATTTTATATGGAGATGCCTGAAAAACATATGGAAATAAATATGTGCAGTGAGAATTGTCGACTGACCCCTTTAATGGAAAAACATGAGTGATTATATAACCAATCCTCAAACATTATATTAGATGATAAAAAGCTGGAGCAATCAGCTCTACTTGCCATAACCCAGAGGAAATAACCTCGCCCATAATATATACTGTTACGTTCCGCAGAACATGACCTAAATTACAGAATATTGCAAGAGTGTTTGCTCGGTTTCTCCTTTTCAGGGAGAAGTGCCTGATTTGTGCAGTGGCGATGATCTGCTCTGGGTGAAAAAAAAAGAGATGCATTCTAGCTTGAAGGTCTTTAAGCAGCTCAGCAAAGTCTCTGGCTTTTATTAAGACAAATAAGCAGGGCAGTACTGGAAATATAGATTCAAGCTCTGAAAAAGCACTCTCCTCATTTTAAAATAAGGTGATAGGGAGAAAAGAGAAAAGGGAAACATGCATCTTTAATGTCTTAGATTACTCACATTTTGAATTTGTTTAAAGAGCACTTGATCACAGAGTGCATGTCTAGCCGAACAAGAACTGGCGCCTCGCCTTGATGAGGTGTGATTGAATGTGCCTCGACCTGATGAGAGTTGAGAATACATTTAATGTTGCTGAGAGAGACGTGGTGCCTTGGCTATTTGATGTAGTGTGCAAGAGTGTAGTGGCAAGATCTGGAGTACAGATTTCATTACAGGTGATTGCATTAATGAGTGTGTAGAGAGTGCAATACTCACTCCCTCTCTCTAGGTGATGAAAGTGTGAAGGAATCTGTGCTATTTAGTTTTGTGCTGTGACAGGCTTTTTCTAACAGCATATTATGCAACATGCCATAAAGAAGATCTGTCTGTGGTATCTTTACTATTGAGAGTATGATACAAGGCTGAATGAATTGTGCACAACTATTTGTTTAGTAAAAAAACTACAAATAGATCGTCTTGCATTCTGTGAGCATCGCAGTTAATCATTGCTTCCAATAGAATTAGGATGCTCGATACTTTGTATGGAGAGTAATCATGGGTAATCATGCTAATTCATCAGGTTAGAACTCAATCTACCGTTCTCTACAATGTTTAATGCGCTGGCTTTAATCTAAACAACAGAAAAAGCAGCAGGAAATTCAAAAGAGCAAAGACAGGCCATTTAAACACAAACATATCAGTTCACAAGATAAAATACTGAAATATTACCATTAACAAATGCAGTTCAACACATCCTCTAGAATTAGAATTGAATTAAATTTACTACATGGTTGTGGTTAAAACTACATTTTAGTTTGATTCCTTGTAATTAATCACTAGTACATGTGCCAGGTAAATGCTGTCAATCAATGTGCTTACTCATAGGCTGATCCTTTACATTTCTAAATGACAAACTTGATGGATTTCATTTACACATCACAATTTACAAATCAGGTTTAATTACTGCAATCCAGTTGTCTGATCTTCCTCTCTCTTCTCCTTAACTGGGAATGAGTAAATCTGCATTCTGATACCAGTGTAACCTCCTACCTGCCTGAACTGCTGCAGTCCTGGAGGCATGTTCGGCATTACCGCCTCTATTAGCAGAGATTTCAGTCTGCCCTTCAGCAAAGTAAATCAGACTTCACCTGCAAACATGTACATTCATCCAGCACACACACACACACACACACACACACACACACACACACACACACACACACACACACACACACACACACACACACACACACACACACACACACACACACACACACACACTCACTGATCTTGCATAAGTACCCAATAACTGTGTGTCCTTTATTGATCTGAACCAAAGGGGATAACTAGGTTTAGGGTTACTAATGACAAGTGTATATATTATTTACTGTTATTATTTGGTCAACAAAAGTCTTTCTTTGAACTCTGAATAGTTTTTTTTTTTTTTATAAATAAATTGAATGAATTCATTTTATATTTAATTTTATGTACAATTTAATTTCTTCAAACTTTCTTCATATTTCAAAGTTTAAAGAAAAATATGGTGGTAGTGAATGTGTGCATATAAAATAATGACATTATTTATGTAACTCTATCAGACTCTATATGCAATATGCTAATACTGAGAGAATCACTGTATGGCTAATTTTATGTGAGACACAAAAATATACCAAACATGACATTTCATTTGATTTGTGATAAACTGATGTGATGGTGGCTGAGCTGAATAAAGCAGGCATGTCATACCCATTCAAACTGAAAGCAACGTCTCCTCACATTGTGCTCTGTAGGTCATTTGATTGCATTTAAATTTGATCAATTGCAATCTAAATTCTATAGCAGCAAGATAATAGCAGAGATGTGGCACAGGGCGACAGCTGCCCCTCAAAGAAGCCTTACCACCAAATCACTACAGATCTAGATGTATTGCTATTATGTGTTACTTGCAAAGCTGATTGTATTTAGATTATATACATTTTAATTACACTTAAAACTTGTTATAGTGACCAAATCCTCTGATTATTTGGCGCTGTAGAGGAACTATGAAGGAACTATAAGGCCAGTTGATATCTTAATCGAAGAATGTTTTTTTCATACCAAATATTCTGCAAATGCAATTTTGTCCTATATAAAATGCTAATCATGTACAGTATATATATATATATATATATATATATATATATATATATATATATATATATATATATATATATATATATATATATATATATCTGATGCACTAACAAGCAAATGAACAGAGTAGACAGAGTAAAAGTATTTTTAGTATCACTCCACTTAAAAAATAAAAGAGAGATATTAAGCCTGGAACAGGACACAATATTTAAATATGGATTTAAATATATTATAACTAAATAGACCAGAGTGCTGTCTAGGGTGGATAAAGCACCTCCATGTATGTTAAAATCACACATCTCTTCTGCATATACTGAAATATGCCGTATGTATCTACTGCACCATAGAGGAAATATTAAATCTCTTAATTGCGGGTTGAATTACTGGTATGAACCATATTTTATCAGTTCAATTACATTTTATGTGTATAGTGGGTTTAACAATAGACTTGGTCACATTGGTCACAAAGCAGCTGTACAGAAATAAATTGATTAGAAATATAAATCTTACATTCATAAATTCCTATCAGTCTGTACATAATGAGAAAGCCAGAGGCATTGTTAGATAAGAGAAAACTACCTGATATGATATTGGGGATAATATTAGTCAAAAAGGGAATTCTTCCTAATCTGGGTGACATTGGATATCTATTTATCATAGTTTAATCACTGTTGATGTTATCAGCACAGACACAAGGAAGCCTTAGGACATAATGTTGCCAGCCACAACCTGGGTGAATGTGTGAGAGCAGGGGATTGGGGTAACAACATCCAAACATCCCATTTCACCAAAACACTGACCCTAACCATAACCCTAACCCTTTAACCCTAACCCTAACCCTTACCCTTTAACCCTAACCCTAACCCTTACCCTTACCCTTTAACCCTAACCCTAACCCTAATCCTAACCCTAACCCTAACCCTTACCCCCTTACCCTAACCCTGACCCCCTTACCCTAACCCTGACCCTAACCCTTACCCCCTAACCCTAACCCTTACCCCCTTACCCTAAAACTGACCATAACCCTTACCCCCTAACCCTAACCCTTACCCTTACCCCCTTACCCTAACCCTAACCCTTACCCCCTAACCCTAACCCTAACCCTTACCCCCTTACCCTAACCCTAACCCTAACCCTTACCCCCAAACCCTAACCCTTACCCCCTAACCCTAACCCTTACCCCTTACCCTAACCCTTACCCCCAAACCCTAACCCTTACCCCCTAACCCTAACCCTTACCCCCTTACCCTAACCCTAACCCTTACCCCCAAACCCTAACCCTTACCCCCTAACCCTAACCCTTACCCCCTTACCCTAACCCTAACCCTTACCCCCAAACCCTAACCCTTACCCCCTAACCCTAACCCTTACCCCCTTACCCTAACCCTAACCATGAACCCTCCAGATCTGCTCCTTGAACTAAGGAAAACCTATTCACAAAAGATTTAAACAAACACCTTTTTTACTTTAAAATTAAACACTGAGACGATTTACTTTTACCAGTACATTGTTATTTAAAATATTGCACCAATATACTTATTAAATGTAATTAACTTGCTATTCTTATTTATAATTCTATTATAAGAAATGTATTAGAATTATAAATAAGAATAGCAAGTTAATTACAAAAAAAAGATTTTCCCACTTCTATGAATACAACCTGACATTATTTAGACACACAAGTCCAACTAATGTCAGGTTGTATTCATAGAAGTGGAATGTCCATGATTGATTGGTTGATTATTTGATTGATTGATTTTACCCATTTAAATGATGCTTAATATTTTATAAAAACCTTCCAGACGTCATCCAGGTAATTTATTATATTTACACAATGACATATATATATATATATATATATATATATATATATATATATATATAAATCTGCACAAATTTCAGAACCCACTATCCACCTCATTCCCCAAACAGCACTTTTACAAACTATGGGTTATTTTGTTGCAATATATTTAATTCCATATTGAAATATTGTGTCCTGTTCCAGTATTAATATCCCGTTTTTCAATTATTTTTGTAAAAAGTGGAATGATAATAAAAATTATTTTTGTCATTTTGAATCTTTACATGCTCAACTACTAAAGCACAAACTCTGCGCATGCGCAATTCACTCACATGTCTAATTACCTAGCCTGATATTGTAGTTTACAATGGCAAACCAAGGGGGTAAAAATAAAAAATAAAAACACTTTGGTGTCTCTGAAGTCACCTGGGGTACTAAGTACTATTCAGAAATAACCAGTACCCTGTTAGTTTAGTAGATAGCAGGTATAGGGGCATGGAGCTTTGCTAATAGTCCATTGGGGTATAAAGTTGTGAACTCAGGGCCGGCTGGTGCGGTGTTGGGCGCGCGCGGTGCGGTGCGGTGCGGTGCGGGGATGAGCGCGCGCGGTGCGGTGTTCTGTGCTGCAGTACTGGAGGCGCGTAAACGAGGGCACTATTAGATTATGTACGGTACGGAGCGCGCGCGAGGCTCAAGCCGTTCCGCTTTCTAACGCTAGGAGCCCAAGCGGCGGCGGCGCGCAGCCTCCAAGCCAGAAAAGCGGCTTAGCCCGCGTGCGTGCGTGCGCACGTTTAATCATCATCCCCGCTCCTTCGACTTTCATTAGAGTTTAAGAGATCCGAGCAAGATCACAGCTCAGGAGGTCGGACACATCGGAGCTCCCACTGCGAACTGTGTGTGTGTGTGTGTGTGTGTGTGTCTGTGTGTGTGTGAGTGTGTGCGCGCGCGTGCGTGCGTGCGTGTGTATGTGCGTTGGTTTTGTTGTTGGTGGGGTTTTTTTTGGAGGAGGAAGAGCAGCGCCTGTTTATACTGAGCAAAGTGTAAGAACATGAGGACGCATCGCTCCGACAGAAAGGAGACCCAGAGCATGATGCCAGCGGCAGTGTTTTACAGCTCCAAGATGCTCTTCTTGATCATGGTGATGATCGCACCGGTAAAAGGTAAGACATAAAAAAAAAGAAAAAAAAAATCACATAATTCAGGAGAGCAGGTGTTCCCCGATATCTGTCCTGTCAGGACTGGAGACGCAGCTGGGGATTGTGTTGACGTGATAGTGATCGTGCTTTCTTTTTGTGTTTGAACACGTGTTTTTATTTGCAATGACTTGATAGGACAGAACGAGTGGATACTAAATTGCCGGTACATATATCTAAATATGATGATGATGATGATGGTGGTGCTGATAAGGAAAGGATCAGGCGGGCAAGAGTATGACACACACACACACACACACACACACACACACACACACACACACACATATGTACATATACACTCTACATTTTATAATCATGTCTTTATGCTTTCTTATTTGTAATAAGTTCATAATTATCATGTTTATTAGATTTTTATATACTATAAATGGTAGTTGTAACAGGAGCTTTTGCGTGCAATTGTGTTTCTGGTGCCCAAAGTTTTTCCCATCTTTGTTTTGTGAAAATTATGGATTAAGGAGATCAACAGGCTTTGGCATTTCTGATATTGAGAATGTTAGATTATATGAAAGGCTTATTACTCTGCATATATTAGGCTACAAACCTGACCTTAATAATATTTTATGAAGTTAAAACCCATGGATCTTTCTGATCAAAGTAGTAATGTGTTTCATATATATAGATGATACATAAACGTAATCAATAAATAAGTATTTGTGTATATGCACACTAATATTTTAACAAATTAAATATTTAGAATGGTTTTGTCTATGTGATATAATTTGGATATAATAAAATATAAAAGGGGCCTCATTTCTACTGTGTCATAAACCTTCTACATTAAAGTTATAATGAGCCAGTGTGTACACATTCTAAGGCATAATTGTGCATAAATGATTTGATTATATTAATGTGCAAGTCATAAGTGAGAAATTAATAAATTAACATAAAAAATTACACCTAGACCTGCTAAGTAAAAAAAAAAAGGATTGCTGCTACCGCTGAAACAAATAGAACAAATATCATTAATTAGTGCAATTGTGCTTAAAAGGAAACACATTTGTTTTATATATATATATATATATATATATATATATATATATATATATATATATATATATATATATATATATATATATATAAAAAAGATTTCTTATTTGCTGTTCCTCTAAGTAAACCTTCCTAGGTTGCCTGTACATAATCAGTCGTGACCCTGGCGTATGTGTGAAGTGAAGCAAAAGTAGCTGGATAACCCATTTATAATATTTTACACTGATCAGTCACCTTGATTGTGGTGCACAGTGGCTTCAGGCACTCTACCTCCCTCTTACCTTGAAAAGCACTCCAACTAATGCACCATCAATCCTTACCATACAGTGGGAGGCAGCTAAAACCAGGTCCCAAATAACACAAATGAATAACACTGGGGATAACATCATAACATCAAAACACCAGAGAAAGGTTAATAGGGTGATTTTCTAGGCTCCAATTTACATATGGTGTAGGAAGTGATACAGGTTTAAGTACGGAGTATGTATCATACAATGAATGTGTGACTTTCAGAGGCTCTTGTCCCTTCCGGAAGTTAGTAAATCTACAGCAGCTACAGTCCAGCACTCCCCAGGGTTTTGCTGTGATTATGGGAGTGTCAGAGGAGGCTGACACATTGCTCCGTGCTGCTGCTGGGCAGATGCTGCCTCTGATGCCGATCGTTCCTATTGAGGGCAGCCCTGCAGAGGTTAAGCTATTAGCCCCAACACCAGGTGGTGCCCTGGTCACATCAGCCTCTATCAGCTTTCTCTTGGCTGTTCTGCTTGTCAGTTCTTTCATTTCAACTGCAAATCATCAGTGCCCTTGTCTTCTTTTGTGCATGAGGTTATGTCAGGCAAAAGGTGTGGAACAGCTGCTGCTTTCCACCCTACAGTTTACCCTTGTCATAATAGTCTTAGAGCGTGTGTATTTGTACTCAAGATTAAAGCTGGAATGAATATATGAAGCACTGTGCTTCGTAGCCTCCCACACTGAACACATGCGTTCTTAAACAACATCTCCACTCTTCAGTAGAATCACATATATAAAATAATAATTCTATATAATTTTTTTTTATATAGAAATAAGGTGAAACCAATAGAAAATAAGACTTGCCTTCAGGGGGTTGCAAACTCCTTGCATTTCTACAAATATAAACATACTAATATGTAGAAAAGGAAAACGTATCTCGTTCTAGGTCACCTGTTTTGGTATTATTATTAACATTAATTACATATTTTCATTAAAAGGGACTTTCAACACCATAGTCATTTGCAAGATGTCCTTTCTTTTTTTTTTTTGCCCTGGTACTGTGCATGATAAAATCTTAAATGCATGCATATCCATTGAGAGGTCTCTTGTGGATAATCTCTGAAGATGTCTCAGTGATCAAGTACTCTGCTAGGTACCAGGAGACTACATTAAGGAGAAAAAAAAGGAGTCACAGGGGAAAGGTGAGCTAGACACATTTTGTTTGCCTGATTGAACATTTTGTTGCTTTTTTAAATAGATATCGACTGTGGGATTGATAAAACCTTGATGATGCACAGGATCTAATTATACAGCACATTTTAAAAGCTTTTCTGTACTTTTCCCTCCCATTTAGTTCAGTCTAGCCTGCATTGACCTGGTTATGCCACAGCCTGTATTTTCTTCCAATTATTTAGGATGTTATAGTCCCATGTGGCTGTTCCTGCACACACACACACACACACACACACACACACACACACACACACACACACACACACACACACGCACACATACACACACACACACACACACACACACACACACACACACACACACACACACACACACACACACACACACACACACACACATGCTGTAAAACGAGGGCTATAATGAAATGTGGTAGAAATCATGGGTCAGGGTGCAGGTTTGCTTTATGTGCTCCTTCTTCCTTATCAATAAGTCAGCAACCTCAGTCCCATAAATCACACGTATAGCACAGTATAATGTTCTACAAGTCGGTTAACAGCACAGCGCTGTTGAATTCTTGAATCTGTTGATTTATATTTTGTAACCGCAGCTCTGACAATAGTACTGATTACAAAGCAAACACAGGTTTCTCTTAATGTGTTATTGAGAGTGAGACAAAAAACATGTGTAATCAGTCATGTGGTATGGTTTTATTACAGATTTATTTTCAGCACATTTTTTTGTAGGAGCCTTCAGTGTGAACAGTCAGCGGTAATGATACATACGTGTGTCCCACATGTTACACAACATCAAATGCAACTATTTATTATTAAAAAAAAATTTATTTATATTATTTATTTTTTAATAAATGGAAAATGTGTTCGAGTTGGCAAATCGGTGTGTCGTAAGAGCGATTAAACACTTTTCCATGTGCTGTTGCTGGAAAATATTCAGAGATGTGATAGAAACTGTGTTGCAGCAGGCTTCATCAGATCACCCTGTTGCTGATTACTTCGGTTCAACAGCATATCCCATTCTTTTTTAATCGTATTTAGTAAATTTTCTTTTGAACGGGTTTGTTTGAGTCGGTTCTTAAGAAAGTCATCTAATTAAGATTTATATTCTTAATTAAATTTGTCAATTAATATTATTTTGTGGAAAAATGCACATTTTTTGTATTAAGTATTTGTTTTTCCAGACATCAGGCTTGTATTCTCAGAGGGTATATAAGCAAATCAGGGCTCTAGATTCAAATAAAATTATGAGAGAGGCCATGCAAGAAATGATGCACTCATTCTATATTTTGTCCCTCTGACTATCCTTTCTGTCTTGCTGCTGCAGAGAAAATCATCAGTCTACTGTTGGTGATTCATTGGGTTATTTATAAGGTTCACCTATGTGTACACTGGTGAACCTTAAATTTAATATGATCATATGATCAGTATGATTGAATAAAATCAATATGGGACACATTTGTTGCTATGTACAGTGTGAACAGAGAATACCACCCAGGTAATATATTGTGAGTGAGGCTCCGTCAGTAAAAAGAGACTGCACTTGTAGCAGTGAAACAGGCAGGCTTTGCTTGCACACCCCTATAATGTGGGTGGGTCAACAAGTGCAGATACAAAGACAACGTACCTGATAAAAACGCAATTATGTTGAACCATCGTAAAGCATGTGGGCATTCTCTTCTGGTATAACTATGTGATCACTCTTTTCATAGAATTTGCAGCGATTGAAAGTACACTTTTTCTGTATTCCGGCAAGCTAATCAAGCACCATTCACAGCCTGTATAGCTTACTAATTATTTTGAACAGCCTCTTTTTCAATGGGCTCATTTGGAAATGAGTGTTATTGTCACACCCCTGAGATCAAAACGTTACTCCGGTGTGTCCCAGGCGCTGCCAGGGTGCTGGAGAGTTTGTGGTTGTGCTTCCCCACATTATGCAGTAACTATAATCGGATCCTGTTGCACATCCATGGATGTTTTTTTTTATCTTAGTGGCTGCCAATCACCATGTTATTTCCCTCCTTTTGTGTTTGTGCTCGTCACAGGATTTAACTATTCAGTATGCACATATTCTCCTTCCCCATTCAACAGTCTATCTGAAGCAGTAAACATCCGGAGCGCCTGGGCCCTTTTAGCTTATGTGCTCTGACAAGCACCGCACTTTATTTGGCATTTCTGATTATGCAACATGGTTAAAGTCTGATTGAACTGACAGATGGTCACATGGTCATCGCGATCCAGCTGGGCCTGAGCACTGATGTCTGTTCTCATATCCGTGGTGGGGCTGGGTTTGCTGTTTGTGCCAATTCTGTTCCACTTCGGTGAGCAATACTGACGTGGACAGCACACGCGCGGAGGTTGGCATTATTGGCGTCCTATTAGCACTGTGACTCACAAGACTTTTTAATGCGAGCTCTCAGCCCACTTGTATGGAGAAGAGGTGGCAATGATGGAAAAAGAAAAGAGTGTGGTTGGAGGAATTCATCACAAATCAATGAGGCAATCTTCCTCAATAGCAGCTGCTCCCTACCACACGATTCCTCTGGCTATCCATTTGGCTTGGGTCAGTAATCCATACTGCTCATAAATCCTGCAGGCCTTTTGCGTAGGGTTCAGGTCTTACTGTCAGCCATAAAGAATGAAAGGACGGAGGGGCCCTGTGCCTCGCTTCACTGGGTATGATATTCATAATGCACCAAGCGCCTCCACTTCACCCTCCTTTTACTCGTGACCAATCATTCTGACACCAATGAGCTCTCCAGACAGGGAGTACAACAGAGCCTGTGGTGAGGAAGGGAAATCAAAGTAGGAGAAGCTGTATCTATTAAACTGTAAACCATTATGTAAATTGCAGACAGTGGCATTGTGCTTCTTTTGATGGTCTCTGAGACATTGGTATCACTTTATCACACTGAGTCTCGGTCTGCATTCAAGCAGCAGACCTGGTGTATTTTGCACATCTGTTAGGCATGCCTCTGTATTGATCGGGCAGCCAGAGAAGAGCAAACGTTAGTGCAGCATATCAGCTGCTCCTTGCCTCTCCTGGACTGGCAGGCTATATACACCTGGCTAATTGGGCCTGGCGTGTGCAGGGTATTCAGAGTCTTGGGTTTTCTGCAGTGATTAAGCATCAGACAGCCCATTCTTTCTTCTTGCTGTTTGGAATGCCAGCTTTCATCTAGAAACTGCTTCATCTCAAGCAAAAGCCCGATACGGCTCAGCACTAACAGAGGCAGTGGGTAATCACCTTAGGAACAAGTTTGATTTACAAAACCAGATCCTCATAGTTTGAGATGACCAATGCATTTTCTTCAGAGGTAACAACTGTTTTATTTAGACAAAATACTTGTGGCATGGGAGCATAAAAATATATTTTTTAATAGAATAGAGCTAGCATTATGTTGTTAATAAAAAATAAATGCTTGAACTGAATTATTAGTGTTGTATAATAGTTAATGGTGTGATATTGAAATCCAGTTGGACCTTTGAGTTTTCAAGCATCAGAACTGGCAGTGGTGGCAACATTGTAAATCCAGGGCAGTAATTAACACCCCTGGTGCTGGAGTACCCCCAGCCCTGCACATTTGAGTGTTTCCCTTGTGCTAACATATCTACACTGACCTAAGAATAGCTTAATTAGATAATTACTTGTCGAGCATTTTAAATTATCAACAATTATTCAGCCCTCTCCCACATTTGAACCCTCTTGGGCTCTCTGATCTGGTAAACAAGACTGTCAAAGCTATTTGTCTAAGCACATATTACTTTCATTATTCTTTATGTTTGCTGCATATGGAATTCCCAGGCCATGTTTTTTATTTCAGCCTTAGGATAAGCATATTTAGTATGCAGCAGTATGCAATGCTGTGGCGTCGGATCTTTATACTTTTGAAAGAGGCGATGCATATTATTAAGCGTGTTATAAGAGTCACATCTTCATGCAGATGAAAGCTGCCTTTATGAGGCCCACAGTGACATTGGAGCTGTAAACGATTTGCTTAAAGGTAAGCCGTGGGTTTTCCAGAGCCGTTGCTAATGAACCAAGCGTGTGAGTGTGAGGCAGGTTTTGTCAGTTCCATATGAGCCACAGACAGCACTGTAATAAAGATGAATAATGCAAATCCGAGGTGCTGGCATGAGGTACCTACGGCAAGAGTCGACCTGCTCGTTATTTACCTTTACACAGTTGTCAAGGGGGATGGCAAGCAGCGCTTGCCAGCAAATAGATGGACCAGAGAACTCAGAGCCAGTAAAATAAGACAAATGTGGCTATGCAGTTTCGACATTAATCACAATAAAACCATTACCTTTCTTTAAACATAGATCACCAACAAGGTGAGAAGGCAGGAGAAGCAAACACACTTTAGATCACCGTAGCTGTTTTGCACCGATGTAAGCGACGATATTGAAAAGCTGGAATGTTCTGATTTGTTGAATATGTCTTCTTTTATATTATCAGTTATAGAATTTCACCAGCTAATTTCTTTAGGAAGGAAATAATTATAGGAAGCTTTACATCTTTTTAAGCAGGAAATAGCAGAAGATTTCATTTAGAATGTCAATGCTTTTCTCCAATTGAAGTTGACTCAATGGTGTTTAATTGCCTCTTACTTACACATTAAGTTTGCAATCTGTGATAGAACAGATGCTTTAAATGAGCTTACACTGTATGACCACCTGCAGCAGAGCTGTTTCTGTAGCCTCCTTAGACTGAGTTGCTCACTGTGACACCCTTCTGAAATGAATAAAGCTGTATCCACATGTGTACATGGGCCAAATGATCAGCTATATCAATAATACAATAAATCCCACTTTACTGATGCATCGTTCCATCATACACAATATTAAAACTGTATATATCAACATTTATATTCTTTAGCATTGTGATATTGTTATTAGCCTAATGTTCATTATTGTCTTATAACTGAATGTCCTGAATCGTTTTTTTTTTTTTTTTTTTTTTTTTTTACACCACAGTGATTGAAATCTATAATAATAAATATTACCATTAATAGTTCTGGAAGGTACAAAGAAAAACATGCAGCTTGACAGTGTCACTGAGAAACAGGAAAATACAAAGTGCTCTGTTCTTAAGACTTCCAATGTCAGAAAGCATGACTGTTACAAAGTGGCGACACATGAGACGCCATCCCTAAATGTCAAGTAAACATGCTTTTAAAATATTTGTTCGCACACATGACATGACATGCAGCATCCATCATATACAGTCGTGTAAATTTGCTTTTACATCCAAAGAGAATTTAGCCAGAATGAGTGCAATAATACAAACCTGTGATTTACAGCTGGAACTACTGTAATGCCAGTGCTGCTTTTATGTATGGAATAGCTATTATATTGCCACCTTCTACATAATTTTTCCTTTACTAGCAATTTACCAATTACTATAATTACATTTAATGTTACAAAATGTCTAAGGAGGCAAGCTGGTTCCTGTTATCACTTAAAAATATTGTTAACTCCAGATGATCTCTTTTTTGTCTCACGATGTTAATAATCTAAAAATACCCAAACAAATGAACCAACCAACCAACCAACCAACCAACCAACTAATAACAACAATTTTGCCCTGGCAGAAAAAAGTAACTGACTTTTACAAAATATTGGCTTCAGAGAGTAAAACAACTAGAATTGTACATTTCCTGAAGAAAATTTAAGTGGTACTTGAGTATTTTTTATATGTTACGTCTAAATTTACTTATTTATTATTTACTAGTTTACTTTAGGGGGTGGGAAGAGTCATGTGACTAGCAATGAAGTCTCCCCACTGTGCCGAGTGTTTTGACATTTCACATTTGCTGGGGTTTTGCAGTTTCACATATATTTCAAAAGAAAGCTTCACAAAATCACCAATTATATATTTTTTCTCCTGAAGCTTTTCTCTGAAAGGTAGAATGGAGAAAAGAGTGGAATGGTAATATACAGTACTTGTACATGGTGACCATGCTGTCTTCTAAAGCTGTTCTTCCTCTCCACAAGATACTACATATAATTTCCGTGAGAATTTCTGGAGAATTTTTGTGCAATTCAATGTACAAAAAGATTTAAACTTGATCTTTGTTTCTAATTGATCTGTGTGTATCTAGATTTGTCTTGAATTGTATCAGTCACAAAAGTGGCAAAACTGCAAAAATCGTTCTCAGGGAAAATGAACACATAAACTACAACATTTTGCAACATTCTTTTGGATAGTATTTGCCCAGGTTTATTATCCTTCTAGGTATACACGTGTACACTTTTCAGTTTGTGGATGCTGCTTGTTTCACAGAAAAGAAATAACTGTGAAGAGTGTGTTGATCAAGCTATGCAATACGTCCTGTGCTGTTCCTTTTAGGCTTTTAAGGAAGCAGTGTGGCACAGTCACATTGATTAGCTTTGTCATCCCACGCTGTTCACTTCTCATTGTGTTCGAAGCCAGCTGCTCAGCACTTTGATCACTCGTGTAATGACTTGAAGTTTGAAGGTTTGCCAGATACTGTCCACCTACAGGGAGCAGCTGCACACCAAGCTTTTCTTACTAGTGTTTGAAATCCAGTCGCTAAATCAAATGCATTATAGCTATGTGGTGCCAGTACTAATTATTTTGTAAGAAGGTAGACATTTTTTTATGCTTCAGATGCTTGGTCCTCTGAACAATCCGAGATGTGTATTGATATGCATTGTTCCTGCTATCGAACATTTATAATTAGATTTCAATTAGAGTTTGTATCACATTCTTTTGTCACAATCCAATTGCATTGTTTATTGATTACCCTCTAATGTGATTTCTGTGGAGTTTCTATTTTTATGGGTTATTAATTTTTTATTTATTTATAAGTACTTCTCACTGTCTGCTACACTTCTCGTTTATGCCATTGAACAGTACAGTAAATAATAGTTTTGTGTGGAAGTGTAAGACATTTTTTACTGGTTTTAACACAAAAGGCTTTAAATAAACAGACTTTAAAAACAGGTGAAAAATTATTTATGGTATTCTCCAAACAATGCTACATTCTGGTTCCGCTAGAAAATATCTCTGCATGAAAACATGTTAAAGACATGCAAGCATTTGCTTTGGATTAAAAAAAAACAAAAAAAACATTCATGGTCCTGATGCAGTCACACACTGATTTACAGTGTATTAAAAACTCCTTTCTTTTTGCTTTTTTTAGTTGTAGTTGTTTTCCCCTGGTTTATGGTATACCCTAAAAAAATGCTTGCCAAACAAGAAGAAAATAATTATGATACAAATCTACACTATATAGAAAAAAATTGTTTGTGGACAGCTGACCAAAAAGATTTGTAGAAGAAAAAATGTAATGCTTCTGCATCCAAAGAGATTCTATACAACTGTGTGCCTCCACCTTTGTGGTAACAGTTTGGGGAAGAACCACATATGGCTGGAAAAGTCAGGTGCACTTTTGTCCAAATAGTCTATTTTATCAATAAATACTCACAATGTTAACCCTCCAATTTTTTTAGTCCGTTGATTCTACAAGTTTTGTAGACAGGTTTATGAGTTGCACATTTGTGTTGGGACTCTTTAGTTCTTCTAGGTTTTTTTAATAGGTGCTCTCTATAATTCAGATCATGTGACTAGGCAGGCCATTGAAATACACTGAACTTTTGCTGGAGAATGTGACAGTGCATAGGGTTGATTGAGTGTGACAAAACATATTAAAAAGAAATTATTATATCAGAGAAACCATGTGCTCCCAGCTTTCTGTAATAGTCTTATTCGTCCTGCTTTTTTTCCCTTTTTTTAAGACATATAGAGATTAATATGCATTGAAAGCCAGGGCGGTGTTTGACCATTGCCCTTGCCGATATTAGAAGTGGTCCAGCAATGAAGAGTCAGAGGCCATATGTGTGGCCATATACAGAGCATCTTTCACACTTGCTCTGATTTGTCAGTGTAATTGTACTGATCAATTTTGGCTGCTACGTATCAGTCTGACAGCCAGTCACAGATGAAAAGTGCTTAGACAATTTTATGGGAGAATTGTACTCGATACACTGTGTTGGGACTGCGTGAGTGTGTGTGTGTGTGTGTGTGTGTGTGTGTGTGTGTGTGTGTGTGTGTGTGTGTGTGTGTGTGTGTGTGTGTAAAACTGTTGATGTTCTTGTTAGTACAGGAATAACGGGCAGTTCTGACCTTATAGGGACACTTATTGGGGTATTATAAAAGGTCTTATTTACAAACAAAATGTGCTAAAATAAAAACTTTAACGTGTGTGTGTATTGGGTCATGTGATACAGTTTAGTGTATTGTGTGTTTATGCAGTTTATTATGCTGTCTATAATGAATCCAAATATAGTCAGATCCTGAAGTGCTATATATTTCTAGTGGAAATGATAATCGTGTGACAAAGAGGTCATTACCCTATTCATGTTCCACTTATGTTTCTGTGCTATAGATGGCAAAATCTCATATGCCCTCTTATCAGCATCCTGTACATGCACAAAGTGACTCACATTACTGCACACACATAATGAGTACTTCAGTCCTCTTGCTCTGAAATGTGCAGTTTTATATAAATACTTGTGTTTTTTTGTGCATGGATTTAACAAGAAATTATTCATAATAGTCATTAAAAAAATTTATGTTTATTTAAATGACAAATTTGAGTATAAATCTGAGTAGGTTTTTCCTGAGAATATAGCGATTATAGCGTGATTATAGTGATTTTTCTCACATTTTCACAAAGAGGACTGTTCACGTCAATATATATAATTTAACTGTTCACAATACACATGTTGTCTGGTGTATTGTTTTATCACATATACGATCAGAATGAACATAGAGCTATATGTTACACCAGACAAGCCTGCTGGATGGACAAAATGTTTCATGTTTCAATGTTGCAGTAGTCGTGCTTTTGTGAAACATTTCCTGCTTTGCTGGAAACCATACATCATATTGTAGCTTGTTTCAGCTCTCTTCCACATTATGGCTCTGAATGAGATTGGTTCCTTGCTGTCATATTAGCATTTATGATGTCAGCAGGATATTTCATGCACCATGAGAATCCTGCTTCATGATTCAAGATGTTTCGGAGAGAGATTCATGTTGAAATCTTTATTTCTCACTATTACACTCAGACATTATTTTTTGCATCTGTTAGAGAAATCTGTTTGCCAGAGTAGAACTTGCAGTGCTGTTCTGGAAGACTGTTTCATGTTTGTTCAGTATTAGGTTATTTATGTGGGGTATGATTAGAGCTTGGTGCAGGGGCTCAGCAGTTCATTCCACAGGGAAATTGGCCAGCGCCTTTCGTCGTCTCTTTCAGACTGCCATAGAGAAACCTCCATTAAACAAAGTGTCCGTCGTCAACCAGCAACCATTTCTGCACCGTGACCCCAGCCAAACCCAATCTACTGCAGTGTAGCACGCAATCCGCACAGTCAGTTAAACATCTACAGACAGAAGTGTAAAACTCATACTCTCTCAAGTGGAAAACACAGAGGACAGTGCTTGAAGACTGGGGAATTTTTTGAAGACCTGATCATTTTTTTTATAGTGGTCAAGACCTTTGGTGAAGTTTAATGCGAGTGGTTACTTGGCCTTGTGCTGAGAATGCATTTGTGTGACCTCTCAATCAACGACTAACCAGACACTGCAATCCAAAGGGGTTTTGCTGTGTTCCAATGAATAGTTATGAACTACTACGTTACTACATGAACACATCCTTTTCTTCTGCTGTTAAAGTGCTATATAACAAACTACCTCAACCATAATGTTCATCATGATACTTAAGTATAACATGTCAGGCCTGAATGAATTCACTAGCAATATTTAGGTGATGTTGACAATTTACTTCATCCATTAAACAAATACTTCTAGTCTTGATCAGTTAAACAACAATGATAATAAAAACATTTTTCCCTCTGTGTTCACTAGATAAAGATGCACTAGATACATGTACTGCAGAGTGCCCACTGTGGCTTATTTTAACAGAGAAAAAATAAACCAAATATATTTGGTGACATTGTGTCCGAAATGTCAGTTAATCAATATTAATTTCTTCTTTGTAGAACTGTCAAAAAACAATATGACACTTACAAATGTGCTGCTGTACTGAATATCAACACATCTGTGATAACCTGCAATGTAATTCGTATAACAGCACTTGTGCTTATATAAGATTTCTGCATATGCCAGATGGATTTTGGAGATGAGGTCAACAAAACAATGCAAAACAATTAAGCCAAGAAATGTATTGAAAAGTCAAAGTAAGCAAAATACAGCAAAACAAGCCACTTTTTGTCTAAGTGATCAACTGAAGGTCACCTGGCGCAGCACCCCATCACTCTCCTTCTTGGTCAAATAGCCCTTGATGCCTTCAGTGTGACTCTACAATTTCCATAGTCATGAAAATAAAGAAAACTCTTTGAATGAGAAGGTGTGTCCAAACCTTTGGTCTGTACTGTATATTTGTCCACTGCAAATGATCCAAAAACAAGCTGCGTGACTTGTGTTCAACCTTTCCCACATCACCCTACTGCTGTGCTCCACTAGCTTTAAAACACTGATGCTTGCCTACAAGGCCAAAAATCGACCAGCACCCTCTTACCTAAGAGACCTCATTACTCCTCGCACTGCACCACGCTGTCTGAGATCCTCCAGCACTGCTCGACTTGTACCACATTCTCTCAGGATAAGAGGTAAGTATACCTCAAGGCCCTTCTCTGTTTAAGTGGTGGAATGAACTTCTCGTAGATTCAAACACTTCAAACAGCGGAGTCCCAGACTATCTTTAAGCTACAGGTGAAGACCTACCTCTTCCTGAAACATTTAAACTAACACTTTCCAAGTTTGCTTTGTTAAAAAAAATAGCTCTCAACAGAGTCTGATTTACCTTAAATTCTAATCCAGCATACCAGTGTAGATTTTTTCACTTATAGATACTCAAACACAGTTTAAGTCTCTAACGGCAGTTGTCATCCTTGTGAGCTTCATGGCCATGCAAACCAACTTGTTGCAGTGTACAGCATATTGCCTGAGTACTGACAAGGGGACCTTCCGCTTCTGCAACTTCCAAAACAATGCTGGCAGCACTCATGCGTCTGTATTTTTAAGCAGCTTTGCACCTGAGGCACAGCATGAGGACTCAACGTCTTTGATCGACTCTTGTGATGCCTGTTCCGAGTGGAACCCGTCCTGGAAAACCTCTTTATGACCCTGGCCACTGTACTGTAACTCAGTTTCAGGGTGTTACTGATCTTCTTATAGCCAAGGCCATCTTTGTGGAGAGCAACAATTCTAATTCTAATAATCCTCAGAGAGTTTTTTGCCATGAGGTGCCATGTTGAACATCCAGTGGTCAATATAAAAAAATTGTACTCAAAGCTCCAAATTTTAACTGCTTTTAACCCAGATACACAAATATGTATGATCCTGTCAAGCAGACAAAAACATGAACACGATGAAAATGACATGTAGCTTTGCATAGTAACACAATGTACAGCTGTTATCACTTAGGGTTCACTCACTTTTGTTTTCAGCTATTTTCACAATAATGGCTGTATGTTGGGTTATTTTCAGAGGACAGTAAATCTGTACTGCTATACAGGCTACACATTGACTATTCTAAAATAAGTTTAATTTCTATAGTATTGTCCCTTGAGAAGATATACTAAAATGGTTGCTGAAATGTGAGGGGTCTACTCAGTTTTTTGAGATACTGTAAATTGTGTTTTATGATACTGGTTAATAATGTTACATTTGCAAAGTTAATAATTTGTCAGTCTCTAACAGTTGAGCTTAATAACATTTGAATATTTTTTCTCAGAGCCTGTGCCAATCGTTTACACCCATAAATACAAAATTAGAGTTAGCATGCTAACAAGGTTAGCAAATGCAAGAATTGTCATTACTCTCAAGTACACTATATAAGACTATATACCACTCAAAAACTGGCTCATAATGATTTATGAGATTTAAATTTTTTTGTTTTTTTTTCTGCAGTACATGCTAACAGGGTGTAGATTGAAGGTGTAAGGGAATAAGGAAAAATGTACTGACAGGATGTTCATGTAAAAATAAACATGCATGAAGATATGCAGGGTAGTAATGGTTTTGTGCTTAAGGCTTGGGCTTCTGATCACAAGGTTGTAAGTTTAAATATTGTAATCATATTTACAGACAAACATAACTGTCCATAGACTTGACATTACACAATAACAGTGTAGAACAGCTGTTTAGTGGTTGTCAGGAAAATCCATAGTAACAGATCGAATCATGTTTATCATTCCAATAATAGTCTAAAGAAAGAACTCTAACTACCCCTAAGTGGTATTTGGGACAAATGTTGGATTGAGCCTGGATAATTCTTGACAAATCTCTCTGTTCCAGCTTGTTTGAAGCAGAAGTAGAATAGAGCAGTGTAGTCTACTCTCTGCTGGCTTTCAGGATTAATTGGAAATAGTCTACAGAGACAACCTTGGACACAGAGGAATCAGGGAAGGATCTGCTTCACCATTTGGATAAATAACATGATCTAAAGTGCAAAAAAAAAAATCTAAGTCACACTTACTCTTTAAGTGTGAATTGCAAAAGACTTAACATTAAGGATGCACTTTATTAGGATTTCATTTTCATGTATGTAATAGAAAATGCAGATTTTCACACTGCACATCTCTATCTGCATTTGCAGGACTGACTCACTGCTTTTCTTTAACCGTTTTATATCTAATCTCTTTTTTCTCTTTATTTCTTTGTGCCCATCACAAAGTCCTCTATGTCTGTCTGTGGTACCTCAATGCTGACCACTAGAACGGAGAATGCTTAAACATTATGCAACTGCCACCGTTAAAAAACAAGCAATTCCTCCTCATATGCACCTGTATAGACGGTCTCCTTATGAACCATGTCCTTGTAACCATGGAAAGTGGAGACAAAGCCTTCTTTGGCATTTATAGTATTGCTAAAAGGATTCGTTGATAGAAAAAAAGAAATTTTTTTTGCTAATGTTTTGAGTGGATGAGAATGTGTCTAGGGAAATGAGGTGACCCTGGGTCTTTTAAGTGCATGACCATCATTCTAAAACCTGCAGCAGCGAATAGAACCGTAGATAATGTGAAAAGGGCTCATCTGTGACAAAATGCTGTTTTTTGTGAAGCCTTATTCTGTAAGCACAAGGGAAAATCAAGCCAGACAAAAGGTTCATCTTGCACCATAGCATTTATTGTCTATGGCAATAATTTATGCTGTTCTGCACTAATACACTAATACTATGCTATATGACTTTTATAATGTGAAACTTGAATATTTAGTTATAATGGTGCACAGTATATTTGCATTATGCAATTTCTCAGGCAATGTACTGCATGTTGAAGGAAAATAGTAATGATGAAATTTCTTGAATGGCTATAATGAGGCTTGCTCGTGAATTTCTGCACATTGGAAATTGCCAGTTGGCCTTCCTTGAGTGGGCAAGATTTAATCAATTAGCAAAAGGCCACAAGCAGCCGTACAAAAAACAGACAGTGGCTCCCTACAGGAAGGTCAACAGAAAGTGAAAAAATAAAGATATTTCTGTTTGGCAGCCTTTCTGCTGTGGCTAAATCTGTGCTTGGTACATTGTTTAAAATTATACCACATGGTTTATAAAGTCTTGAATCTGATTGGCCAGAAGGTGATGATTAGTTTATAACAGCACGGCTCTGACAGTAGTGCCAGCAGCAATTCTAATGGTAGGTTTTATGTTAATGTGTTCGTTCAAATATGTTCTCAGTTCTATAGTAAAAGCACATTCACAAGGATTTATATGGCAGATTTACACCTAATCTCCACAGAAGTGTAATAATAATTAATGACTGGAGAAAATCACTGTTGTTTAAATGTAAAGTAATAGCACACTTTGTGGTCTAATGGGATTAAATAAAAAAATTAACAGCAGGTTGGTATGTTTCTAAAACTGCATGTTTATTTCTTACATATAAAACAAAAAGACTAAGCTTTAATGAGAGAAAGTTGAGGTAAGACTTGACTAAAAATTGACATCTGACCTTCACTTTTATTTTTTTCGAACAAATTTTCATGTTCTGTTATACAGTTTGCTGGACATCTGTTTTTTTCTGCATATTTCGGAGACCTCACTCGTTCACACTCTAGTCGATTCTGTGTACAAGTGTTTGTTTAGCAGTATGTGAGAGATGCTTTTAGGAGTTACCATAGGGGGACACAAGGTAAGCTATATAGAAAAAAGTGGGAAAGTGTTTTATTTAAGGGTCTGAATGTTTGTAAGAGAATGTTAAAAAGGGATTGAAGTATGAGCTTCCTGCACATTTCTGAGAGTGTTTTTGAGTAAAAGGCTGAGGTGCACAATCCAACTTTGGCCTAAGCGGCTTCTGAACTATCTCCCTATCTCCAGGAGCTCTCTCTCCACACTCAAGAAGTACATATCTCCTCAGTATGACTCAGGGCTGTGGTTTTGACAGTTGGAGTAAATAAAAAGATGTCTAAGAGCTTCACTTCCTTCTTTCTGTTGGATTTAAGCCGTTAGATCCAGCGCTGATCCTGTCTATCACTCTGGCTTTTTTTTGTTGAACAATTTTCAACCTGAACTATTAGAAAAAACATTTTATTAAAGGGGCATATTTAAACGACTACATCGCACATGCTGGAGCCACTCATTACATTGCAAACAGCACTACATATCCTTTACTACTTACCTTTCTTATCATTTTTGAGTAATTTCTGAAATTATGTCAACTGATTTTTTTTTCACATCGTCCTTAAGAAATATATACCAGAGATGATGTTTTGCTTTTTTGTTTTTTACCTGAGAAGAACAGTCAAATTCCCTTTTAAAACAAGGTTTTGTCATAAAGGCTGTAAATTGGATGCTAATATGACAAAAAAACTTGGGTCATTATTATGCGACACTGACATACTAGATAGCAAAATGACATTTAAGATTTTTATCCTTGTGTCAGTTGAATGTTTGACCTTTAAAGAAACTTTAATAATGTTTATGCCAGATTTCAGTATGTTTCTATATCAGTATAAGAGAAATACCGTATTTTTCGGACTAAAAGCCGCTACTTTTTTTCCACGTTTAAACAACGAAGCGACTTATTTATGAATTTTTCCTGGGTTTTTCCCGGTTTCATAAACTTCAAGCCAAAAAACTGAACCCCATAACATTAGACCAATGGAATTTCCGAACGGAAACGAAAAAATGCACCTCACCTGTGTTCTGAGCTGCATGGCATCGGGAGAAAAAATGTTTTTTTTAAACGCACGACGATGCCAAAATATAAAGTCCCGAGAGTTATAGTTGTGAAAGGAAGGAGGAAAACAGTGAACAATGACTTTCTTGGTCGGCTACTGTTTAGATACAAGCCGTTGTAACGCGTTGAGTCTGGGTGAAGGGAGAGCTCACTAACTCCAGTTACAAATGAAATCATATAAGCACAGACAGGTTTCCAAAACTCGTGCTTTTTTAATTTTCTTGGCAACAGCGTTACGGGTTAGTCAAAGAAACTTAGAAATGAGCATCAGAAAATAATAAGGACATTTTCCTCGGTTTGTTTGTTTTTTTTCCTCGGTCTTGCACACACGCAGTAATACCGGAAAAATGCGGCAGAGGCTATTCACAAAATACCACTATGCTCCTAAAGGAAGCGCAACATATTTCACCCGTTACACCGTGTGTAAGGTGTCTTTTGTTAAAGCCTGTGTAAAGTTCATTAGTATAAACAGGTGTGGCTTATTAATGTTCAAAATAAAAATCTTTGTCAAATTCAGTGGGTGCGGCTTATATGGGTGCGCTTTATAGTCCGGAAATTACGGTACCTCTATTTACAAATTGTTTGCTGGATTTTCTAAAATTCATTCACAAATTTTACACCCAGAAATATGCATTTTTGCTTTTTTATTTTTTTATATGCACAAATTTGGTACATTTTCTTCTGACCATTCTGCTGGTGACTATGTACAGTCCATGATATGTCCTATATTTTCTTATGCTGATTAAATTATTTTAGCATTCATGTCCACACAGCCATATCTGCCCTAATTCTGTCATTTTCCCCCACTTGTTTTTCTCTTATTTAGCTTAACTCCTCTATTCCATGTTCTCTTGACCTTTTCACCCCCTCTCTCCAGCATTGATGGGCAAGCTTCTGAAACAGGAGACAATTTAGGGCTGGTATTAACAGAGGTCTCTCCTCTGGCCTGGCCTTGCTACTTTTGAGCCTCTAAAGTCCTGCTAACTCCCTGCACACCTCTCACACACCACTTCACCCTGCTGACCCCTTTCAGAGTGTACCACCACTGCTGAATTCTGGAGCAATCCATGCTATAACCTCCACATTTACAGTCTAAGACTATTCTAATGTGTTTTTAACCTTGTTTTTGATGTAGTGTGTTTTGTTGTGCTGAGGCATAATGAGACAAAGATTAGACTTTTATTTGTATGGCTGCAGTTTTAATAACACGGTAGTCCACTGGGTCATTTCTCATGTTTTTATGTGCTATGATAGACACACACCAGTAATATTAACAATTTTACAACACAATATATTCATGAAAGAACTTTCTTCTAGAAACTAGTGTATTGTAACTGAACAATACTTGTGTTTTTGCCATTTAAATTGTATGTTTTTATAATACATCACACCTATCCATCTTACAGAGAAAGAGAGAGATGTAAAGATATTATTGTGACATAAGACTAATACTGGTAGAACGTACATTAACTAGAAAGGTGTACATTAGGTGTACAACTACAGAATATTAAACATCTGTGTATAATGTTCCCATTATTTGTATGATATAATATATAATGCAATAATAATTAATAACAGTTACAGAATACATTAAAAAGAATGAATTTCAACGAAACCATCATCACAGAAGGAAGCCTTTTCTGAAGCTGGTTTACAAGAAAGCCTGCAAACAGTTTGCTGAAGACAACCTGTTCAAGAGCATGAATTACTAGAACCATGTCATGTGGTTTGATAAGACTAAGATAAACTTGTTTGGTTCAGATGTTGTTCAGCATGTGTGGTGACATCCTGGTGAGGAGTACCTGGTGAGGAGTCTTGCTTAAAGTCAAGCATGGTGGTGGTAGCATCAATGTCTGGGGCTGCATGAGTGATGCTGGTACTGGGGAGCTGTGATTAATTGGGGGAAACATTGATTCCAACATGTACTGTGATATTCTGAAGCAGAACATGATGCCCTCCCATTAGAAACTAGGCTGAGTGAAAGTTTTCCAAAATAACGACCCCAAACACACTACCTTGTTAAGAAAGCTGAAGCTGAAGGTGATAGAGTGGCCAAGTATGTCTCCAGACCTCAGCCCTGTTGAGCACCTATTAGGCATCCCTAAGCGAGGTGGAAAAGCGCTGTGTGTCTAACATCCAGCAGCTCTGTGATGGAGGAGTGGAAGAGGATCCCAGCAACAATGTGTGCAACTCTGGTGAATTCCATGCCCAGGAAGATCAAGGCAGTGCTACATAACAATGGTGCTCATACAAAATATTGGCACAGTTTTGACATGTTCATTTAGGGTGTACTGAGTTTTTTTTTTGCCAGGTATTTTGACAATAATGGCTGTATGTTGTTATTTTGGACATTCGGTGCAACCCAGATGAGGATAGGTTTCCTTTTGAGTCTGGTTCCTCTCAAGGTTTCTTCCTTGTGCCATCTCGGGGAGTTTTTCTGATGGGAGGAGTTGCCACAGTCGCCACCGGCTTGCTCATCAGGGACAAACTTACTTATAAAGAACATATTCACTTTTAATCACCACATTATCTGTGTAAAGCTGCTTTGAGACAATATTCATTGTTAAAAGCGCTATACAAATTGAAATGAATTTAATTTAATTATTTGTTTGAGCAGAGTAAATCTATACTGATATACAAGATAAACATTGACTACTCTAAAATATATCCACATTTAATTTCTATAGTGTTGTCCCTTAAGAACATATAATAAAATGGTTGCTGAAATGTGAGGGGTATATTTTTTTTAACAGATACTGTATATATGTTTCAGAATTAAATTATTATTAGTAGCTGTAAGATTAATATCTATCTATCTATCTATCTATCTATCTATCTATCTATCTATCTATCTATCTATCTATCTATCTATCTATCTATCTATCTATCTATCTATCTATCTATCTATCTATCTATCGGTATGTCTGTTTATTTTTCTTTTTTTAAAAACACTCATATAACTCCTGAAAGCAATATGTTGTATGGAAAGATTTGACAGAAAAAGAGCTGATATAACAAGGGAGAAGACATCCAGATGCTGTCCTTATTTAAAATTATATATACCTAATTATATATACTTTTTAAAAGAAGGTTATCTGTGACCCAGCACTTTTATTGTATTTTTCAAATGATTCACCAGTGCATAATATGTTTGCTGTAGAAGTGTTAATGCAATATTTTCATATTTCTTTGATTTTAAGTCTTTTATGTTCTCAGAAAAACCCTCGCCATGTTTATTTTGGGTCCCCGAAGTTATCTATATAAATGGCTTCCAACTGAATTAAAGAAGAAATACTGTGAGGAAACATTGTGGTTAGTTTTTTTATAGGCTTAATCAGGCACCATCTTGTGTATTCTGCTGTTTAATAGATCTCGTTTCTCTGTTTCCAGACAGCAGTTCTGCCGGAAAGGAATAAAAAATGACAAAGACTGTGCAAATAAATGTTCTGTTTAACTGTATTTTTATACTGATGTATGTTATGGTGCCTTTGAGAGCCAGATTGCGAAACTCTTAGTTCACCATGATGAGATTGTAGTGCTTCTTCGTGTAATAGCATGCTTCAATTTCAGCATGAGTGTCAGCGCTTGACCTTTAAGTTGGATTCAAGCGGCTGTAAATTCTGTCTGAACGAGAAAAGTGAAGCTGGTGGCTGATGAGAACGGGGAAACCTGGAAAACCCAGGAAACTCCATTAATCTATCGATTTCATTTAGCTGTTAATTTAAACAGCACTATGATTGCACCTTTATCAACAGCTAGAGAGAAGAATGTGAAGAATTTCTCATCATTTTCAGATTTATCTGGAACAGAGTTTTGTTGGATTCTTAGTCTTTCCTAGGTGGAAACACACCCTGGATGGAATGGCAAGACATTATAGGGTAGCATGTACACACATAGACTTGTGCTCTCATTCATACTTGCTGGCAATTTAGAGAGTTTAGTCCACCTAATTGCATGATCTTAGGAAGTTAAAGGAAACTAGAGAGCCAAATGGAAACACATGGCATTGGAAAAACCGAGCTACGATTTGACCCAGAACCCTGGAGCTCTCTACAGTACTGTTGTTTTAAAACTAGATTAAGTATTTGAAACCCCATTACTAAAACACTGAAGGCACTTCTTGGGTATTTCATATGACCTACAACAGATGATGTCAGTGAAAGATATGAAAAAGTTAGGCTGCAACTTTTAACATTATAATGCAGACAGCATCACTGTTGTGCGGTGTTTGCAAATTAGACATCTGGATTTTCTTTCCCTCTGGCTCTTAACCAAATATCTGTTTATTAACTTTGAAAATTTGAATATTAAAATCAGGCACGCTCCCACATCACATTAAAATGTATGAAAATGTACACGTTATTTGTATGATAATGCACTATGATGTATAATGCATTTGGTAAGTTGCTCATTCTGACTAATCTGTAAACTACACATTTTTTTTTCTTTTGTCCCAAAGTGTACAGCTTTCCCTTTTGTGTAGATCATTCCTGAGGACGTTTATAATTTGCTTTTGCACATAGTGCATTTGAGCATGGAGTAAAAAATACAGTGTTTACCGTAAGTGCTGAAGATGCAGTGTGGCTGTTTTGTTGACTTAAACAGCAGGAACCTCTGTATGCAATAAAAACTGCTGAGACGGAATTTTGAATATGAAACAATGGTTAATATATCTACCTGCCACTAGCCTATAAATACTTGTCCCTAGAGCACTCCATATGCAAAGCAGCGTGCAGGTATTTTGTCAAAGCCAGTGTGAAAATATCTACAAATTGGACATGGAGGAGACCTGGGAGTCGGCAGGGTGCTGACACAGTGTGGAATTCATCACACTGTATACGAAAGTCTGTCCCCGGCACTGCAATATTTTTGACATCCCTTTTTTTTTTTGCTATCAACCAGGTGGCAGAGTTAAAAAAAATACAGATGTAGGCATGGAAGTATCCCACTGACTAATAAGTCCATGTGTACGGTACATGTGCAGCAGTGTCCACGAAAGATCTAAGCCTTTTAACATGATTTACCCCATCTATTGGTGACTGTGCTCTGTGGCTCTAGAGTATACTACACATATATAAAATTGTAGTGACAGGGTAGGTTTTGCACAGCTGCTACATTTTACTAGTTGACAAGAAATTCCAAAAAGTAGTTAAATATATCCTTTTCCATTGTCAAAGCAAAAAAAAATTATAATAATTTGTAGGCTGTTTTATTTGTATAGCAAAAGAATATTTCACATTTGCACTTCAATTTATTCCTTTTTCATCTTCAAAGTTTATTTTCTCTTTCAGTTCTACATTATTAACAGCAATATTAAATGAATAAATGCAATAAATATGCAAAATAATAAATCTTTTTACACTGTTGATGGACATACTAAGTCTTACAATGCCCTTGTGCATTTGAATTAGAAGGTAGCGTCTCTGATATTGAGAACTTGTCAATTAATTATGAATGGGTGATGCAAAGTCTACAGTAGTGTCTGGAAAGGTTATCTCACATGTAGAATCTGAAGCAAAGTCTGGCACATGCTTAATATTTCACGTTAAACAAGCTGAGTGTGATTTTAATAGAAATGTGCAACTCTGGGTTTTTAATGCATCCAGAAGCAAGTCAAGTCAAGTCAAGTTTATTTGTATAGCGCTTTTCACAACAGACATTGTCTCAAAGCAGCTTTACAGAAAACAACAGTGAAGGTGAATGGTGTGCGTTTGTCCCTGATGAGCAAGCCGTGGCAACAGTGGCAAGGAAAAACTCCCTTAGATGATATGAGGAAGAAACCTTGAGAGGAACCAGACTCAAAGGGGAACCCATCCTCATATGGGTGACATCAAGAGTTTGGTCATAAATCTTTCAACAATACAGAACAATTTGTGATCATCATAGATCCAGCATCAGCTTCTCCATGCCAGGGCCTTTAAACACTCGGCATCTACTTCTCCATGATCATCCATAGGTCCATAATCTTCACGAGGTGGGACGTGACTGGAGCTGGCCAAACCTCAGGATGCCTCGGGATGGGGAGAGAAAGAGAAGCAGTGGAGAGAAATTAGCGTAGCTGCTGTTCATGATATTAACAGCACAAGTTGATAATGTGCATGTAATCATATATTTTGGAGCACAAGGTTGTGATGTGATGTGTGTGATGTGTGTTATGTGTAGGCTTTGCTAAAAAGATATGTTTTTAATCTACACTTAAACTGGGAGAGTGTATCTAAACCCCGAACACTGTCAGGAAGACTATTCCAGAGTTTAGGAGCTAAATGTGAAAATGCTCTACCACCTTTAGTGGACTTTGCTATTCTAGGAACTACTAGAAGCCCAGAGTTTTGAGATCTCAGGGAGCGTGACGGATTGTAGCGTGTTAAAAGACTGGATAGATACATGGGAGCCAAACCATTTAGTGCTTTATAAGTGAGTAGCAGTAGTTTGTAGTCTATTCGAAACTTAACAGGAAGCCAATGTAGGGACGATAAGATTGGGGTTATATGATCGTATTTTCTTGACCTAGTAAGAACTCTTGCTGCGGCATTCTGAACTAACTGAAGCTTGTTTATTAATGATGCAGGACATCCACCTAGTAATGCATTACAGTAGTCTATTCTAGAGGTCATAAACGCATGGACGAGCTTCTCTGCATCAGATATAGATAACATATTTCCTAGCTTAGAAATATTTCTAAGGTGAAAGAAGGCTGTTTTTGTAACTTGATTGATGTGATTATTAAAAGATAAGTTGCTGTCTAAAATAACTCCCAGGTCTTTTACCGTTGAACTAGTAGTTACAGAACAACCGTCTAAATGCAGGCTGAGATGCTGGAGCTTCTGTGTACTATTTTTTGGGCCGATGAGCAAAATCTCAGTTTTATCAGAATTTAATAGCAGAAAGTTATGGGTCATCCAATCTCTTATTTCTTCAACACACTCAGTTATGCAAGCTAATTGAGCTGTATCGCCTGGTTTGGATGAAATATATAGCTGGGTATCATCAGCATAACAATGGAAGCTAATTCCATGCCTTCTAATAATATTTCCTAATGGAAGCATGTATATTGTGAAAAGCAGGGGTCCTAGAACTGACCCTTGTTGCACGCCATAATTTACTAGCATTATCCTGGATAGCTCTCCATTTAAATCTACGAAATGGTAACGATTGGACAGGTAGGATTTAAACCAGCTTAATGCCTGTCCCTGAATACCGATGTAATTCTGTAAGCGATCGAGGAGAAGATCATGATCTATAGTGTCGAACGCAGCACTAAGATCTAGTAAAACTAATAGGGAGATGTAGCCTTGGTCTGAAGCTAAAAACAGGTCATTAGTGATTTTAACTAGAGCAGTTTCTGTGCTATGATGGGGCCTAAAACCTGACTGAAACTCTTCAAAGATATTGTTCTCCTGCAAGTGGTTACATAACTGGGCAGCGACAATCTTTTCTAAAATCTTAGACATAAATGGGAGATTTGAAATTGGTCTGTAATTCGATAGCGTGTTTGGATCCAGATTAGGTTTTTTAATGAGGGGCTTAATAACTGCTAACTTGAGGGATTTAGGGACATGACCTAACGATAGTGAGGAGTTAATAATATTGAGAAGAGGCTCACCAGCTGTATATAACACTTCCTTCAGTAGTTTAGTGGGAATTGGATCTAACTGACATGTTGTTGATTTAGCTTTCATAATAGCATCATACAGCTCTTCCTGTCCTATACATGTAAAACAGTGTAGTTGTGGGGTTGTAAGTACGATTGTGTCAGGAGATGCTGTCAGAGGTTGAACTGCCACAATTGTTTTTCTAATGTTATTTATTTTTTTCAGTGAAGAAATTCATAAAGTCTTCACTACTAAACTGTGATGGAACACATTTTTCAGAACCCTGATTTGTTGTTAATTTAGCGACTGTACTGAAAAGGAACCTGGGATTGTTTTTGTTATTTTCTATGAGTTTGCTCAGGTGTTTAGCTCTAGCAGCTTTTAGCGCCTGTCTGTAGCTAAGCATACTGTCTTTATACGCAATTCTAAATACCTCCAATTTAGTTTTCCTCCATTTTCTCTCCATATTACGTGTTGTTCTCTTTAGGGCATGCGTATGACTATTATACCAAGGTGTAACAACATATTTCCTTATGACCACATTGCACAGTTAAATCTGGCTTTTATTCAAAGCAGCCAATCATGTGGAAGCAGTGCAACACATACAATCATGAAGATACAGGTCAAGAACTACAGTTAATGTTCACATTAAATATCAGAATGGGTGATCTCTGTCACTTGACATGGTTGTTGGTACTAGATGAGTCTGAGTTTCTGATTCGACTGCATTAATGTGAGGGTGTTTCTAATAAAGTGAATATCTTCAGATTTACCAAGTATGCTAAGCTGCTGTTGTTATCGTCTCTGTTTTGCTACCACTCTGACTAGCGAACATCCACACTGAAGTAACTAATTAATCTATTATTTGACTAAGCTATGCAACCCTTAGCACACAATACATCATGTACCAGTATATGGCTTTACACAGGTTGTTACATAATCAGTTAAGTACAGTAAAATAATTTCCCCACTAAATGGTTTGGTCCCAGTAACGCAGATTCCTTTTTATTTGATGAAAGATGTGCCTCCATGCAATGACTGCATCTAAGTGTATAGAAAGGGCCAAGTTATCTTTGTATTTCATGCTACATTTATTGTCATCTGGCAGACAGCCCAATTAACCCTCAGCGTGGTGGTGAAGGGAGGACAGAGCGGAATAATGGCTGTTTTTACACACAAGCATCCAAACAGCAATTAGCCTGCATTTCACGCCACATTGGCCCCATGTTTTTATCAAGGTGGAGCACTCCGGGGTTTGCGGCCCACCCAAATCGAGGGACAAACAGCCCCATCAATTTCACATTACAGTGTCATTTTTCCAGAAAACGCAGCCTGTCTAGTCTCTTTCTTTCTCCTTTTTATGTGTATCCTGTTCTGTGTTATAGAAGATGATGCAGAAAGTGTTGATTTTTTTTTAAACAAGACCTTCCTTTCTATGTAATGCCATTATTAGGGATTATTTTGCTGAATAGTGTCTTTTAGTGCATTATGCCATTATTATACATTTTGAGCATTACACATAATAGAACAGTAAAATTATTTTAACAACTTCAGCTAGAAGATAAAAACCCTTTTCAGTATTTCTGTCCTACCATGTTTGTAAAACTGTAGGCATATTATCCTAAAATGTAGCAGTTTGAGGTATGACGTTGAGGCTGCAGTTGCACTGGTTCAATCACTTTCAAGGTAAACTCCAGCTTTGATCTACAACTGAAGATGCAACTCCTACTGAGGGGATTAAGCTGGCTATTACGTCCAAATGTGAACTGGAGGGCTGTCATTCTCAGCCTACACCACTTACCAACACACTGAATAAAGTAATATTGCAATAATAATATTAGTAGTACTAATAATCATAACTTGTAACATGCAAATGCTTGTCTATATCTGTCCTATTTGTCCAAACTAAGACAATAAAAAAACTGTTGAAATTGACTATAAGGACAAGTTTAACAGCTTCAGTAGGTCACAATCCAACACAGCAGGATGTGGCCATTATTTTGCAGTACAGTAAATGATACTGCACAGGTTACTGTGTTATTACATTATAATTTGTGATGTAAGTGAATTTTAATTCTATAACTCATAAAGATGTTCTGTATAACTGCTTTGTTTTCTTCCAACATTGTGGTAACAGTTTAAGGAAAACCCACAAATGAGTGCTGGTCACGTGTCCATATTATTATGGCTATATTGTATATATTTCCAGAATAAAGTATATGTAAAGTATAATACGGGTTTGAACACAATATTTTATTATACAAAATGTCATTACAATTTTTTTTTAAATTGTTTGGACGGAATGTCCAGCATGTGCATATAAATGTAATTTAGACTGTTTACTACAGTAGGGTCATACAGAAGTACTATTTGCTCACTTTTGGGGAGGTGATAGTGTTTATATTATTCACCACTGAGCAGGGTGGCTTTAATGGGAGTCTTGTAAATTATGCACTGTTGAAGGGGAATCGATCAGCTTGGATATGGAGGACAGCTGACAGATCTTTCTTTTGACAGATCCATGGCAATCCCAAAGGTGTAGAGTGAGTCACTTCAGAAAACACCAGTGCCTTACATGCCCTTAAGGAGCCAAAGTGAGTCGTTTAATCCCAGCAATACTTCTGGCCCATCAATATCCTGCCACATACTGCAGCATTTGGCAAACACATCCTGGCTAACTTTACTGAGAAACAGTTAATAGTATTGAAATGTAGCCTTGATAAAGCCTGCACTGAAAATTGGTCTCAATAAACAGCATCATATATTGCAGTGTGGTGCACCATATGAATAAATAAACAGCAGTAATTTGCTGTAATTAATGCAATTAAAACATAGTTATAGCATTTAACAAGAAAGAAGACTGACTCTATTATGAACAGACTATTTGTCTAATTATATACAAGAAGGTGAACGATCAGAACAGAGATGTCTACTTATGTAAGAATTAATGTAAGAGTCTACTTATGTATAAAGAACAGTGAACAATAATCAACTAAATAATGGCCGTATCTGCCATGGAAATGTTTTTTTTCTAATGTGCAGTTCTATAAGGACTTATACGTTTTTTTACTGAGCTTCTTGGACAATCTGCTGCAGTTCTTCTGGAGACATTTACTGTCGCACATTTTTTTTTCTGCATGCAAACCCCAGCATGCTTCATTATGTTTTTGTCTGCAAAGTCTGTTACATAATATTGCTGTTTTCTTTACTGACATAAATTATTTCTGTAACATAAAATTTTTTAATAAACTTAATAATGCAGAGATCTTCCTAGATTATTGCATATACAGTATGTTTAATAGTATAATAAGGTTTGTCATACCTATGGGATCGTTAAATGTTCCATTTTGCAGAACTACTAAATCTCTGACAGGGTGAATGTGATACATTGCTGTATGGCAATATTATTACCATTGAAGTTGTTAGTTTGCCGCGAAAGGCTCAAATGTACAGTTTAGTGTTGAAATGAAGGATGGGTTCTTCGATGTCAGATTTGTTGTTTGCATAGAGAGAAGTAAAGAGAAGGTGAATGCATGAGTGTGATGACTCTGTCCAAGACATTGTTTTTAAGGATTGGAATGAGAAGGTGCTTGTAAAATTAGTCTCTGTGTGGTTTTGCTACTGTATGTTCAGCTCTGGTTGTGATTGTAGCATGATGCTGTTTTATTACAGAACAGTGGATTGGGAAAAAATACACTGGCGTTCACACAAATAGCATAAATATGTATGAGCAGCCCTATTCAAGAGACTGAGCAATATAAGTCAGAATCTGCTGATGGGTTAAAGCAGAGAAATACATAAACTTATTCTGGTCTGACTAAAGTAGGTTGGTTCCATTTAGAACAAAGAGACGAAAAAGCAGTAGTGTGTTTTGTGTGTGTCTGAGTATTACATTAGGTACGACATTATGGCATTATCCCACAGCATCATTTTTTACTAATTCGCTTTTAAGTACACATTTTTCTTTTATTCTGTCAACACTATTCACTCCATTCATAAAAAAAAGAGTGCACCAAAAGCAGCTTTTTACCATACTGAAGGATCCTTTGATCAAGCAAGGTGTTTAATAGGTTGCTGCTGATTGACATCAGGCTCGACTTTAGCAAACAAGACAGCTGGGCGGCGTTTATCGGATGCTTTATCTCTAATGGAAAAAGCACTAAGGAAATGAATGAGGAAGATAAAACAGTGTTGATAATTCAATTAATTAAAAGAGAGATTACAGTGTGGTTCTCTCTCAACAATGTCGCCGGGCACGGTATTGTGAACAGCAACATATTCCATTGTTGTCGTATTCTGAACGAGACATATTTCATGTTGATTACACAGCAGTTGCGAAACAAGGCTTTGTAATGAGAACGCTTGTCCCTTCATAATGGATAGTAGCTGAAGCACAGATTTGTGTTTGTGTGTGCGTATGTGTGTGTGTGTGCTGACATTGTTTTTGGCCTTTGAAGCAAAAATAGTGCATTCTGTGTCCGTCTATTGCTTAATATAACATTGCACAGCATGTTTACAAGGAGAAGCGATGTGGGCAGTGATAACACCAAATTTGCTGAGCTTTTACAAATGACCATTTATAGCTATTTTATTATTATCAAAAATGCATGACATTTAGCATTTTGCCCATCAATGGCAGGATTGTTCGGAGTTACGGTAGATATCTTAAAATGTTTGATTAGGTGTGGTAGGCGAGAGCAGACTCCAGGTTTTCATTTTTACAACACTGTCTTGCATAATAGTGTTAAAATTGCAGTACTTGATCACTTCATACTGTTGCGCTCTCCACATTTTTATGCCTGATTAGTCATTGCAACAACACTAGCAAACTGAAGTGGGTTGTTTAATCTCCTGCAGGCATATACTTGCACTTAGTGGTATACTTCTAATTAGAAAGTAATACACACAAATTTTATTTAGAGGTTTTTAAATCAAAGAAGAGGATGCAGACACAAACTGTATAGTAAAAATACATTTTCTTGCCATACCCACTAAAAGCTTTTTTTTTCTGATTCTCTCAAATAGCTTATATTAATATCATAGAGCAGTGGGGTGTGTTTTTCCCAGTAACCACTGTGAAAAACAAAAAATTTTTGAATGAATGAAAAAGTTTTGGCTAAATTACCAAGTTACAAAGTGACGTTTGCTGAATATTTACAGATTCAAATATATGCTTATACGGTATGCAAAACAACCTTCGACTTAATCTAAGCATTAATACGATAGTGTGTTTTGTGTATGTAGAATTGCAAGGGCTACCACAGATTTGTGGTTGTCATATAATAAGGGCAAAGGTGGAGAGTGGATACAAATGTGGAAAAACTGTAATAAATGAAAACAAGCAAACACCAATAAAAGAAAAAACTATGAACATTGAACAAGAAAAATAGCTAAAATTGGGTAAGACAACAACTAAGAAAAGACAAAATGTGCTCTAAACCCGAAACTATATTCTGTTTACATGTTCCATTTGGTGTGCATGTAAATCATGTGTATAGGTTTAACATGTGACGTTGAGGTGCAGAGGCCTGTAGTAAACAGTGACATACTACTGGTCTGACAATTTATCACTTTTGTTTAGTTATGATTAAAGTATTTTGCAGTCACTTTGTAAGCACATTGATTAAGTCTTTTTTTTATTGAGAAGTGAGCAGAATATGTCCTTCTCTGTTTCTCTTTTTTACTTCGACTCCTTGTTTCTCTCACTCTTGCTGCCTGTCTCCTGACAGAATGGCTCTCTGTGGCTCCTAAAATTCAATCCCTTGAGTGTTCGTAAAAAATACAGCTGCCCAGAAATCTTACCATACTGTCCTGCTGAGACTGCCTCTGGCAGTGGACACACATCTGTTGGAGACATACCACATGCTGATTAATAGGATTATATTTCCTTAGCCAATAAAATCTAAATTTTACAACGCTGTTGTATCTGTATGCACGGCGTTACACTGTTTCTGTTACTGTTACATAATGCCGTTTACTCAAAAGTACTTTCTGTAATAATATTTAGAATTTATTTAGTTTATATAATCCGGTAACAAACAAGACAAATGTATATCAATTAGGGCTGCTGCTATCGATTATTTTAGTAATCAAATATTCTATCAATTATGTAATCGATTAATCAGATAAGAAGTAAGAGGTAAGCATACCTTAAGGCTCTTTTCTGTTCTGGAACCAAGGTGGTAGAATAAACTTCCCCTAGATGTCCAAACAGTGGAACATCTTCAAGCGACAGGTGACCCTCAACAGAGTTGTAGGCTGATGATTCTTGAGTTGTAATCTAGCGTAACAGTGTAGGTTTATTAATTGATGGAGACTCAAAGGAGTTTTGTACGTCGCTCTGGATAAGGGCCTCTGCTAAATGCCACAAAAGTAAAAAGGTAGTACTTTTTCTTGCTTAAAAAGAAATACTAAATAAGTAAATAATCATTCGTTTTTCTTTTTAGAAACATTTACAGCATTTGATTTAGCATTTAATCGCTAAAATTGCATAGAAGAATATTTTTTTACGCATAGTGATGTGATATTTTGTACACATCGTGATGTGATATTTTTGTCTCCCGAAAAGCTGCTTGAAATTTCCATTAACTATATCCATGGATTTATTGGCATCTTCAAAAACGTGCTCCACCACCTTACTTTTTACGCGGCCACGGTGGAGGGACTTTTTGACCGCACTCTATATTAATAAAAATATAAAAATCTTTTTCTAATTGTTTTTTTTTCAGACAGATTAGGCTAGGCTTGGATGTGACTGTTCAGGGATATAAGTAGACTTAAGTCTTAATGGCTCTCTTATGTCTGTGCCGTATGCCTCTGTTTGAGCCCGCTAAGCCAAGTCTCCCCAGAGTACAGCAGGAAAACTAGTGAGGTTGTTTAATTAAGGAAAATCATTGTCTGGCTGAGTGATCTGGAAAGCTTTACTTAACAGGGAACTGAGCTAGATAGGCTAAAATTCTGCCTCAGGTCATTTAATTGACCTCAAACTCTGAGAAAAAGAGCTAAGAGAACTAATCTCTGGTCCCTTTGCAGAAATAAAAGACATTTAAACAAAAAATTAGGAGATAACCAATGAATACAGTGGCCATTGTGCATAACACACACACACACACACACACACACACACACACACACACAGGCAAATGTTATTAGACTAAGATTAGACACTATTTTACTCTCTCAGCCAGCAGAGCCGATTGAGAAATAAGCCACAATTTGCAGCACCTCTCTGCGACAACCACATTTTTTTTATTTTCCTCCCTTGTGGCACTAACTCTGAATAATGATGGCGGCCACCTTTGCAAAACGGAGTGGAAGGGCATTAAAAGAGCAAGTGGTAGATGAATGAGAGTCCCCAACCACAACCTTGCACAGGCTCGGGCCAGGACTTGATTATAAATAATTTCGTGACAGAAGGCCAAGGCACCCGGCAATGGCTCGGGAAGTGGCTCAGTGAAATGTCAGCAGGATTAAGCTGCTGAAGAAGAGACTGAGGCAGTATGGATATTCTCTCTGTAATCCTGGCAGATTGTTCAGTAAAAATGTTCAGTGTCTGAATACAGGCCATGGAACTACAGAAAGGACAAAGTCCTGCATCAAGTTCATCATGATCCCAGACGTGAACAAATCACCACCGATACAAATGCATTGGCTTTGGAACTCTGACTCTGGGAACTTAAGGCTGTGAGAGCACTGCTTCTTTTTTCAAGCATGCAAGCCTTACACACAGAGTTCAGTGGTAGAGGAGCCCTGCGGCGCTCTGCATAATATGAGATGACACTTGATGGCACACAGTCTGAAGTCATGCCATAATTAGCATAACCAGGCAGAAATGTTCAACAAGTCACTGTTCAGTGAAGCACAGAGAGGAGAAGATTCCAATCATGTTTTAGGCCTGTTGTGTACTGCGTCTGCTGTTACTTGTAGGCACATGGAAATTATGCTATTTTGGCTTGATGAGTATGATGCAGTGAGTACATTTGAAGACTGGTTGTGCTGACCTTTTGCTTAATGTTTTCTTCTATTGCACTCACTGACCGAGGTTTGCTAACCAGTTCTCTCATAACCCCTGACAATAAGCAGGTAAAATTGACTTATTCCCAGACTCAGTAAATGTGTGTATTTGTGTGTGTGTGTGTGTGTGTGTGTGTGTGTGTGCGCGTGTGTGTGTGCGTGTGTGTGTGTGTGTGTGTGCGTGTGTGTGTGAGATTTTGTCCTTAAAGCAGGAGGTGTCTTCTGGCACACAACTTGGCATGCAATGAGTGTCTTACCTCAGGCTGGTCATTATCATTCATGTCTGAAAACAAGGATGGTGGAAGAGACGAGCTCCAAAAGGATATGCATTAAACCTGCTCTCATTCTCGAAGATAACTTATTACCTTACTCCTTTATTTGACCATGAACATGCCCCCATTGTGAAAATGTTCCTAGGAATACTTTGGTGCTGGTATCAGGTATGGTTCTAATACCATTTATTCCCACTCTTACAAAAGCTCAGACAACTAAATTTAGTGATACTTTGTGATATCCAATTGCATAATAGCATGTTAATGAATACAATGGGTCACCAGTCATATCTTGTTTCAGAATTTAATTAAAGCAATGCAGAGTGCAAACTGTTCTCTGTGATTATAACAAGAGGAGGAGCTGCAGCATCTACTTAGCAATCTAGTAACCTGAATAAATATCTTCAAAACATAAAAGTCAGCATTAGGTAGTGACTGCAAGCAACGCATAGTATCAATCAGTGCTAATGCACTGGCTCGCTGAGTGAGAAAAAACATCTACAGCCATACTTAGCTGAGTGAAAACAACAGCTCCTTCCAGTGTGTTGATGATCAGCCACTCTCTTTCATTAACATTCTTTTTCATTGACACTCTCTGTCATTTCTGTGCAGTGAAAGATAATGAAACTTTTGCTGGTACCCCTCCACAAAAGAGCCCACAATCTTCTCTGATATAACTGCTGTCAATCAATGTTTGTTTTATAAAATTCAGACATTGTTTTGATTTTCAAAAAATCTGACAAAATGGTGGGACCCTTAAGGTAATATAATTTTAAAAGCAAGTACTGCAAACAAGCCATTTCTTTAGCTCTCAGTGAAGCTTCTGCACTGGTCAACAGCTAGTTTGGCCCACTCTTCAACTGCTCCAGCTGTCTCCGATACGAATGGTTCCCTCTCCAGACTGCACGTTTAATCTCTTTTCATAGATGTAGATACGATTAATAGTAGGAAACCTACGAATAGTCCAGTGTTTTGTTGTTAGCCGCTAAACAGCCGCTAGTTGTTTAGTTATATGTTTTGGGTCATTATTCTGTGGGAGGTTCCCATAGGCTTTGATGGAGACAAATCTTTCTGATGTTTGGCTGAAGTTTTGTTGCAGAATGGCTTAGTAGTCTTGGGATTTCATTGTGCCCTGCACATATTTAAGGTTCTCCATGCCAGATGCAGCAAAGCAGCCACAAAACATAAAAAAAAAAATTTAAGCCTTTCACATGTTTTATAGCAGGCATTATGTTTTTTTTTTTTTTTTTTTATAGCTTTCTTGCCAAAAAGCTCCAGTTTTTTCTCCTGTGTCCAAAGAACATTCTCCCAGAATCATAGTCGCTTGTCAATATGCATTTTGGCAAATTTTAAAGATAACAATTAATTAAAATGATGGATATATATGGTATTTTGTGTGTCGCATAAAAAATGGCCAATTTCTAGTTTATATTCCAAATGTCTCAATTAAAAATTTGTTCACGTTACTATTGGCCTTTTTAGCATGCATGGTAATAAAAGATTGCGATGAGTGCCCAAACTACGGTTCCTACTATAAAATTCAGTGCAAGAGGGCAAAGAATATGTCGCCAGGGTGTCACTGTAATGAACTGAATTTGTTTCACTGCAGTATTTCTGTGTACCTCTGTAATACACTAGAGCTCATTACAGTAAAGGGAAATTAAATTGCCTGGTTCTTGACCTCAACCTTTCAATGCTTTGAAATTGTGGACCAATTAAAGGGGGAAGGAAGGTTGGATGTGAAACAAATGTTCTGTCAGTGGCTGCATTTGAAACGCTCTTCACTAGCAGATACAGTATGAATTCGCCAACAGCTGTTTTAGCGAAGCCTGGCTGCTTGGTTTATAAAGTTATGAAGATAGAAGGTGAGCAGGTGGGGATGCGGAGGGTTGCAGGTTTTGTTAATGTGATGAAATAAAGACAGCAGTGGGAGCTCTAAAGAGCGTGCATCTAAGGCTTAAGTGAATCATACAGCAGCTCAGCACTCCCCTTCTGCTTTTTCACCCGGCTGTATTTTTCTCATGCTTATAGTTTTGTGTCCACATCAGTTCTAAATGTAAGTCCTGCAGCAGTTTAGATTTGCTGCTGACAACCAGAGAGGCTAGAACGGTTAGACAGAATGGTGAGGAATTTGGAGATGATAAATTTCTCTCCTTTTAAGATATATTTAGTTTTTTTTAAGCTCCATTTTCTATTATGGAGTGCAATCTTATTTAACTTGTGTAGTCTGGATACTGATTTGTAAGCGAACCATGATTCCATTTTGGTCTTGATGTCAGAAAGTCGGTTTCTTCTACGAACCTGCTCTAATTAAACTAATTGCACCAATCAGCCTCCTTAAAAAGTGTCTATTTATCTGCTGTGAAATTATAGGTCAGAAAGTCATGCAGCTGTTTTCATTCAAAGACTATTATAACTTCATATTGATTAAGGGTTCAAGAAAAGGTGTCAAGCGGCCTAAAAATGAGACCCAATTTACTATTCATTAAAAGTGAGACAATTTAAGGCATTTAATAGTGCTTCTAAAATCTTATGGCTATTTTCAGCATTAGATAAATTCATAAAAGTAAAAAATGGATTATTAAGCAACTTTTTATTTTAATATTCTATCTGTGGTCTCAAAAGTCTACAAATGTATTTTTGAGTTGTGTTTTTAAAGATTTGAATAAATAAATAAGAACATAATAAATTAAGAACATTTGGTAGAAACAAGCATTTATTGATTTCATAATGAATGGATTTACATAATTGCAGATGATTTGTGGTTTTAAATCATCACCTACTTGCTAACTTTAGACTATTATATAATTATTCCCAGCAGAAACGTTAATTTCAATTAGCTAAAAAAATACAAATTACAGGGCCTTCTCACAGCAAGCAACAAATGTTTTCCATAGGTTCTGGAAAAAAGAATCATATACCTTAATAGCAGTGGCGGGCGGTCAGGGCCAGTAAAGCCTTTTCTGCTGGCCTAAACACTATCAGAAGCACTGACCCACGTTTAAAACCTAAATTCTAATATTTGTTCCATGAAATTGTATTAATTTATTCCCAACAGTTTATTCTCTTTATTTCGTAGAGTTTCTCTTGGCTGCACTGCCTCCAGTACGTGTATGTGGATGTTAGATTTTTTGTCCAATCAGATTTCTCTTTGGCCATTGTCTCCTTAAGAAAAAGCTTTGTTTTTTTAACCAATCAGATAAAGAATTCCCCTCACAGGGCAGCTAGCTGGCCCAGAATAGCGTCAGCATTTTCCCATCCTCTGATTGGTTGGTCAGAGGGAAACTGTTACAGATAAGTTCGACTGGCAAAACACGTCTGTAGCGCTCTGCACACATTAATACATCTAAATTAGACTTTTTTATGCCTAAGGAGGAAGAGACTTTTTTTTTTTCTCGGACATACTTAAAAAAAAAGCTAGGCATCGTGAGGAGAGGTCGGCAAACCCCGAAGCTAGCTAGCTTGTCTCAGCCCAGGAAAGGGTTTGTTCACCACTTCCAGACCAGTGAATACAAGCGGTACCACTGGCTTACAGCCTCTGAGGAGCGGTGCAAATTATGAGTCGGCATCTCTGGTGAATTGGTTATAATTTATTAATATTTTTATGTTTTTGACATGTTATTGGACAAATATTGATTCTGAACTGCACCAGATGATGTAGGTGCACAGTTGGGGTTGTAGTGTAGAGGTTTTAAGTTTTCTTAACTGGGTTTCTTGCTTTAGTAAAATGGTATTCACCCTCCATATGCGAAATCCCTCTCGCTGTAATGCCACTAGTTGTTATATTGCGTTTTTATATAGTATTGATGGTTTCTATAATTGCGACGTGATAGTGGTGATATTAAGAGGTGGATTAAGTCGGGTAAGTCCCCACTGAAGGCCCAGGTACCAAATGCATGGATCGCCATTGCTTAAGAGTAATAATTTGAACAAAATTGCTGACGAAGCAAGCGCTAACAAATTATATGGAATTACATACTGACTACAGACCTAATTCCAAATAAGTTGACGTTGTGTAAAATGTAAATTAAAACACAATGCAACGATTTGCAAATTTTTCAAACGCATATTTTATTTACAATAGAACATAGAAAACATGAAATCTTTAAACTTAGGAAATGTACAATTTTAAGAAAAAAATATTTAATTAAAAAAAGGCTGGAAAATTAAGTGTATTAATGGAGAAACAACTAGAGAAACATTTTGCAACTACTTTGGTTAATTGGCAACAAGTCAGTAACATGATTGGGTATAAAAAGAGTATTCTAGAGAAGCAGTAACTTTCTGAAATAATGATAATAGTGTACAATATATATCAAAACTTCAGCAATTGTTCTTTCAAGTTCCAAGAAGTATACAGTTGTTAAAAGATAAACATGGCCCTGTCCCAAGTTTTCTGAAACGTGCTATGGCAGTTTCAAACAATTTTTTCTTAAAATGTAATTTTTTCTTAGTTTAAACATTTGATATGTTTTCTATGTTCTATTGTGATTTGCAAGTCATTGCATTCTGTTTTTATTTACATTTTCCCCTTAATCCCTTAATCCTTAAAACTTTGGGATTGGGAGTTGTAATATAACACTTAAATGAGCACTTTCCAAGTTTGCTTTGTAGAATTCAAGAGTTATATTTATATTAAGTTTGTAATCTTGAGTACCAGTGTAGATTTATTCATTACTAGAGACTCAAAGCACTTTTGTACGTCACTCTGGATAATGTCGTCTGCCAAATGCTGCAAATGAAAATGTAAATGTAATATTAGTTTGAACTAACTAGCCATCATTGTTATTAAACGCCTTAAATTTTTAATGGTTGAAGTTAATGTGATGTTTATTGACCTTAAATGTTAATTTATGAGAAAAGTTTTCATTTTTTACCAGATGTATAAATGTCTTTGATAAATCTTCATGAAACTTATAATAGTAGTTAATTACAGAATAAAACAATACAGATTATTTTATTGTTAACAAGATTAATGCAAATGTTCTGTTGTGATTGTAAAGTTGCTGCTTGACCCACTACATAATGTCTGGCGTTTGTGTGTGTGTGTGTGTGTGTGTGCGCTGTATGTCTTCTCTGACCTTGCATCGGTACAAATGTGTTAGTGTATGTGAGAAAGGAGCTACGAGGCATTCACATTCAAGCCTGCCAGCTTTTACAATCTGTTGTATCTGTTGCTGAGGTGGCAGACAGTCAGACCTGATATCCAACAGTGCTGAAAAAAGTGTCCAACAGTCATGCTATTGTGAATGAATCAGCTAACTACCATGAGCTAACTTTCTCAGCAGACTTTTAAATTATAAACATAGTCAGTTTTACATCATAAACAGTCAACACAAGTTATAAATATCCACGTTTTAATAAATGTCATTTGTAATTGTGTAAATTGATAGAATTTGCCAAAGATAAGTAAAATAATAAATGCTAACACAGTAATCTATTATAATATAAAGATTAGTTGTATTTGGGAGGTCATCTACTTAAATACTCCCATTCTGTTTGTCTGCATGCACCAAGTACTGTAGTTTCACCTTTGCTTTCTCTGATGCTTGCTTTCTGCTCTCAATAAGAATGAGCCAAAAAGAATAAAGCTCTAATTTGGGACTTGCTCTGGGTCTGCTCTGGGTGTTTTCTAGGCAGAGAGCCGACACTGTTAAAGTCATCTTTGCAAAGCAGTTTTCGGAAATGAAATCAGAGATAGGGCAGCTGACTAATAATAAATATGAATGTTCTTTTTTATTACAACAGACTGACAGGGTTGTTTTAGCAATAATAAATGACAGTGGCTGGAGAAATTAATCACCTTCAAAAGTAGCTTTTTAGATACAACAAAAATAAAATTAATATAAAAAAAAGTATGTTGAAGTGGACAGAAAGGAATATTTAACTGAAACAGTACTCGTCATAGTAGTGAAATATTACTTATTATACACACTTATAATACACACTTTTTTTTTTTTTTTTTTTTTAGAAAACTCATAATTTATGGGGTTGTTGTAATATAACACATATAAGCTATATATAGGTAAACCATGTGAGATTCAGTACAGACCCAGAATGTGGGTCTTACTGGTATGAAACTAAACTTGTCATTTAGAAACTGAGTGGAAGCTGGTTGTCTTTTTGAAATGCTGCATGTGACTTGTGTGAACCAAAATTTTAACCTGAACTTGGTGATGCTCAGGACAAACACGCACTACAGCTTGGGACAGAAGCCAGACATTAAAAACAACAACAACAACAACAACAACAACAACAACAACAACAACAACAACAACAGCAAGAATGATTAAAAGTATGGTGTGTGTGTGGAAGAGATTGGACAAGACAAGGTCAGAGGCTCTTTGGGGAAAAGGGGCATGGATAATTAAAGTTAGCAGTCTGATGACTATGTGTCTCTGCATTTTTAATTTCTAAGGACATTAGAGTGATGCTTGTGTTATGTCCTTCAAAGCTGATTCACTGCATGACTGTGGAAAATAAAGAAAACAAATCAGCAGAGCAGATCATTTTCCAAATTAATATAAATCAGTCCCATCCAGTGTATATTTCTAAACAGGATTAAGAGGCTACTGAAAATCTATCTATAGAAATATTAGCATGTAGTCATTGATCACAGGGTGACTTTATCCATTATCTGGAACTTGAAACTATTCTAACAATTATGCATTTATGCTCTGTATTTTTAGAGACAGGAAAAACTAGTACTTTAATAATGTGCTGCATTTTACTGAGTGAACTCTCTACCCATTATTTTTGACAGATTCATAACAGCATTTATTTTGTAGATTTTTCTTGGCAGATCTTTTCTTCAGTCTGACTATTGTTGACTATCTTGTTCAAATCAGACATGTCACATTTCTAAATCCTTAGACAATACGTGACAAAGGATCTTCTTGTGGCTTGCCACAACATATAGACCCGTTTTTAGGTTTTTCCTTCTATGCAAAACAGTCTTGATCTCTGCTGTGATCCCTGTCTGTCGGCTGTAGTGGGATCCATTAAAGGAATGATGAACAAATATATTGGTGAATATTATAGGTGACAGCTATAAGAAATCAAAAAGGATAATACAGCAACTTTCATTACATGGTTGCCATAAATAGCAGGGCTTGATTTGTAATGGGAAGTGATATGCCATCTCCCTGGTTAATAAAAAAAATGACCAAAATTGTCTTCTTGACATTTTTTTGTTCATTCCAAGTCAAGTCAAGTCAAGTCAAGTTTATTTGTATAGCGCTTTTCACAACAGACATTGTCTCAAAGCAGCTTTACAGAAAACAACAGTGAAGGTGAATGGTGTGCGTTTGTCCCTGATGAGCAGCCGTGGCGACAGTGGCAAGGAAAAACTCCCTTAGATGATATGAGGAAGAAACCTTGAGAGGAACCAGACTCAAAGGGGAACCCATCCTCATATGGGTGACATCAAAAGTTTGGTCATAAATCTTTCAACAATACAGAACAATTTGTGATCATCATAGATCCAGCATCAGCTTCTCCATGCCAGGGCCTTTAAACACTCGGCATCTACTTCTCCATGATCATCCATAGGTCCATAATCTTCACGAGGTGGGACGTGACTGGAGCTGGCCAAACCTCAGGAAGCCTCGGGATGGGGAGAGAAAGAGAAGCAGTGGAGAGGAATTAGCGTAGCTGCTGTTCATGATATTAACAGCACAAGTTGATAATGTGCATGTGATCAGATGTTCTGGAGCACAAGGTTGTGATGTGATGTGCGTGATGTGTGTTATGTGTAGGCTTTGCTAAAAAGATATGTTTTTAATCTACACTTAAACTGGGAGAGTGTATCTGAACCCCGAACACTGTCAGGAAGACTATTCCAGAGTTTAGGAGCTAAATGTGAAAATGCTCTACCGCCTTTAGTGGACTTTGCTATTCTAGGAACTACTAGAAGCCCAGAGTTTTGAGATCTCAGGGAGCGTGACGGATTGTAGCGTGTTAAGAGACTGGATAGATACATGGGAGCCAAACCATTTAGTGCTTTATAAGTGAGTAGCAGTAGTTTGTAGTCTATTCGAAACTTAATAGGAAGCCAATGTAGGGACGATAAGATTGGGGTTATATGATCGTATTTTCTTGACCTAGTAAGAACTCTTGCTGCGGCATTCTGAACTAACTGAAGCTTGTTTATTAATGATGCAGGACATCCACCTAGTAATGCATTACAGTAGTCTATTCTAGAGGTCATAAACGCATGGACGAGCTTCTCTGCATCAGATATAGATAACATATTTCTTAGCTTAGAAATATTTCTAAGGTGAAAGAAGGCTGTTTTTGTAACTTGATTGATGTGATTTTTAAAAGATAAGTTGCTGTCTAAAATAACTCCCAGGTCTTTTACCGTTGAACTAGTAGTTACAGAACAACCGTCTAAATGCAGGCTGAGATGCTGGAGCTTCTGTGTACTATTTTTTGGGCCGATGAGCAAAATCTCCGTTTTATCAGGATTTAATAGCAGAAAGTTATGGGTCATCCAATCTCTTATTTCTTCAACACACTCAGTTATGCGAGCTAATTGAGCTGTATCGCCTGGTTTGGATGAAATATATAGCTGGGTATCATCAGCATAACAATGGAAGCTAATTCCATGCCTTCTAATAATATTTCCTAATGGAAGCATGTATATTGTAAAAAGCAGGGGTCCCAGAACTGACCCTTGTGGCACGCCATAATTTACTAGCATTATCCTGGATAGCTCTCCATTTAAATCTACGAAATGGTAACGATTGGACAGGTAGGATTTAAACCAGCTTAATGCCTGTCCCTGAATACCGATGTAATTCTGTAAGCGATCGAGGAGAAGATCATGATCTATAGTGTCGAACGCAGCACTAAGATCTAGTAAAACTAATAGGGAGATGTAGCCTTGGTCTGAAGCTAAAAACAGGTCGTTAGTGATTTTAACTAGAGCAGTTTCTGTGCTATGATGGGGCCTAAAACCTGACTGAAACTCTTCAAAGATATTGTTCTCCTGCAAGTGGTTACATAACTGGGCAGCGACAATCTTTTCTAAAATCTTAGACATAAATGGGAGATTTGAAATTGGTCTGTAATTCGATAGCGTGTTTGGATCCAGATTAGGTTTTTTTTTTTTTGAGGGGCTTAATAACTGCTAACTTGAGGGATTTAGGGACATGACCTAACGATAGTGAGGAGTTAATAATATTTAAAAGAGGCTCACCAGCTGTATATAACACTTCCTTCAGTATTCCCTATGTTTTTTTTTTTTTTTACATTGCTATATGAACATTATCTCGTTTTTAAATGAAAAAATAATTCATTCATCCGCTATAACCATTTCATCCTGGTCAATGTAATGGTGGATATAAAGTGAGACAACTGATAGCATGTAAAGCATCTCAGGAGTGATTGGTATGAGTCTGGATTGAGAAACACTGGGTAAAAATTTGAAATAGATGCTGAAAAGGACACCAGTAGCTAATCATAATCTAATAGCATGTTTTAAAAAGGTGAAGAACACAGAGACATTAAGGACAATTAAGCACAATTATTCAATCACTCATCCTGAGTAACCATCCTGGTCAAGATTATGGTGGATCTAAAGTGGGACCTCTGGATATGAGTTGGAAATCTCGGGAGCACTAGTTGTGAGAACTAAGTCTCAGGAGTGTGAGACTGGAATCTTACGAACACTGGGTGAGAGTTGGAAATATATTCTGAATGGGAAAGTAGCCAAAACATATAACATCATGTTTTAAGAAGGAAACCATATAATCCAGAGGAAGCCGGACTCTTGCCCCATCATGCCAAATCATCATTGGCATTGATGAGAATTTTTCAAGAACGAGGTTTTGCTCTGACCCTGCTTTGCTTATTTAGTAATTAAAGTGAGGTTATAGTAAAATGATTATTTGGAAAATAAATCACATAACAAGGATGACCGTACAAAGATATAAGATATAAATAAGTACTTCTAAGCCTTAAGTGTCCTTGTGTCTGCTCTCTGAAACAAGATTTATAATATTGTAGAAATTGTGCAGCATCCCTCTGTTCTATGTTTGGAAGCTCTGTCTTTAAAATACAACATAATATTTGTGTTGTAAACTGTTGAGAATATTTCCTCTTCAGAAAGTAATCCAAACCCAAAGATTTGTCAGTAAATCGAAGCACAAAGTCAAACTAATCCGAAGCAAATCAGACTATGTTATAGTTGGCTTGGGGCAGCTTATTCCTTTATTTACGGCAGTTTTCTCTTTGATCCTGTAATCCTGCAGACCAATACCAGCTACATGTAGCTCAGACACTTTTATTTGTCTTCATTCTGACATATCCTAGATAGACAATCTTCTTCACATGCATGGTAAACAGGACATTAAGGCCCTATAAAGACAGATGGGCAGTCTCAAGCTGACCTCCAGCCTACAGCACTGAAGATTAATAAACACAAGTTGACCTCTGTGTTCCTTGAGTCAATGAGGAATTATGAAAATTTGTCTAACCTCTGTACACAAACAAGTAAACACTGGTGATGACTTATTTTGATGAAACTTATTTTAATATGTATTCATTTTTCTATAGCCATTAGGTAACCAGGAGGGTAAAAACAAATGTACACTCAATAATTCAGTAGCAATTAAATTCAATTTAAGCAACCATCAATATAAGTTTTTCTGTAAAACTTTCTCCCTCTCTCATTTAAAGGACTTTTAACCCACTTTTTTTACAACCTTGCTTTAGTTCATTAAATGACTATTTATTAGTGTTATATTCAAGCAGTAGAATGGTTTGTTGTGTACATATAAATAATCTACATTAACGAGCAAAAAAAGTGTGCAAACTTCGACATAGCAAATATTTAATAGTTGGAGTTGAATTGGCCCTAGCTGTTTAGCAGGGATTAGTCTCAAATGTGTTGACATGAAATATACCCTGTCTGAGTCTTATACAATCCCACCGATTGAGGCAGAAGGCACACTTCGATTCCTGCGTTGGTGTATGCCTGCAATATGCTGGATAGACTAGAGTCTGCGTACCATTTGAAAGCTGTCTTCGCCGACTGCTTTTTTCCGATCTTCCGCATAGATAAACAGTAAGCACATGGCAAATTAAAATGAACACACTGAGTAAATATAGATGCCTATCTGCAATGTAGGCTCAAATAGTAAATTAAATGGTTGGTGTATCTGCTATTAATATGGTATTACAGCATGTGCAGCTCTTGCAAAAACCTTGGTGTCTGGATGCAGAATTTTAACATCCGTTAAAATGTGTGATCCGTTTAAATCAAACTGTGAAGGCTCAGAAATATACAGGTATGATGGTATATAGGATGGAGCACACGAGCCAGGACAGTTAACCCTCTGGCAGTTCAATACATTTATGCAGTTATAAATCTTAAAAGCTATAAAAACAAGCCGGTATTAATAAAGAAAAAAACACTTCAATACAGCACTGATTAGTGACGTTGTTCTTTCTTTCAACTGATTGTTCATTCTATATGGTCAATAATCATTTCTTGTAGCAGCTTTGATAGACCTGCCATGTTTTTGTTTATAGTTGCTACTATCTGATGGCAGGAAAAATATATCCCCCAACATTTAAGATATAAATGCCCCTCTTGCCACTTGTTAAAGCCTATCTCCAGCTCAAGAAAAAAAACAACACTTTTTATTTGTGTTGCAAAGCAAACTCTGAGTAATACTAGTGCGCAATCTACAATGACTAAAAATAAATCAGTGTAAAAAAAAAAAGTATTTTTCTTGCCGATTGGACAATTTTATCTCAGTTTTATCTAAACATCCGTTTAACATGCAATCTCTTGCTATAATTAAGCCCTGGGCGACTGCCTCTTTCATTCACCATTTGAAATGGTCTCGTGTTCCACAGGAAGCTGATGCTGGATGTAATGACAAAGATGAGGCACTCGGTTATGCTTTACTTAAATGTCTCTATTCTTACTTCAGTTAGGTTCTTATGGGACTGAATGTGGCTCTGAGGGGAGATTGGGAGGGATGTCAAAATGTAGGATAAAACCTTTCAACAATGAATGTATAAAGTTAATACACACATCCATGCACCTTATTGCATTAGTTCATCTTTGGTATTTACTTTATCCTGGTTAGGGTTGTTGTGGATCCAGGCACTATCCTGGAAACACTGGGCCCCCTAAATGGTACAGTGGTCTATCACAGGCACCATACATGCACATATTCACACACATGAAAACCTGTAGGGAATTGAGAATGAAAATCCATGTACTAACAAGTTTTTAAGAGTTAAAAGGAAACCTAAAAACACAGAAGACACCAGAAGAATATGTGGCGGTAAACTCAGCTCAGCACTTGTGTTGTACCACTATTCAACAATAGATGTACCCAATAAACTTAGTGTATGTTTTACATAAGCAAATGTTTATCTTTGTCATATGATCTTTATATGAAACTCTTTATCTTTATCATACACATTTGTAATATCAAACTCAGGTGCATTTCCTAAGTGCTGAACAAATGGTTATTTATTAGTTATCCAATATATGAAGCAGAGAAGAATCTCAAATATGAAGCAAGCCATTCTTGGTTACTGAATTTTAATAGCATTTCCTCCAAAACTTTAATGACTGGCAGTGTTGAGGTAAAGGCTCTGTGGATCAGAACGGAGTTGGAACAGCCGAGTCAGTACGTGTTAATTAATTTTGCTCCTTGCAACAGCTGCTTGCCTCTAGACCCACACAGCTGCATCTAATCCTTTACTGGGTTCAGGGTTAATATGGAAGATAATTGCTTCAAGGCGAAGAAAAGGAACCTATTTATTCAAATAAAGATATTAAATCATCGAAGGGGAAATAATCTTACAATCATTTCAAGAAAAAAAAAATTAAGAGGTTATACTCAGGTCCTGTATTACTGGTTTATACATTACACATTGATATTTAGCATTTAGTTTCATTAGTGATACATTTAAAAATCCCATATCAAATACAGTATATTAAATGTTATGAATGTAAAACTCGAATGTCTGTTTTGAACATAACACATAAGCCACAAAAACGATTTGTCTTGAACGCGCTCCATTGCATGTTTCTTTTTAAATGTGAATATCTGCAGTAAATATGCATTAATAGAAGAATAAAAAATTGGTCATGTATTGTTCTTTTGAATTTTAAGCCTTTCACTTTACACTGTCTGTACTCTATATATTAAACTAAAAATATAATAGCAAACCTAATGATTATTTATGTATTATCTTGTAGACTTCCAATTGCAATACTTCAGAGGATTTTTTTTTCAATGACTTAGAACTTTTTCAATCTTAATCCAATTTTTTATTTGTGACAAAGCCTTCACAGTAAAAGCATCAGAAGTTAGTGTCCATGAGTGATTTTCTATAATTTTCCACGAATTTAACTAACCCAGTATAAAGGTGAAAAAGTCTCACCTGCTTTGTTTTTGGAACACTTTTAACTTGATATTTATTAAATAACAAATAAATAGTAACCTGGTGTGATTCTTGGTTGACTTATACCTTACTTTCTATCAAACACTGGTCTGGCGTTCATCAGAAGTCTGCACTGTTGACTATTGTGTGTTTGTGACAGTTCTTCAATATTGCACACTGGATAGCCCAATTATATGCACATAATGCATAACCACACAGTTTACGCTACAGTTCGTGTGAAATAATGGTTCTTTCATTGTATGCCTGTAACAAAAGAAAACTCTTCCTGATGATGTGCAGCAAAATCGAACAAGGAATTGCATTAATTATTAAAATATAGTTCTTGTAGTTCAGTATGCCTACATTTGAAAGAAAAGTACATTTAAAGGCATTTATAATTTAAGCACTATATTTGTTCTTCTAATACAAGAATAGTGTACTTCTTCCATTAACTAACATTAAAACACTGGTGGCTTCATTAGGAACACAAAAGTACAAGCTTATAAAACTACATTTTTTCCTCAATGGTTACAGTGATTATAAAGTTCAGATCAAAAATAACCCATCTGTATTAAATGATTCATTTTCCATGTGCATAAAATGTGAAGCACAGAAGAAGTGGGTATTGGTTTCAGCTTATGTGACTGCTAATGAGCTAACCTACATTATAAACTTTCTTTCGGCTTCTCCCATTAGGGGTCGCCACAGCGGATCATCCGTATTCATGATCCGCATGTCTGATAATAAATAATATTCTCCAAAAACAGGGGCCAGACAATGACAAAAGTCAGTGTTTGTTTGGTTTATTAGTAATATGTCAATTATTATTTTGATAATTATTATTACATCAGTTAACTCTTTAATCAACTATTTCTTCATACACTTCTAAACTCATTGTATACTATTTTATAAAAAAAAATGGTAGTTATTAAAACAGGATTCAATTATGCTTTGATTAATCACTTATAATATGTTCCAATTCCCGTGGGCTCACCACCTGCAGGAGGGACCGTAAGGGACGGTGCTGTGAGGATTGGGCAGCAGTCGAAGGCGGGGGCCTGCTTAGACTGCTGCCCCCGCGACCCGAATTACGGATAAGCGGGAGAAAATGAATGAATGAATGAATATGTTCCAATAAAATTTTCTATTTTTGTCCGATTTATAGATTTACATTGCCGTGAATGTGCTATATTTATACAATGATTATCTTACCATACTGCCCACCCTAAAAACTAGAATTTTTCTAATGCAGTTTAACTACTTGCACATAATGTTTTTATTTTAATAATGTGACTGCCCTAAACCCAACCCTCAAACTCAATTAAGTAATAGCAACTCCTGACCATAAATTTTGATTTGCTATAGAGGGATAGCATGACAGAAAAACACTCCCAGGTGCAGAAGCGGAAAGGCAGCGGTGGACTTTATTGTGGTTGTTGGGGACTGGAAGGGTGGATGAATTAAATTCAAACTCACCAATTACATCAAAGTAATGTGCAACAGTTAAAGACAAAGCTCACACAAGAGTGAAATTCTTTTACAAGTTAAATGATTAATCTTAATAATACAGAGCTATTAAGTATCCAAGCTACAGTAGTATTCACCTTGATAGCAAGTGGCAGAGCCTTTAATTTAAAAATAGCTGTAATTTTTTTTTCATATGTAATAAGCAGAACAGTAAGTATAATATTGCTCTGATTTTCTTACTTATTTCTAATGCTTCTCTTTTTTTAAATGGCTTTGAAGATGTGAAGATTTACCCTGCTTTGCTGAAATTTCTATTTTCTGTCAGTATGCAAGGTTTGCTGCTCAAAAGTAAAAATCCAACGAAACTAAAAAAACACAGATAACTGAATTGTTACGTTTCAAGTGCAATACAGCTGGAGGACATTGTGGTGTGGTATTTGTGCTCAGTAGACATGTCTATCAAAGGCATGATAAAATGATCAGCTCTAGTTAAGATCTGGTTTAAACCCCTCATTAGGCACACTGAAAATCAAACAAAAACTAAATGTAATACTTAATCTTAATAATACATAATGCTTCGTGAAAAATGTTGATTGACTGATGGTTGACTGATGGTGTGAAAATCCAATATACTTGTAAATTCGCATCCCATCAGTCAAGGGCATCCTGGTCACTGTGTATCTGTCAAATCAATCATCTTATCGGTTCACCTACTTTTATTTACTTCAGACTGATGGTGTGTGCACTTTCTCAGGTTCATGTTTGATCTTCTTGCGTGATGGGATTCTTATCACACCCACACTGCTCTCATCTGGCACATCATCTTTATCTAACCTTTCAAGCTACCTTCCATTCATTTCTGGCTGAGCAGAGGTGTTATGTCTGTCACCAAAGTGATGTTGCGAAACATGTGTGTGTTCTTGAAAGAACATTTGAGAACTTTAACTTCACTGTCTATTGTCATCAGTTCTTGTGAAGCTCTTGACCCGTATCTGCATGCGCATCTGATAATTTAGCTTCTTTCTAATAAAATGGTCTGCCAGTAGAACAAGACTTTTCCAAACCTGAAATGAAAACAAATACTGTATCATAAAATAGGATTCATTCATTATATTTTATTTATTTTAAGCTTATAACAGGAAATACTAAATACATTTGACTATATTCTACATATTTCCACTTCCACCTGTCATTTTTTGCAGTGTGATTTTTTGGGGGGCACATCATTGTATTAGAAGCGCCCAAAAGAAAATCACACTGGGAAAAAAGACAGTATAACATAAACATAATACTGTATATCAACAGGGCAGAACTACAGAAAGATTTACCACATGGCCCAGAAATGACTTACCTATCGCCACTCACACCCATGGGTGGCACATGTATGTGTCAGATGCTAATATAGTTCTCTACCCTATTTGGACTAAAATACTCAGCAGTGTGATAAAGGAATTTGTGTGTATTATGTGATGACACAACAAAAATTTTCTGTCATTGAAGGAGCCCTTTTCTTTGCTTCCGATTATAATTTTGTTAATATGACTTTGATAAAAGGTGCTGCATGTGCCAACGTCAATTTAAACAGTAAAAGAGAGAGAAAAATAGCCACGACTTATAGCTTTTATTTCCCATGTCCTAAATGCAGGGGAAGTATGTGGAACATGTAATTATATATCAGAAGTAATCAAAGTGACAGAGAGATTGCTTTTTTTGTGAGATTGTTTTCTTGGAGCTAGGATATAAACAGAAGTGGAAATAAAATGTGCATTGATTCCCTGGAATAGCACCAGCAGGCAGAGTAATCTTTTCATTGTGAACAAATAGTTATAGATGGGCATGTTGGGTTGCCATTTCAGACAATATTCCATAGATTTACAACAATTTAACAGTTTAATTTTAAAATTAAAATTAAACTTATTAGTTTATGGACCTCTATCAGTCATGGTCTGCAAAATGTAAAATAAAGTCTATGACTATCTTTTTTTTTTTTCATTGCTCCCGTAAGGGGTCACCACAGTGGATCATCCGTCTCCATACTACTCTGTCCTCTACATCTGCCTCTTTTAAATTAACCACCTGCATGTCCTCCCTAACCACATCCATTAACCTTCTCCTTGGCCTTCCTCTTTCCTGGCAGCTCCATCTTCAGCATTCTTCTACAGATATACCCCATGTCCCTCCTCTGCACATGATGAAACCATTTCAATCTCGCCTCCCTCACCTTTTCTCCAAAACGTCCTACATGCCCTGTCCCTCTAATGTACTAATTTTTAATCCTGTCTATCCTCGTCACTCACAAGGAGAATCTAAACATCTTCAGCTCTGCCACCTCCAGCCCCACCTCCTGTCTTTTACTCAATGCCACTGTCTCTAATCCATACAACATCGCAGGTCTCACCACAGTCCTATAAACTTTCCCTTTCACTCTTGCAGATACTCTTCTATCACAAATCACTCCTGCCACTCTTCTTATCATATCACTCAAATGAGGATGGGTTTCCCTTTTGAGTCTGGTCCCTATCAAGGTTTTTTCCTCCTAACACTAATGGAGTTTTTCTTTGCCGCGGTCACCCCAAGTTTTCTAATCAGGGATAAACACATATCATTCACTTAAATTCTTAAATTCTGTAAAGCTGCTTTGAGACAACGTCCTTTGTGAAAAGTGCTATAGAAATAAACTTTAACTTTATCTTATCTTCACTTCTTTAACACACTCTCCATTACTTTGCACTGTTGACCCCATTTACTTAAACTCATCCACCTTCACTACCTCTTCTCCCTGCAACCGCACCGCACCACTCCACTGCCCTCCCTCTCATTCACACACATGTACTCTGTCTTACTCCTACTGACTTTCATTCCCCTTTTCTCCAGCCTGTACCTCCACCTCTCCAGGCTCTTCTCAACATGCTCCCTACTCTCACCACAAATTACAACAATATCTGCAAACATTATAGTCCACGGAGACTCCTGTATGACCTCGTCCGTCAACCTGTCCATCACACCTGCAAACAGGAAAGGGCTCAGAGCCGATCCTTGATGCAGTCTAACCTCCACCTTGAACCTGTCTTTCGTTCCTACTGCACACTTCACTGCTGTCACACTGTCCTCATACATGTCCTGCACCACGCTCACATACTTGTCTGACACACCTGACTTCCTCATACAATCAAAGAATATGCTGACAAAATCCAAAACTTTGGAACATGTTAATTTTAAATATTAATCTCACCTAGTAATATGCATAAGTGAATAATTAAATTTCATGTTCATTATAAAATGTTTAATGAATGATTTTAAAAAATCCTTATTGCAGCAATATAATATAAATGGGACATGCCAAAATCTTTAGCACTTTAATTAAGCACATATTTATGTTTAACAGTTAAAATCTGCATATGAGGTTTTTATCTATATCTTTAACAGGGTTTCCCTCTGAGTGCTCCAGCCTTTAATAAAGCACTCAATTAGAGTCTTATTAAAGTTTGAGAGCAATCAGATAAACATTTTCATTATGGTTTCCTTATTTAATTGCTATTCCTTATCATTTATTTTGCTGTGAGGTAATAATAGTACTAAAACTGTAATAAAATATTAGACACTCCAGGGGTTCATTTAATTTGTATAGTAGAAGTAAAAATAATTATACTTTTACATTAATTATTTCCACACAACAGTATTATTATTATTTGCAGAAGTATATATTTTTTTCATAATTACAATATTGAGTTTGCATAGATGGCTGTTTTGCTGCTTTTTATGCTTTAACTTGGGACATTTGTTCTAAAGACTGGAGACACTGTTGCCTGCTGTGTGTACCTTTGTGGATTTGCCCACAGCAGTGCAACAGTTAAGTGTGGCGGCAGTAATGAAGTGTGGAGGTAAGGACTGTGCTCTGCTGCTTGTGGAGTAACCTCCCCCGGCTCGGACATCTTGACATTTCTATCAGGAAATGGCAGAGGGAAGTCACGGTGGTGGCACAGGGGGCTCCAGATCACGTTTATTATTTTGTGAGGAAGTGATTTCAGCTCCCCGCTGCTTCAGAAAAGTAAACCACACATCACTTACTGTCAGTGCTGCAGACCTCAACACCTCACCATCCTCCTTATAGTTCCTCAATTCCACTCATGTATGTTTGGACCGATTCCTTCCAGTTTCCCCCCGTCACTTTTAATTGAGGCCGAGGCTGAGGGCACTGGCACAAACAGAAGCTGATGTGTAATCTTTCCTGAGAAATGGGCCTGCGCTGCCTCAATGTCGGCAACATAGAACCGGTTTGTGCTTCGGTAATCTGCAGCCTGCTGGTTCCCATCGCTATCATTTAACTTCATCACTTAATTCATACTATTGCTTAGCCACTGGCTAAATCTGTGATATGGATCTGTGCTAGTGGATCAGGGTGGCAAATAAATTTGCTTTTAGCAAAATAGGATAATTGGATATTTATAACGGTACAAATCTACTGTACGCTTTTATATAATTTGCAGAATTATATTTGACCTGCCCCTAAATAAAAAAATACGTAGCATACTCTGTTACTTACATTTATTAAACGATTACAGTATTGTATTTTTAATTGGATTTCTGATTCAGTTTAAAAACTGCAAGTTGATTTTTTTTAAATAAGTAGGTATTTAATTTTATGCATTGTTCCTGTGAAAATAATTTACTATTGATTTATTAAATTTTTAACTTAGAAAAAATGTTTTTCAGAATCAAAAGAAAAACACTAATCACGTTGGACATTAGCTGTTAAACAAGACTAACTACAGTAATTGGGTTTTATCACTTTCTATTCTGCACCCATCGATCACCTTAGATTGGCCTTTGGATTCCATCCAAGAGAGGCTTTTTAGTGAATGTCACTTCAGGCATTACTTTGGCAACTCACTTATTTAAAAAACTGTCCGTGGAGTTTAATTTAACGTCGAATTAACAGCATTACAGAAGAAAATCTACGGTGAAAATAGTGATTTGCCAAATTAGTTGTGAAGACATAGTACAGTTTATTTAATTTCAGATTAATATTGACATTATAAACTTTCACACGAATGAAATATATTCTGTAAGAATTAAATGTATTCAGCCAGACCTTGTTTTGTGTTGTCTATGCTTATGTGCTGATGGGAATGACACTTTGTAGGTTTCTTGATGAAAAAAATTGTATAACACATGGTTTTTCCATTAGTCCACTGTTATAACCCTGTTATAAAATCAACACCTACTGATCAATCAAATTAAGGACTTTAACAGTGCCTACTGTATAATCCAGTGTCTAACAGTGTTAATCGAATCTCTTTATTTAGAAGAGCTCCTTATTTGAAATGAATATCATCTTGTTTACCTGGACATATTTACAGTGGCATTTATTCCACTACAATACAGAGGGTTATTCTACATCAGAGTTTTGTCACCTTCAGATCGCAAAATTTGTTTTGGAACCTGTTTGGGTTGTGATTTTTTCCCCCATCAAAATGGCATTTGGGTGTAAATTGTTGATTGAATCAAGACCAAACATGTCTTGGTTATCTCGGCTTTCTGGGGAACAGGGCTTGTCTCTGTGCAGGTGTCACTCTTTCTCTGTGTCAGCGTGTCAGATAAGCCAGCACTCCCTGCCACAGGGCAGCACTTTTGTCGGTGCAGTCTGATTGTCACATCGATGGCTTCCTGTCAGTGCAGTGACTTCTTTTACCTCCTGCTGCCTGAGCACAGATTGTGAGGATGTTGCTCTTGAACATTTGCCGATTTTTCAGCATTAAACAAATGACACTCTCCAAAGTGACTTTGAGAAATGCTTTGTAGTTTATATCAAAAAATAGCATTATACTAGTTTGCTAGGTCAAGGGCTAAGCATACCATCAGTCTAAAACCTTTTTGGGAAGGTTATTAGAGTACAAAAGAAAATACAAGTTACAGAGTTTTTAAATGGCTAAATTCCAGTATGTGTGTATGTAGTATTCCTAGATATTTAGTCTTCATTTGAAGACCGCCAGTGATTTAGTTAGGAAATATTTGTACCATTTATCTTTAAACAACCTTGTCTTCTTTGATTACATGACAAATATCGTCTCATTCTTACAGGCTCTTTATTTTTTAATAAGCGCTGGCTTATGGTGTTTTGTAAAGAGGAGTGTTGTGTTCTGTACATGCAAAGTTCTTTGCCCACACAGATGACTAAGAGCCAAGCAGGGTCATGCAGAAAGCACTGCAGCCATTATTTCTTAAGAACTTGATCTTTACTGGCCAGCATAATAGCATTTCTGCCTCACAGCTCTAGTTCGATCTTGAGTTTGAGCCTGTTCCCAACCATGTCCCCATGTTTCCTTTTAAATATGAATGTGTTTGCATTGTTCCCTGTAATGCTCCCTCCGATCCACTATTACAGTGAAATGAAACCTTTACATCACACTTTTCTGTATCACTTCCTGTTTATTTTCATGTGTGAATCCTACTTTATGATTCACAATCAATGTGTAATTGATTTTAAGCAATTTATATTCTGCACTCAAATTTTTAGTTTGCCTTCAGGTTGATTGTTTACTAAACACATTGTTCTCTTCATTTGACTATTGTGTGATTATGCCAGTGTGGTATTATCTCCATGTTCAGCAAAACCAAATGAGAAAAAACATTTAATAAAATCGGACTCTTTTTATGAGAGTTTTGATTAGAAGATTGGAAGCATGGAACTGACTTCTCTCTTAAGTCTTTTTACCAGCACAGCTGACAGTGCCTTGTAACCTCTACATTGTGCACACAGAGATATCACACCTGCCTAATTTCAACAACAACAACACGGCTACTGTGTCATGGCTCTGTCTCTGTGTCTCTACTCAGGCCAGGACGGGGCAAGGAAAGTTGGAACATAGCACACCACAGATGTAGGTAGCTGTCACTGATTCATGGCTATGTGTCATGCTCTTCATATTTCACCTTCACTGTTTTTCTAATTGCCCACCTCAGAGAATTGTCAGCTACAGTATACTGGTACAGAGTCTATGCCCCAATCTTTTAAGCAAGTCTTTAAAATGAAAAAAAGGTAGTTTCTTTACTATTCCATTGATATTGTCTATGAAGATAATTCACATTGGGCCATCAATTTCTCTATGTCATATTTAATTGCACTACTTGCTTTCTTATTTACAACTTCTACACCTTTACACAATCTCGACCTATTGAACTTCAAAAACCTTTTTCTAGGCTGAACCTGCTTCACCTTAGAGCAGTAAACTCTCATTTTTTGGGCTGTCAGTTTGCTGGAGCCGGGCATCCATGCGGAACACTGCTGTATTGGCTATACCTTCAGGGGTGAAAATGGAGAGGTTGGGAAAGGCTGGGCAAGGGTCAGACTCACACCTCGAGACTGAGAACATTTGATATTTCTTTACACACTGCTGTGTATTGATTTCTGTTATTCTTTTTTTTTATTATTATTATTTTTGGTGAGGAATGAACAGGAAGTCTTGTATTTTTGTTCCCAGCATGGTGCATATAAGATGTTTTTGTGTGTGCATCAATTGAATTCACTTTATAACTATGCAGTCTTAGAAAAAGAAAAATTTATTTAACAAAAAAAATTTCTATTTATTTTTTAACAATGCAAAACATTCTGTGTGTATGGCTTAACATGCCAAATAAGTTGTCTCTATTTAGATTAGGGTTTGTCAGTTTAGAGCAGAGGTGCCCAATCCCTTTCCTATGAAGGGCTAAAAATAAAACCTGGCAGAGGGCCAGGGGCCCTTAATAAATTTTGTATTATACCAAATATTTTTTTATTTTATTAAAAAATTACTATCTATTTTACAATAGAGTTCAAGGCCTAATAGAGCTATTTAGTGACCTCTAATGAGAGACATTTTCCTTTTTCTTCTCTTCTCATATATGATATGGCAGAAATCAATGGTCGCAATTTCCAAACTTTTGCTTGCAGACCCTAGTTACCACTGGTAAAACAACAACAACAACAACAAAAACACCAGCAAAAACAACATCAAGCCATTGATTTTACTTAAATTATCATGGGGCATCTTAATAATGTTGTTACAACCTTGACATCAGGGTTTCCTATTGTGCAAAATTATGTCAATAAATTAAAATTTTTTTCTAGTATCAATTAGATCTAAATTCTTGACAGGCTTCTTTAATAAGTTCTCCAAAAGCTTTTAAACACTATTGTCTGTAATTGAAGTCTAGTTGAAAGTGAGATTTTATTGATGATTATTCCAGTCTTGGGTTCACCTCTGTCTGTCTGTCTGTCTGTCTGTCTGTCTGTCTGTCTGTCTGTCTGTCTGTCTGTCTGTCTGTCTGTCTGTCTGCGTAATGTGATCACAGCCACATTGGAGTGTCCACTGTTAACACAGCATAGACACATTCTGGTGGCCCCTTTTCTCACCAGTAGACTTTGCTCTGTCTCGTAATGGCAGAGAGAAATTGCTTTCAGTGCAAAGAGATACTATCTCAGAGGTATGCTAGAAAGAAGATGCCGAATGTGTGGGAAAGGAAGGAAATAGAATGAAATTCAAGATGGACACTCTTCCATTTCTCATTTTGTCATCTTCCATGAAAATGATTGGTTCTCATTCTGTCATGGAATGGAACAGTAAGGAATAGGAACAGTGTGTGAAAAGGAAAAGATTGATTTTTCTTTTCTCTGTTAACGTCTTGAAAATTTCTTTCGTGTACTTTTGTGTCATGCACATCTAAAGATTGTTTGTGCCCTTGCATTCCACGAACTGTGATTCATAAATCTACTGGGGGAGATATTACAAATAATTGTATAGACACACTTTCTAATTTCACAGCTCTCTGAAGGTTAACGCTAAGCAGGCGTGAGAAACGACGTTAGAAATGCATATATTTTACTGAAGGCAATATCCGAGCGAGGCAGTGCACGGCGTCTTTATTTGTATAGCATTCAGGATTTATTTATGTTCATTCTAAAGAACACAACCAAACACAACTGAACATGCACTATGTCAAAAAGCTACTCGCAGAAAAACATTTACTAAAGTAGGTTGTTCTATGTCTTATTTAATGATAATAAAGAAATTTGTCTTTATCAGCTTTGTAGCAATTGCAGTGTGGGAGTTGTTTGGAGGTGCATACTGACTTATTTAAGGTAGATTTTCATCATGCAAATGAAAGGAATAAATGATATTTTATTCTGTTTATTAAGGCAAAAGAACTATTAGAACAAAAACATAATTTCTGGATAATTTATTTTAGTTTATGACAGAATAAATGCCCCAGAATTTTTGCTGGTGGCATAACAGTATACCATGATATTAAATATGTGGTTGCTTATAGATGCAGTGTCTCTGATTAAGATGCTGTGTTATACTTTTCATGTGTTTTATGAATGAGAGTAAAATGGTTAATTGATTTAGTACTGTGTACAGTAGTCAGCCATTTAATCTCTTGGATGCAGAAGAGGGTAGATAGCACCTCCCTTCAAGTTTTCTATGCCGTCTTGCGATTCTGCACAAGCAGCATTTATAGTAAAATATGGGGTTGGCTGACCTCATGTATCATTTGAGGAAGCCTATGTTACAATTGGCAGTATCTGGGGGTTAACTGTTGTATGATGAGCAAGAGAATACTCAAATAGAAAACATGCCTGACTTTTTGGCCTGCATTATGAGTAGTGCTTCAGTCTGTATTTATATCCAAGGTGTACAGATTGTTTCGCAATAACCCTTACCAATTCATAATTCATACAGCTGTGGGCAGTTTTGCATCTAAAGTTTTAGACATGTTTAGTGACAGCATGATTGTTTATTTTGTTGTTAGCAAGTCATGCATCGATCTTTTTAGTGGGCTGGGATTGGAACTCCAAGGACCTGTGTGTGCTCAATCTTGCGTGAAAGATTCAGACATTGATGGATCCCACATCTCCCACAGCCTCCTCCTATATTTCTTTCTTTATTAGTACTGTAAGCATTCAGAGTCTTGTTTGCAGCCCAGGATTCAGTTCTGAGGAACTTGTTCTGTGCCCAAGAGTGTAAGTTTGAGTAAGCTCTCTTGAGTAAGCTCTCTTTTTGTCTTTCTCTTTGGTCATTCAGTAAAGAACAAATCCCAGTGGTCATGCCATAACCAGCCCGTGTTGCAATTTTGAACATGTACTATAGATGAAGGGACTCATACAGTATATCCTACTGTATGTTATTCCAGAGTGTCCCTGTGTTGAAAAATTATTGATTGGTTTTTAGACATACTGACAGAACAGAATGGCTGAAGGCACACCATGTTTGAAGTTCCTGTTTTTGATTCAGTTCATCATAGACTTGCTACTTTTAAATCAATTCTATTCTATAAAAAAAAAGTTCGAAAACCCCTCTTAATTTTACTATGTTGCTGTGGAGTGGAGTCAAATTGGAGTCTGATTATCATGTTGTATCCAACAGTGCATAGCTGAGAGGAGTAAAATTCTGTTCAGTTAGTGTCTGTCTAAATAATCTGCTTCTCCGAACAGCAACATGTTCGACTCACTGAAACCAAATTGGTTACGTTCTACTGGTTCCGTGCTTAAATCATTTACATTTGGTCATTTAAATGTCTGAATAAAGAGTGAGACTTGTGGGTTGAATGGAATGAGCAGAACAGACCACACTCATAATAATTCAGGCATATTTTTATACCAATAAACCATGAGATAATCAGTGTACTAACTTTCCATAAATGTTGGTCTGTCAATGTGAGAAGCAGGAACTGCGATATAAAAGTAAAGTATTTGGTTTAACACAGACAAACTGAGTTGTAGTAAATGTTTCCAACTTTTTGAGTTTCACAGTGTTCTGTGTAGTATGGTTGACATTTTCTACAAACTAAATCTATGTATTTATTGCCAACTTTAAAAACATACTCCACTACCTACTCTATGCATATATATATAAATACTGCACATAAATAAAAATATAACAATCAATTTCAAATTACTTTAAAAATGGTAACTCAACGTACTGTTTTCTTTATGTTTTAGCTTGAAATTATCCCAAACTTTGGAAACTTTCTGCCGTTTTCTTTGGCCTGAATCTTCTCCTCGCCCTTCGCTGTTTTCTCCCCAAACCTCCAAGTTTCATTCTGCAACGTCTTCTGTGTTTACCTGTCCAGAGCACTCCAGAGTTTAGGTGGTGCATCAGTATTAGTGGTCCGTGGAAAAACACAGTGCTCCAGGTTTAGTTAAATGGACTAAACGAAATTTTGTAATCGAATTACTCAAGTTACTCGAGGAATCGTTACAGCCCTAATGTGTAGCGTTTGATAGTTTAATACAGTGCAATTGTGACCGAAATGCATCCAGTGACTTATCTGCAGTTGATTAGATTGACGCCGTAAAGCAGAAATAGTCCTACCAAAAATAGTACGACATCTGTTTGACTCTCATGTGTGTAACTGAAGCGGCATGAGCTTTTAATTGCGCTGCTGCACGTCATGATGTTTGTAGTGTATTGAGAAGGTGAACATCAAGGAATAAAAGGAATTGTCTTCAAGTTTTTCGGTATTGATACTGTAGTTGAGTGCAGACACAATATTATACAATCAGATTTTTTGCAATGCAAATGCAAAGCACAATGGTTTTTACATGTATTTATATTTTATAACTCATAAAATGCAAGTGAGTACAGGCAAGAGCAGGAGGCATATTTAATATGAAAGCATTGGTTGATTCAGTTTTAATTGGGGTTGTTGACCTTCCATATACAATCCAGGTTATTGCACCACTTTGGATTTATTTCGAAGGTTCTATTTGATGATATTGGTTATGGTTATAGGGTGCCATAGTGATGCAGATTATCCTGCACTTGGGCTTCTCCCTGTGGGGTTTGAGATCTTTTCTGTGTCTGTATATGGGTTTCCCATAGGCCCTTTAGTTTCTTCCTATGCTGTTAGGTGAATTGGTTTTTCCAAGTTGCTCCTGTGTATAAGAGAATGTATACATGTATCTTGCAATGAAATGGAGTTGCATCCTTAATATATACATACATTGGAAAGGTTCTGGATTCACAACAAGCCAGACTAGGATAAAGCTGTTAATAGAAAAAGATGATGAGTAACAGTTATCAGTATATTGTTTACATGTCAATAAATATATATTAGTGGTATTTGTTGTATTGACTTTGATCATATGTCAGATAGAACAGCATGACTTCAAGGTTTTAATTGCCAGAGCGCTCTACTCCCACTTCTGAATACATTTGGAAATGTTCTTATGGTCTATAGGTGTGAGGTTCTAAGTGTGTGGATACTGTAATATACTATTAGTAGCTTTGTAGCTCATATGCTTATCTTTACATTATGCACATTAAAGAGGGAGTGCAGAGTTCAGGTCTGTGCTGAGCACGGTTTTTTCCAGCATGCATATGGGAATGTTTTTTTTCTATTCCCTATAGAATCTGTATAGATCTGCACAGTTTCATTGGCTGCTGCTGTCAAGTATTTGAAAAGATGTCAGAAAAAAAAAATCTGCAAAGGAGCTCGAGTGTGTACGTTTGTTTACGGTTTTTATCTTCCCTAGACTGATTTGTTTATCCAGAGACTGCACCGCTCATGTCTGCCTCAGTGTGACAACTTGACATCTCTCTGGCATCCAGCGTGAAGGCAATTCCAGCATTACTTGAAGCAGCCCATTAATGCCTAGTTTTCCTCCCACTTGTATAGTGTTATTTCTGCTACCATGCAGATTACATAGCCGTAAAAAAATTTATATGACTCAGTTATCATCGGCTTCCATGATTTTGCCACATGATTCCAGAGGCCACAGTACACAGTACTCTGATATACTCATAGCATAAACATCTAAATAATGCATCATTTACTGATGGCTGTATCAAATTAATTCTCATATTTAGTAGCCTAGTGTCAGGCACAAGAACTCGCAGGAAACCGGAGGTTGAATGTACAAGAAACGTGTTTACTTAAGTCACTCAAGAAATGAAAGAGCAAAGCAGAACAACACGCAGGCATGAACTAAAACACAAAAGAAATACAGAAAACAAAAGAAACGTCCAACACACATGAAGCATGATGTAAACACAAAGGGTGAGAGAGTCCACAATGTTCGTAGGCCTAAGCTGTAGAACGGACGGTGAGACTGTGAACGACTGGGGTTTATATATGGTGGTGACTGATGTGACCCAGGTGATGATGATTAGTAATCAGGTGAGCTGCTAGGGTGGATATGAGGGTTAGGAGAAGGCGTGGCTGGTGGATCCCTGACAGTACCCCCTCCCCCAGAGGCGGCTCCTGAAGCCCTGACCCTGCGCCGCGGCCGACCCCGACCCCGGGGGGCAGGACGCAACGGATGAGCGGCGTGGTACTCCTCCAGGAGCGCAGGGTCCAGTACGTCCCGCCGCGCCACCCACGACCGTTCCTCGGGGCCGTAACCCTCCCAGTCCACGAGATACTCCAGGCTGCTGCCCCGACGCCGTGAGTTCAGTATCTCTCTCACCGAGTAGACCGAGGGCTGCTCCAACACCTCCGGTGGCGGGGGTGCAATTTCCCTGGGTCGCAGTGTGTCCACGGGGGTGTAAGGTTTGAGGAGCGACACATGAAAGGTGGGGTGAATCCGGTACCGCGGTGGGAGTACTAGCCGGTAAGCTGCCTCGTTGACCTGCCTCTCGATCTGAAATGGCCCGATGTACCGGGGGCTCAGCTTCCTGCAAGGAAGCCGCAGTCACAGATCCCGAGTGGACAGCCAGACCCAGTCTCCGGGCCTGTACTGGGGGGCCTCCCTTCTGCGTGTGTCAGCATGACGCTGGGTTTCTCTGGTTGTCCGGCGCAGTTGGGTGTGTGCAGCCTCCCACGTCCTAACACTCTCCCGGAACCAGTGGTCCACTGCAGGTACATTGGCGGGCTCGTCGGTCCAAGGAAACAGCGGGGGCTGAAACCCTAACACACACTGAAAAGGCGTGAGTCCTGTTGTATCCTGGCGCAATGAATTCTGGGCGTACTCCGCCCAGGGCAAGAACCGACTCCACTCCTCCTGATCCTGGTGGCAGTATGACCGTAGGTACCTTCCCAGGTCTTGGATCCTCCGTTCGGTTTGGCCATTCGACTGGGGTTGATACCCAGATGACAGGTTGACCGCGATCCCCAGTAGCCGAAAGAATGCTCTCCAGACATGTGAGGTGAATTGGGGACCTCGGTCAGACACCACTTCCTCCGGAAGGCCAAAGTTGCGGAAGACGTGATGGAAGAGGGCTTCTGCCGTATCCAGGGCTGTGGGGAGGCCTTGTAGGGGAACAAAGCGGCAGGCTTTAGAGAACCGATCGACGACCACTAGGATGCATGTATAACCCCCCGAGCGAGGAAGGTCAGTGACGAAGTCCACGCCGATGTGCGACCATGGTCGTTGTGGAATAGGCAGGGGGATGAGTTTACCCACTGGCAGATGCCGGGGGGTCTTTGACATGGCGCAGGTGTTGCAGCCCCGGACGAACTCCGCCACCGTATTGCTCATCCTGGGCCACCAGTAACGTCCCTGAACCAGACGTAGGGTTTGTTTCCGACCCGGGTGCCCCGAGCCTGGGTTTTCGTGAACAGACCTGAGCAGGGTCTGTCGGCATTCTTGTGGCACATAGGTTCGGTTTCCGGGGCAACCAGGGGGCGCGGGTTCCCTCCGTGTGGCCGCGCGAATATCCCCGTCCATGTCCCACACAATGGGACTCAAAATGAGCGTGGGAGGCAAGATCGGTCCTGACTGGACGGGTTCTTCAGGCCCATAGACCCTGGAGAGCGAATCAGCCTTGCCGTTGTTTGACCCTGGCCGATATGTGATGCTAAAGTTGAACCTGGTGAAGAAGAGAGCCCAACGCGCCTGACGGGGGTTTAGACGCTTGGCCTCGTGGAGGTACTGGAGATTCTTGTGGTCGGTGATGACTATGAAAGGATGAGCGGCCCCCTCCAGCCAGTGTCTCCACTCTTCCATGGCCAGCTTGATGGCCAGGAGTTCCCGGTTACCTATGTCGTAGTTCTGTTTAGCGGAGGATAACTTCTTTGAGTAGTAAGCACAGGGATGGAGCCGCGGGGGGTTCCCTGAACGCTCGGAGAGGGCGGCCCCTACTCCCGTGGAGGATGCATCCACCTCGACGACGAACGGGAGCTGAGGGTCAGGGTGACGAAGAACTGGGGCGGTACAGAACCTCTGCGTAGTTCCCCGAAAGCCTTCTGTGCCTCCGGGGTCCAGGAAAGGACCTTGGCCTTACCACGCAATAGTGATGTGAGCGGGGCGGTAACCAGGCTGAAACCTCCTATGAACCGGCGGTAGAAGTTAGCGAACCCTAGAAACCTTTGGAGCTCCTTGATCGTGGTGGGGGCCGGCCAATCTCGTACGGCCATCACTTTTCTCTCATCCATCCTGATGCCTGCTGCGTCGATGACGTAACCTAGGAACTGCGTCTCCGAATGGTGAAACTCACACTTGGAGAGGTTGAGGTACAGTCGGTGTTCTCGCAGCCGTTCTAGGACTTGGGTGACGTGTTGATGGTGTTCTTGTAGCGTACGTGAGTAGATCAGGATGTCGTCGATGTAAACGATCACGAACCGATGGAGAAAAGGACGGAAAACCTCGTTCATGAAGGTCTGAAAGACGGCTGGAGCAATGGAGAGCCCGTACGGCATGACCCTGTACTCGTAATGGCCTGAGGGAGTGATGAAGGCCGTCTTCCATTCGTCCCCCTCTCGGATGCGCACCAGGTTGTAGGCACTTCGGAGGTCTAGTTTGGTGAAAACGCGAGCCTCCCGTAGTTCCTCCAAGGCTGCCGGGACCAGGGGGAGCGGATACGGAAGCGGGGAGATCTGTGCGTTCAAGCCCCTGTAGTCGATGCACGGCCGCAAACCTCCATCCTTCTTGGCCACAAAAAAGAAACTGGAAGCCGCCGGAGAGGCTGACTGTGTAATGAAACCCTGACGGAGGGCCTGCTGGATATAACCCTCCATCGCTTGGTGTTCCGGGGCTGCCAAGGGGTATATCCGTCCCTTCGGTAGCTTAGCTTCGGGCTTCAGTTCAATGGCACAGTCCCATGGCCGGTGTGGGGGTAACCGGGTAGCAGCCTCCTCGCTGAAGACGTCCGAGAAAGCATGGTAGACCTGGGGGACTTCCACCTGAGAGGGTTGTTTTGCTCCTTCAACTCGAGTTGCTGCCAAGGTCAAGGTGGTCCGGGGTGGAGTCGGGAGTGGATGTAAGCATGTCTGCCGGCAGGTGGGGCTCCACTCCAAGATGTCACACGGGTCCCAGGAACAAGTAGGGGAGTGTTTGGCTAACCAGGGACGACCTAGGATCACGTCCACTGTCAAATCCTCCAGTACGAGAAGCTGGATTTCCTCGTGATGTAACACTCCGACCTGGAGGGTGATAGGGGGCGTGCAGTGCTTCACCTTACCCCGTCCTAAAGGATGTCCCTGGATAGTCTGCACGGTTAGTTCCTGAGATCCCCGCTGCCGGCGTAGCTGGAGGCGTTCTAGACACGCCTGTGAGATGAAGTTTCCCGCTGATCCTGAGTCGACCAGAGAAATGACAGATAAAGAGTGAGCGGGGGTTTTTAAGGTGACCTGGAGTGTGGACAAATGAGTAATGTCAGAAGTAAGAGTGACACTACTCACCGTCCGACGGGGAGGTCTAACTGAGCATTGGGCCACGCGATGTCCTCCTTCTCCACAGTAGAGGCAGGCCTGAGTCGCCCTGTCGGCGCTCCCTTTCCTGCTGAGATAGTCGCTGTGAGCCGAGTTGCATGGGTTCCGGCAATGGAGCTGCTGATGCCGCCATGGCGGGCGCTGGGTCGTGCAGGGGAAACCGGCCAGCAGTCAGGTGTTGAGAAACGCGGATAAATCTCTGAAGAAACGCCTCTAGTCCTAGGGTGTCATCAAAGGTGGCCATTGCCAGCCGGAGCTCTTGGTTTAACCCCCTGCGATACACAGCCAGCAGCGCCTTCTCGTTCCAGCCAGCAGATGCCGCCAGAGTACGGAAGCGGAGGCTGTAACCCGAAACGCTGTCAGTTCCCTGCTGGATGTTCAGCAGCTCATCTGCCGTTGAGGTATCCCCGGGGGCGGTGCTAAAGACCTCGGCGAAATGCCCAGTGAAAGCGCCAAATGACGTCAGCGCCGGGCTCGCTGCGCTCCAGAGCGCTCTCGCCCACGCGAGCGCTCTTCCGGAGAGAAGGGATATCAAAAACGCGACCTTAGCTCGTTCGCTGGGAAAGTTCTGGGGTTGCATCTCGATATACAGGGATACCTGAAGCAGGAAGCCCTGGCACTCAGCCGTGTTTCCGGAAAAAGAAGCCGGGAGCGCAACCGGGCTGCCGAAAGCTGAACGGGGAGGAATCGCGACCGCGGGTCGGTCAACCAAATCCGCAGCCGCGGCTGCGGGCTGATCCTCCATACCAAGGTAACGCGGTTTAGCTCCTTTCCCTGTTGCCCTTCGGTTTTGTTAAAGGTCCGTTCTTCTGTCAGGCACAAGAACTCGCAGGAAACCGGAGGTTGAATGTACAATAAACGTGTTTACTTAAGTCACTCAAGAAATGAAAGAGCAAAGCAGAACAACACGCAGGCATGAACTAAAACACAAAAGAAATACAGAAAACAAAAGAAACGTCCAACACACATGAAGCGTGATGTAAACACAAAGGGTGAGAGAGTCCACAATGTTCGTAGGCCTAAGCTGTAGAACGGACGGTGAGACTGTGAACGACTGGGGTTTATATATGGTGGTGACTGATGTGACCCAGGTGATGATGATTAGTAATCAGGTGAGCTGCTAGGGTGGATATGAGGGTTAGGAGAAGGCGTGGCTGGTGGATCCCTGACACCTAGACCTTGTAAATTTATAGGTTATGCTGATTTCTTTGTGTCATAAATCAGTATGTCAGTGTTTGAAATTTATTTTCATTTTTTGTGATGTGGAGTACTTCTGCTACCCTTAATGATGATGATCTGCAACAACAATGTTGGCCTATTTCAATTTTGTGATATGCTGGCCTCATGAAAATCAAGGAAAATTAATTTATTCAGGCAAAAATGCACAAAATCTTGACAAGTGTCTGAACCCATAATAAATATTTGTATGTTTTCACTTTACTAGCTACAGTACCTTAGCTGTCATAATTAATACATTTAATTGCTGAGTTGAAACATTTTGCCAGTGGTGCAGTAGGTAGTGTTGGTCGAGGGGTTTGATGGTGACCTGTAGTTACAGTTCATGCAGTTTTATATGCTCTTCCTGTCTGTATGGATATCCTTCACATGTTCCAGTTTTGCTCCCACCTCCAGTATTCAGCAGGTGACAATGAAATTCCCTCTAGGGGTGTTTGTGTGTGTATATGTGTGTGTGTGTGTGTGTGTGTGTGTGTGTGTGTGTGTGTGTGTGTGTGTGTGTGTGCTCACATTGTTAATTCCTTCCTTACGCCTAAGGTTCCTGGGATAGGCTCCAGATCTACCACAGCTGTGACCAGGATGAAGCATTCTTCATCCTTAAGGTACTTGAATAAATCCCTGAACCTAATGGATTCCTGCCCTGTGTATTTGGATGTTTTCTCTGCTCTTATACATCTACAGCTAATTAAGAGACAGAGGCTCAAAGCCTCTGAGTGTAATAGTAGAAAGATTTGTGAAAAAAGGCTTACTTCATGAACAGAGTTAGTCATTGGTAACTGTGGTAAAGTATTGCATTGTATGTCTATGTTTTATTTAAATGTTAAAGTTTGTTTAAAAAAAAAAAAAAAAAAAGTAGATGACCTGGGCAAGTTCATACATTAAAGTGAACCCTTGCTATGTATTTCATTTTCCTGTACTGTCCTGCCTTTAACCATTATTGAGGTGAAAGGAACTTGTCTGTCAGGACAAGCAGTTTAATTGCTAACAATAAATGATTGGAGCACTGTAGCTTTGAGTGCACTCAAATAAGACCTAATGAGAATTTCATAAAACTACTGTCCTGGTTTGAGGAACAGGGCACAATGCACAACTTTAACAATTTATTAGTTACCAGTCGGATAGAGATATCTCATCAAAACTGCATTTTGAAAGCTTGCTGCATTTGTAATGAAATTATGGTGAATGTTTTATGTTACAATACTCTCAGATTGACATTTCTGCTATGGTCATCAAGTGGTTGGCAGGACTAATACATAAAAAATTTATTTTAATGTATGCAGCCTCTGTGGGCACAAAGTAATTCTATATCTCAGCAAAGAAAAAAATATAATATAAAGCTTTGTTTATGCCACAAACCTAAAAAAAATCACAGCTGTAAATTGAGCAGAAATTGAGCTGTATATGTTTAAACTAACCAATAATTACATAAAGGCTTTGATTTTGGGAACAATGAAATAAATCCTTAATGCTAAAGTATCTAAGTAGCACTAATGCTGTATTGCAAAGAATAGCATTTCATTGCTAGTGAAAAGAGGTTTACAATATTTGACATAGATTATAAATATTTTTCTGTACTTCCTGTTGAACAGAGGTTCATTTTTGCAACTAGATATTTCATTGCATGTTTTTTTTATTTATTTATTGCTGTATTGCAACTACTGTATGACTGAACTCTAAATCTCACAATTACATGGTGTGTTTCAAGGCACTAAAATAAGTAGCATTACTGACAGTATCAGACTTGCATCCCAGAGAGTTTCTTCACTTTTGATTTGCATTTAAGTGCAAAACCATGTGTTCATTTCAGCTGTGTTTTTGGGGCAGCGGCAAAGAGCGCTACCAGAGTTGGGGTAATGAAGTGAATAATAAAGCATCAGTGCAGGAGCCCATGCCACTGTTAATTCTGATTAAAAACATAAATGCTGTTTTGCCAGCCCATTCTGAATAAACTCATTAACTTTTACGGGGCAATTAAATGAAGCATATGAGAAAGTGTGGCATGAGATGCAAGAAAGGTAACGCCTGCTAGGTTTCTATTTCAGGTTTCTTTTAGTTTTTGGTCTGGTGATAGAAATACCTGAGGACAATAAAATAACTAATTTATACAGATTGATGATTGAAGTCTTCAGATACCTATAGTACAATATCAATTAAAATACCCAGTATCAAATTGATTGCAGCTACAGCTAAGTGATTGTAACAGTATCGCTAAAACATTAGTATCATCTGAAACTGTTTGCTAATAATACTGTAAACATCTTTTAAACATTAGAAATTATTAGCAATTTTTACAAAACTAAAAAAACTTTCTTTCGGCTTCTCCCGTTAGGGGTCGCCACAGCGGATCATCCACATGTTCGATTTGGCATGTTTTTACGCTGGATGCCCTACCTAACGCAACCCTACCCATTTATCTGGGCTTGGGACCGGCATTAAGGCTTGTGCAACCCTAATGGCTGGGGTTGGTTCCCTGACCGGGGATCGAACCCGGGCTGCAGCGTTAAGAGCGCTGCATCCTAACCACTGGACCACCAGGGAACCGCAGAAATTTTTACAAAACATTTGTCATGCATGTTTTGAGCTTAGTGGTGATTAGCATTATGCTAATGTTCACTGGGAGCTGGCAATATTGCATTAACGAAAGGTCACATTAGATAAGTGCACTGGTGCCATTAGGATGCAGGTACGTAAAATTGTCTTTAAGTGCAGGATCTTGTGAACATAAACAGAAGAAGAAATCTGCCAATATTTAACTCTAAAAGAGCAAAATGAGCACTCTTAAGGAGAGACAACATGTTAGCATGTGCCATATAGCAATGCTGTAAGCAGTCAGACACACACAGAATACCGTATTTTTCGGACTATAAGCCGCTACTTTTTTCCTACGTTTTGAACCCCGCGGCTTAAACTACGAAGCGGCTAATTTATTAATTTTTCCTGGGTTTTTCCCGGTTTCACAAACTTCAGGCCAAAAAACTGAGCGACATAACATTAGACCAATAACATTTCCGAATGGAAACAAAAAAACGCACCTCACCTGTGTTCTGAGCTGAACAGCATCTGGGAAAAAAAGATTTTTTTAACTGCACGACGATGCCAAAAGATAAACTCCCGAGAAAAATAGTTGTGAAAGGAAGGAGGAAGACAGTGAACAATGACTTACTTGGTCGGCTACTGTTTAGATGCAAGCCTTTGTAGCGCGTTGAGTCTGGGTCATGGGATAGCGCGCTAACTCCAGTCGCAACAGAACTCATATAAGCGCAGACAGGTTTCCAAAACTCGTGCTTTTTTATTTTTCTTGGCAACAGCGTTACGGGTTAGTCAAAGAAACTTAAAATAATAAGGACATAATCCTAATCTTGAACACACACAGTAATACTGGAAAATGCAGTGGCATGCTATTCCCACAATACCGCTATGTTCCGAAAGGAAGCGCAACATATTTCACCCGTTACACCGTGTGTAACGTGTCTTCCATTAAAGCCTGTGTAAAGTACATTAGTGTAGACACCTGCGGCTTATTTATGTTAAAAATAAAAATATTTGTAAAATTCAGTGCGGCTTATATATGGGTGCGCTTTATAGTCCGGAAATTACGGTACTACCAGTGAGCAGAAAGAAGAAACGTAGTAGTGGATATAGGTGAACATTTCATGTCTCTGCTTTCACACTAGTTGTTTTTCTACAGAGAAAGCAATGGCAAGCGTGTGATTATGTGATTGTAGACTCTATCCATAAAAAAGCTGTCACTACATACTACGTAGTACGTTCTAATGTAATTCTAATTATCTAGTTGATCTATACAGATTTATTAGCCACAAACTTTCGGTCAATCTCTCAACAGTTAACATAATTATTTCAATGAGCAGTTCTCTTAAGCATTGCAGAACTTGCCCCTTTCACATCCCCCTCCCCCCAAGCTTAGATTAGATTTGATTAATCAAGCATTAAAAATGTCCATGTTACTCTGCTTTTATGTATGAAAATCTGTCACATGATCAAATTGTGACCTTTTTAATATACTTCTAAAAGTGTACAGGTTTAAGCATTTAAAAGTCCGCCTTACCCGGTCTACCTCTACAAGTGTGACAAATCTAAATATAGAAAAACTACATTTCTGGGGAATTCAAAAGACGTTATACGTTTAAATAGGAAATGAGTTTAGTTTTCCTGCACTGACATCTGACAGGTTTTCCCAGACTGCTGTATATGGGACCAACTATACATGACTTTCCTGTATCAAGGTGTCCTTGTCAGTAACTATTATTGCATTGGGGAAAAGCTCAGTCTGAGTTATCATTCACTGCAGAGCCAGTTTAATCAATACACATTAGAAACTTACACTACAGAGGGAGACTCATTGTATCAGCTTGCATTGTTTCGTTCCCTGCATGGAAAGGAAATTAGATCTTGTTTTGCTGTTTTGCCTCCTCAGAGTAATAAGATAATGATTGTTGGAAATTGAACCCTAATGTCATTCAACAGCTCCTCTTGTGTGTTGCCTGAAGAGGCTGATTAGTCTGCTTTCCATAGAAAGTGCTTCTGAATTCCATTGATATGCTGACAGTGTCTGGTGCAAACCTGCTGTGCAGAAATTTTTAGATGTTTATGCTGTTGATGCCTAATCATAATTACTTAGCACCTGCAGGTAGGGAGCATTTTTACATCCAGAATACAAGTCAAATATGTACAGTAGAGTATGTATAAAATGCTACACAGTGAAGACAGTATTTATATGAGATAAATACATAATAAAAAATATTGTGTCAACTAAGAACGTGTTACCTTCTGTGATCAGAAACATTCACTAAAAAGATTCAATTGTTCAACTGATTATGGAAAAAATTTATAGCCCTGAATGTCTTTTCTTAATGTGTGCCCTAAATGAAGAGAGCCATTGCACAAACACTGGGCAAAACAAAAACAGTCAATTAAAAGTGCCTTGAAAACTATCAAACTAACAACCAAAACCTGAACAGTAGTTCATGACAGTTGTAAGACATGAAACATTGTGAGACTTGTGAGGAAAATCTTAGAAAAAAACAACAATCTGTGGCATCACCAGTAACCTATTCAGGGCATGGGAAAAGGTATTACTATATGCGTTTTGTATATCTGTTTGAAGAGAAGAAATATAGAGGCTAAAACACAAGATACAAACAACTCATCCACAATAAGGGCAAGAAAGCTAGAATGAAATTCACAAAGAAATACAGAGATAAGATGCCAGAGTTCTAGAACCAAAATTAACCTTTATCAAAATGATGAAAATTTCAAAGTGTACAGAAAGAAAGGATCTGCTCATGATTTAAAGCATACAAGCTAATCAGTCAAGCACTCTCATGTCATGGTTCAGGATAACATGACTGCTTCTGCAACAGACTCACTGATATTTATTGATGATAGAACTTATGATGGAAGCAGAATGAATTCAGAGGTCTGCAGAAATTGTTTTTCTGCCAGTTATAGAGAAATGCATTCAAATCTAATTGGCAGCAAGACAATGTCCTAAAACACACTGCCGACTTAACAAATGACTTTAGGGGAAAACTGTGAAAGGCGTTGGACTGGCCAAGTCACTCACCAGACCTTAACCACATTTCACCTCTAGCGGTAGAAGGAAAAACAGAAGGGAAAGAACCCTTTTGTTTCAGTGGGTCAACTGTTTGATGCAGCCAGTGCACCAAATATATTCAGTGTTATCTCAAAATGTATTCAGTGTATAGCAAAAACAAAAAAAAATGGAAAAACTAAATATTAAAATTAACATATTTCTCTGGCTCACATCCTGTCGCAAACATTCCATTTGCTTTCCATTTGCATTAAATGCAAACAGTTGTAGGCCCCAACAATCGTTTCATTATTCTCTCAGTTCCACTCCAGATAACATAATAAATATTAAATATACAGATCTTTATTTCAGCGAGAAAACATCTAATATGCACCACTGTTGTTATATAGTAGATCTTTATTCCAGCGAGAAAACATCTAATATTTAATAGGAAGGTATGCTGTAATAATAATTTCTTGTACCTAGGTTTACTGTATATTGGATTTTGAGGAACATAATAGCTTAAAGTATTGGTTAAGCAATAGTGCTATCAATCAGAATTTAATAAGCTGGGAGTAACAAGTTGTATTTTGAATATATTTATGCATATGCATGTTAAGTACCGTAATTTCCGGACTATTAAGCGCACCCACTGAATTTGACAAAGATTTTTATTTTGAACATAAATAAGCCGCACCTGTCTATAAGCCGCAGGTCTACACTGAAACTAATGAACTTTACACAGGCTTTAACGAAAGACATGGGTGAAATGGGTGAAATATGTTGTGCAGACTCAACGCGTTACAACGGCTTGTATCTAAACAGTAGCCTACCAAAAAAGTCATTGTTCACTGTCTTCCTTCTTCCTTTCACAACAATTTCTCTCGAGAGTTTATATTTTGGCATCGTCGTGCGTTAAAAAATTGCCGTGCCGATGCAGTGCAGCTCAGAACACAGGTGAGGTGCGTTTTTTCGTTTCCGTTTAAAAATTTCTTTGGTCTAATGTTATGGGGTTCAGTTTTTTGGCTTGAAGTTTGTGAAACCGGGAAAAACCCAGGAAATATCCATAAATTAGCCGCTTCATTGTTTAAGCCGCGGGGTTCAAAACGTGGAAAAAAAGTAGCGGCTTATAGTACGAAAAATACGGTATGTAAAATTTATATGGTCAAACTTTTGAGGACACCAGAACATCACTCCCTTATACACGTCTTCCTTAAAATGTTGCAACAAAGGTAAAATCACAATTTGTACAGGACATCTTAAAGTATGCTGTAGCATTAACATTTTCCTTTTAAATGGAAATAAAGGAGCCAAATAAGTTTAAGCATAACAGTGAACCTTTGCACAATGCAAGACCCATGAAGACATTATGTGCCAAGGCTAGGGTGGAGAAAAAAATTAGTGGCCATGGCACAGAATCTTTAAATTGCAAAGAATACACTGTACTTAACACACCCTAAATAGCATCATATGTAAACACACACAAATGTAACACATTTCACATAGTCAGTTTACCCACCAATGTGTTTTTTTGTATAGAGTATAGAGAATTTGACAGAAACCCATTGCAAGACAGGAATATGTAAAGAAATACAGCACAGACACTAACCCAAGCTCAGGATAGAACTGGGAAACCTCTAGCAACCTCTGGTTACCAGATGCATAATAATAATTAGATTGTAAAGGCCTTGAAAAGAAAGTGTATAGTTAAATCTGAAGCAGCATGTTGTGCAATTATTTTGTGAATATTATTGCAGTTAAAAGAGGAATATAGGAAGCAGCGTTGTTAAAAATTCTGTGAAGGGAAAGGCTGGAAAAGTGAATGACTCTGGTGTTAAAAGTCGGCCATTTTCTCTGTATTCTTCTTGTTCAGGGGGCAGCTTAAATTCCTTTTACTGTCATAGAAAGTAGAAACACTGCAAGACCTTCTTAAGGATAAAGCAAGTTGTATAAACAGAGGGAAACATTTAGTTCCTGAAAGGCTGTGTCGTAATGCGTATGGTCATCTGTATTATAGATGTAATATAATTGCTGTGAGGAGACAGTCTGTCCAGATTGGAGGATAGAGAAAAAGAGAGAGCGAGTAGTGAAAGAGCACTGAGAGCATTTTCTGCACGTTGCTGGCTCAGGCATACAGAGATGAAATTAAATAAAAGCATGTCTGGATTAAAGCTCATTAAGTGGGAGAAGAACCTTAATTGCTGCAGCTCTGTACAGCCTCACAAAGAGCCAGCCTCACTAATCTGTTGCTTAAGGGTGATTGTTTTCTGTGTTTGCGTGCACGCACACACACACACACACACACACACACACACACACACACACACACACACACACACACACACACACACACAAATGCATAGCATAAGAAAATAGTATTTTAGGGAAGCTTGTTTAAGAAATTGGCACAAAACTGACTTTTGGAAAGAGAAAAAAGCAACGCATGTGTGTAATTGGATTTTCTCGCCTGTGCTTTGTGAGGAAAAGGGAATGGTTTTGTGTTTTAAAGCTCATCAGCTTTTAACTGGCTTGTGGTAAATAGGATAAACCTCCCTTTTAGAGTGTACTCATTCTAAGCAGAGCATAAATCCTGCCCTGCGGTGTATTCACAAAGGGTTTTATCTTTATTGTTTTTACATTGGCAGACATAATACTTACACTTAAAATCAACTTATATTCCAAGTTGTAATATATGTATAAATATAGTATTTAAATACAACAGTTCTTAAAGGTGAGCCTTAAAGACTTAGTCATAGTTTGCTAAGCCCACAGAAACATGGCGTGCAAATATTAAATATTGGATGAATTGGATTATATTTAATTATTCAGTTTCCTGCGGAGATTGCAGTGACTCACGTTCCTCTCATATCAAGCCTAGTTTGTGTTGCATAGAAAATAGAAAATGCAATGCAACTTGCGATGAACCTAAAGATGAATGGACTGATCCCCAAAATTCAAACTTAGCAACCCATCATTTTTGGGGTCTTATCAATAACTCCAAGTCACACCTTAGTTCAACCATTTTTGCATCCATGCAACTTTTTCATGGATGTCTTATATCCAGTTGCATTTTTCTTGGTTTGTTTGTTTTACTGGGAACAAAGAAAAAATGCTTGACCAGAAGGAGTAAATCCTGCTTCGTCACACCTCTGTGGTTATTTGATTCACTGAAGGAAATGTGATTTATATTGGAGACCTTCCCCCCTTTTTCCATGGCTTACTCTACTTCAGCTCTACAACCTGTCCAGGTGATACTTTTTTTTTCTTTTTTCAAGGGGGTGCTTGTACCCTGTGTGCTTTCACTAACACACCTTATGCTTTATTATTTTGGTCATCCACTTTTTTCTCATTCATTCTTGCTCTCTCTTCTAGCTATGCCCACCACTGAGTGGACTGGGGGATTTAGCCTGTTATATTCCTGGCTAAACACAGAGTTGTCCAGGGGTCTGGAAGCTGCTGAGTGACTTTGCACATTGTTAGAGGGCTGAGATCAATAGTTTGCTCCAGTGTATTTCTCTCTCTCTCTCTCTCTCTCTCTCTCTCTCTCTCTCTCTCTCTCTCTCTCTCTCTCTCTCTCTCTCTCTCTTTCTCTCTCCCTCTCTTTCTTTCTTTCTCTGGCTTAGCAGGTGAGAGGTGTCTCAATGCATTGCTGGGTGCTAATCAATAAGTTGCCAGTGATAGCAGGTGTCCTTGTATTGATCAGGCTGTTTCTTGCCGCTGGTCATTATGGAGATGTGAGATTGACCTTTACACAGAGAAGGCAGAAAATAGCAAGAACTCAGCTGTAAAGCCCTTTCAGGACCTGCACTTTCACAGAGTAGAAACATGTTCCCTCAGCCTCAATGCTGCTGCTGGGGTGACATTTCAAAATATCTCATAAATCACACTGGAGACAGTATAATGCAGGTGCAGATGGCATATTCATGGGGTTATACCAGATGGTAAAATGCACATTCAGCCAATGTCTGTGTAAGACCTATTGATTATTTGCTAGCTAGGTAAATACTAAATTAATAAATTGATTTCTTTTTTAAAGTACACATTACAAAGAGAATTGTAAATTCTTGGTGGATTTGTCTTGTATTCCCATGTCTTTAGATTTGTATTAAATGTATTTAATTTAGTGGTAGCTCAGTCGTTAAGATGTTGGTATACTGATTAGAACCTCAGCTACATAGTTGTATAAATTTGGTTGAAATGTGGTAAAAAATAAATTTTTATTATTTTACCAGAATATAAAATGAAATAAAATGTTTCTACCTGAAACATTGATATTATGTGTATTTACATTTATAATCAGACATAACTTTAAAGCCAACTACTTGTATCAGAAAAACAGTTCTAACCTGTTGCTGTATGGACTTCTGATGGTGTTCTGTGGTGAACTTCTTTGTCTCGCACATCCAAGAGATGCTTGATCATATTAAGATCCAGGGCATTTATAGGCAAAGTCAACACCTTTAACCCTTTGTCATGTTCCTCAAACAATTTCTGGACTTTTTCTGTTGTATAGTGGGTGCATTATTCTGCTAAAAGCGTGACCTACCTGATCAAAACAAGCACACCCCTTCATGTCACATCCACATGAGTGCTAGGACCCAAGTCTTTTTAGCAGAACATTGCTCGGAGCATCACACTGCCTCTACCAACTTGCCATTTTCCCATACTAAATACTAATTTAGTTTTTGTTTTACTCTGAGATTTACTTTCTGTCAAATTTCTGTTAATGTCATTACAAGATGATATTTAAATCAGTTAGAACAAATACTTATTATGTTCCTGTATTTCCACATTATTTACAGTGGCAAGCCAGAATACACTTGATTATAACAGAGCTAACTCTGGCCTAAACAACTATTGAACTTTATGCAGCTATAATTTCAGAATAATGATCATAATGATCATAATTTCAGATGGGGTAGCTTTAGCTGGCATTAGATTGGCTGGGGGTAGAGCAGGATAATAAATGCTCAGGAGTTGTCAGAGTGCCAAGTGGCAGCACAATCACAGATGCTTTTAGTCCTCTTGCCGAATCATAGTGCCTTTACTGTGTTTTACAACACATGCTGAAACTTCTAAAAGCTTAGTTACAAACATACACACAGCAATTCATGTTTCAGTATACCAAGGGGACAGCACTGACAGAATTCTAGGTTATTAACTTCTCACATCACTTTTGCCCACATCTAAATGTAACTGTCTGAAGCCTCTTAATATAACTGCCATTTCCCTTTCCCCACATTCCATTTGAACATGTTGTTCTGCTTATATGGTTGTGAAGATAAATGTTTTGTTTGATAAATTGTGAAGAATATCAAATGTGTTTTTGTGATTGCTCTTGTTGTGACAGAATAAGGCTGAAAGACAAGGCTTTCTGTCCAAGCTAGAAGCTTCAAAAGGCCTTTGAATTAAATGTGACTCCATTGAGAAGAATGAAAAGTATTGGACATGTGGGTGCCGTGCTGCAGGAGATGCTGGCTCTGTGCCACTCAGAAAGATGATTCATTGTGGCATCGGTAGGTGTTCTGCATTTATCTTGCAGCCGTTTTTGTACTACAGCTACTTTGTAACTAGACTAGCATAAGATCCTCGGTATAATTCAGAGAAGGGTAAGAGGTAAATTCATTAACTAGCCAACGAAAAGCTTCTGTGTCCTTCCCCCTGCCTAGTTGGCTAGTTAGCTAGCTAGTTCAATGAATTAATACAGACTTATGGAAATTACCCTGCATTAGATCATTGTCCTGATGCATTTGCACCTTTGATAAATAGTCATAAAGCAATTACTTTGGCACTTTGGCTAGCAGTCTTGGTTTTATTTGATGTGGTCAACCTGACTCCTGCATAGGAAGATGGAGAATTATATGACTGCTTTATGCTGGATGTCATTCCAACCACACCACATGCTATATGTCAAGGCTTTCCGCTTTTGGAGCATGGCTGTAAGGAAGGTCTGGGGTTTAGTCAGTGTTTCAGTTCAGCTCAAAGGTGTTCTGCGGAGTTGAGGTCAGAGCTCTGTGCAGGCCACTTAACTACTTCTACCTCCAACTGTGGAAAACCATGTCTTCATAGATCTTGCTTTGTGCGTAGGGAAATTGTTATTCTGGAACAGGTACAGGCCTCTTTATTCCAGTGGAGGGAAATTATTAATGCAGTAGATGTATTTATTTGCCTACAAATCTTTTTACTGACAGGCAAATGGGCTGACAAGTAGTGAAGCAGTGTTTAGGATTCCAATTAATAGTATATGATATACAGTGAGGAAAATAAGTATTTGAACACCCTGCTATTTTGGGTGTCATCGTAGGTGCATGTCCACTGTGAGAGACACAATCTAAAAAAAAAAATCCAGAAATCACAATGTATGATTTTTTAACTATTTATTTGTATAATACAGCTGCAAATAAGTATTTGAACACTTGAGAAAGTCAATGTTAATATTTGGTACAGTAGCCTTTGTTTGCAATTACAGAGGTCAAACATTTCCTGTAGTTTTTCACCAGGTTTGCACACACTGCAGGAGGGATTTTGGCCCACTCCTCCACACAGATCTTCTCTAGATCAGTCAGGTTTCTGGCCTGTCGCTGAGAAACACAAAGTTTGAGCTCCCTCCAAAGATTCTCTATTGGGTTTAGGTCTGGAGACTGGCTAGGCCACGCCAGAACCTTGATATGCTTCTTACAGAGCCACTCCTTGGTTATCCTGGCTGTGTGCTTCAGGTCATTGTCATGTTGGAAGACCCAGCCTCGACCCATCTTCAATGCTCTAACTGAGGGAAGGAGGTTGTTCCCCAAAATCTCGCAATACATGGCCCCGGTCATCCTCTCCTTAATACAGTGCAGTCGCCCTGTCCCATGTGCAGAAAAACACCCCCAAAGCATGATGCTACCACCCCCATGCTTTACAGTAGGGATGGTGTTCTTGAGATGGTACTCATCATTCTTCTTCCTCCAAACACGTTTAGTGGCATTATGACCCAAAAGTTCTATTTTGGTCTCATCTGACCACATGACTTTCTCCCATGACTCCTCTGGATCATCCAAATGGTCATTGGCAAACTTAAGACGTGCCTGGACATGTGCTGGTTTAAGCAGGGGAACCTTCCGTGCCATGCATGATTTCAAACCATGACGTCTTAGTGTATTACCAACAGTAACTTCGGAAACGGTGGTCCCAGCTCTTTTCAGGTCATTGACCAGCTGCTCCCGTGTAGTCCTGGGCTGATTTCTCACCTTCCTTAGGATCATTGAGACCCCACGAGGTGAGATCTTGCATGGAGCCCCAGTCCGAGGAAGATTGACAGTCATGTTTAGCTTCTTCCATTTTCTAATGATTGCTCCAACAGTGGACCTTTTTTCACCAAGCTGCATGGCAATTTCCCCGTAGCCCTTTCCAGCCTTGTGGAGGTGTACAATTTTGTCTCTAGTGTCTTTGGACAGCCCTTTGGTCTTGGCCATGTTAGTAGTTGGATTCTTACTGATTGTATGGGGTGGACAGGTGTCTTTATGCAGCTAACGACCTCAAACAGGTGCATCTAATTTAGGATAATAAATGTAGTGGAGGTGGACATTTTAAAGGCAGACTAACAGGTCTTTGAGGGTCAGAATTCTAGCTGATAGACAGGTGTTCAAATACTTATTTGCAGCTGTATCATACAAATAAATAGTTTAAAAATCATATATAGTGATTTCTGGATTTTTTTTTTAGATTATGTCTCTCACAGTGGACATGCACCTACGATGACCCCTCCATGATTTCAGACCCCTCCGTGATTTCTAAGTGGGAGAACTTGCAAAATAGCAGGGTGTTCAAATACTTATTTTCCTCACTGTATTTATAAGATTTTGGTGTGTTGCTACACCGTGAAGTACATTAAGGTTAAAGCCTGCTGAACATACTTCAAACTTTTATTTTGCAAAAGTAAATAAGGAATTTATTTTTTCTGCCTGGCTTTATCCCAGGATAACAATTTTTATTGTATTTGTCTGGAACTTTGTTAGTTTGCCACAGTACAGAGCCACACTCACATTTCAGTAACTGTTTATATGTTCTCAAAGGAACAATACTATAAAAATAAAACTTTTAGAGTAGTCAATGTGCAGCTTGTATAAAAGTACATATTTACTGGATGTACAGTACAGTACAAAGCTGCTGGATGTTAGACACATGGCGCTTTTCCACCTCCCGCTTGAGGATGCCTCACAGGTGCTCAATAGGGTTCAGGTCTAGAGACATACTTGGTATGCTTTGCATATTTACATGACATAGAGCTGTTATCACTTAGGGTGTACTCACTTTTGTTGGCAGTTATACAACAGACAATTATGGCGGTATGTTTAGTTATTTCTAGAAAACTGTAAATCTATATCGCTATACAAGCTGCACACTGACTACTCTAAAATATATCCAAGTTTAATTTCTATAGTATTATCTCTTGAAAAGATATACCAATAGATGCTGAAATGTGAGAGATGTATTTACTTTTGTGATATACCATACACACAATATATATAATGTACTGTATGCCTAGGCTGTCATGCATTTAGATGAAGTCTTTGTGGTATATGTTTGAGTATTACAAGTGGACATGTGAATGTTCATTTGTATCTAGGATATTATGACGATCTGATAAACTCATAATGCAATCTTTCTCAGCCACTGCAGTTGCTTTCTTATTGGACTATTATTAATGTTTAATTATCACAGTGTGTATGTAAGAAGCTGTTGCTGTGGGAATGATTAATCCAGCTCCTGGTTCCTGCGGTCTGCCAGAAGCATGTGGGCAGCCCTCTGCCCTCCATACAGATTAATTATAAGGCCTTTTGCTTGAGAAGTCTGAGTGGGAGAGCTCAGAATGAGAAGGACATGAATCAGTGAAAATCAATTTGAGATGAAATGCATCCTGCACTCTCTCTCACCTAATCTCCGTTATGGGCTCTCATCATCACAGCAGGAATGCTGTGTGCGTGTGTGTGTGTGTGTGTGAGAGAGAGAGAGAGAGAGAGAGAGAGAGAGAGAGAGAGAGAGGGAGACGCAAATTGGCCTATCTGACCAAAAATTCAATGTGTTCCAGGTTAAAATGAGTTGTCTCTTTTGGACACCTGTGTGTGTGTGTGTGTGTGTGTGTGTGTGTGTGTGTGTGTGTGTGTGTGTGTGTGTGTGTGTGTGTGTGTGTGTTTCTTTAATGACAGTGTGCACTCAAGATGGCTTCACAGGTACAACACATATGACTTTAGATCATCTCAATCTGGGTGTCATCTGCAAACATGCTTTAATAGAAGCAAATAGGTTTAGGTTTGAAGAAAACTATTATTGTACAAAGCAGATCTGTTAACATGGTGAATATAAAATTTTTTCTTTATTTAAACGAGAAGACCCAAACCAGTCCTAGCATGCTCCATAAAGATATGATTTACATTACATTTACATTTGCGGTATTTAGCAGACACCTTTATCCAGAGCGACGTACAAAAGTCCTTTAAATCTCTAGTAATGAATAAATCTACACTGGTACGCCAGATCACGAATTTAATATAAATATAACTCAAATTCTACAAACTTGGAAAGTGCTAATTTAGGTGTTTCAGGAAGAGGTAGGTCTTCAGTCGTCGCTTGAAGATAATCAGGGACTCTGCTGTACGGACAACTAGGGGAAGTTCATTCCACCACCTCGGTGCCAGAACAGAGAAGAGCCTTGAAGTGTACTTACCTCTCATTCTGAGAGAAGGAGGTACCAGTCGAGCAGTGCTGGAGGATCTCAGACAGTGTGGTGCAGTGCGAGATGTGATGAGGTCACTGAGGTAAGATGGTGCTGGTCCATTTTTGGCCTTGTAGGCAAGCATCAGTGTTTTGAATCTGATACGTGCAGCTACTGGAAGCCAGTGAAGGGAGCGCAGCAGTGGGGTGGTGTGTGAAAACTTGGGCTGATTGAACACAAGTCGTGCAGCTGCATTTTGGATCATTTGCAGTGGACAAATAGCGTTCAGGGTAAGACCTGCCAGCAGAGAGTTGATTGAACAAGCACCTGGGCAGCCTGTGTGGACAGAAATGGTCGAATCCTTCGGATTTACATGGGTTGGAGTAAAATATCTTAAGTGGCCTGCTATAGACCTTTGTAATGAATGGGAACACTGACTGCACCCCACCCTGTATCAGTACCTGACTTTACTAATGCCCTGAGCACATCCAAACAGGTTATTATAAAAGCAAATATGAAATGGGATGTTTAAAAAGCAAATCTTATGATCAGGTGTGCACAAACTTTTGCCAATTTAATGTATATTGGAGTTGACAATAATAATTAATATGCAGATTTTCTACTCTAATTTGAGCATAGTTACATCAAAATTAGGGACCAAAAGTAATTGGACAAACCAACAAAAACCTAAATATATTTATTTTTTGGGTACTTGGTTATTCACTTTTGTTAATGACTCCTTTCAGGTAAGGTTGTCCATGCTTAGTGATTTTCAGCTCTTGAAATCTCCATTCTCCCATTTGCTTTATGTCTGTAGTCATGACTACAAATCAATTGAATAAATTGCAAGTGTTTGACAGGAAAAAAGCCTCTTGAATCTTAGAGAGTAGAGCAGATTGTGCTGAAAAAGCCTTTGTTGTTTATGTAACTCAGTCATTTACAACTCAATCTCCTCAACAGCATGAAGTTTTGACTAGGAGGCGTTAATTTGTCGTCATTTAATAAACTTTACTGTCATGCTGGTAACTGGACCTCACATTATATTAGTACAGTATATTAATTAGGGCTGTCAATCGATGAAAATATTAAATTCCGGTTAATAGCATGATTGTCATGATCGTGAGTTGTGAAAAATCGTGAGATTTTAATCACACATTTTTATCTGTTCTAAATGTACCTTAAATTAAAACTTAGTTTTAATACTCTAATCAACATGGCCATAAAACACATTGAACCAACACCAGCAGATGACATGACTCCCCAAACCACCACTGACTGTGCAAACTGGACCTCAAGCAACTTGGATTCTGTGCCTCTCTTCTCTTCTTCCAGACTCTGGAATGCAACATTTTCTTTTATCTGATAAGATGACTTTGCCCCACTAAGCAACAGTCCAGTCCTTTTCATCCTTTGCCCAGGTAAGACACCTCTGATGTTGTCTCTGGTTCAGGAGTGGCTTGAGAAGGAATGTGTCAGTTGTAGACCATGGATACGTCAGTGCATGGTGGCTCCAGCTGCAGTCCACTCTTTGTGAATCTCCCTCAAATTCTTGAATGGCTTCGTTTCAATTTTTCTTCCACATTATTTCCTTCAATTCAATTTTTCATTAGTGTGCTTGGATACAGCACTCTGTGAACAATCAGCTATTTTAGCGATTACCTTTCGTGTCTTACCCTCCATGTGAAGGGTCTCAATGATCGTCTTCTGGACAACTGTAAAGTCAGCAGCCTTCCCCCATGATTGTGTAGCCTGAACCAGTCTAAGACACCATTTAAAAGAGTCTCCAATATTGAACCTTTTCACAATATTACAATTTTCTGAGATATTAAATTTTGGGTTTTCATTAGCTGTAAGCCATAATCATCAAAATTAAAAGAAATAAACACTAGAAATATATCAGTCTGTGTGTTATGAATCTATATAATATACAAGTTTCACTTTTTTTTTTAATTACTGAAATAAATCAACTTTTTAATGATATTCTAATTTATTGAGAGGCACCTGTATATTTATTGTCAGTGAGGCAAGTATTTAAAGAGGGATTACAAAGACGTCAGAGAGCGCACCCTGTCTGTTTTCCTTATTTTACAAAAGCACCTCGTTTTTTATTATGAGTGTATATAAAAAGTAGACCCTGTACAGATCTGAATGCTGTATTGCTTTTATTATGAGTAAAAATACCACAAAAAGCGCTGGTGCGTTTGTCGACCCCAGATGGTTTTTTGCGGGATGTGTGCATCATGGCAGTGCTTGATTTGAGACTTGGTGCCTCAGTAAAACGTTTAGTGATTAAAAAAATTTTATCGGTTGAGTTTATTTTATTTTATTATATCTGAGTAAAGAATCTTGAACAATAAAGAGTCGTGAATAAATGTGTCATGTTAAATGTTTAAATTTTGTCTATTTTGTTTATATTTATTTAATATATTAATACAAAACAAATAAAAAATGTTGTTACTTTATGAATGTATCCAGGCTGAACATCCTCTATATAGAACACAAGCAGAGAAAAGATGATGATGATCAGGTTATCAGGACTCTCTTCTCAGTCATGTTTACATCGCTGAATCCCTCTGTCCTATCCACGTTAGCCATAATTGTTGTTGTCATGTTCCTTGCTCATTGTTAGCTTTGTAAATTAGCCTTTTATCTGTGATGTGTGAGAGCCAGGAACTGATACACCAACGGTAGTTTGAAAAGCCATGCAATGACCGGAAATAGGTTGAAGAGCTGAAAACAGCAATTAAAAGAAAGAAATATTGATATTTCACTGAATAGATAAAAACTAGTTGTGAGCCTGTTTTGAAAATGTAAAAAGTCGAATGTACAGATATTTGTGTAAAAAATTTAATGAGGGGAAAGTAGAAAGTTGTCTTAAAAAATAGTGAAGTAAAGTACTGATACCAGAAAAATCTACTTAAGTACAGTAATTAAGTATTTGTACTACAATCATCCAACTAGAGAGAGAGAGAGAGAGAGAGAGAGAGAGAGAAAGAGACTGCATTAACCTCTTCTTCATTACGATCTTTAGTGTCCTGTTGTTATGCAACATGACTGAGTAACTAAAGCCAAAGTATAATACAGTATTTAGCAGAGAGTGTGTAACTCATGTGCCATCTAAATCTGCTCGTCCAAGTCAGCAGGTTACACCATGTAGATGGTGAACTGTCTCTATGCTGGTGGAAATAAAGGTAGAGTCTGGGGATGACAGGATATTATTATTATTATTATTATTATTATTATTATTATTATTATTATTATTATTATTATTATCATTTGTAAAGTAGTATCAGCTGTAGTAGTAATCAAAGTTATCACTGTAGAAATAGATTAGTACCGTATTTTTCGGACTATAAGCCGCTACTTTTTTCCCACGTTTTGAACCCCGCGGCTTAAACAACGAAGTGGCTAATATATGGATTTTTCCTAGGTTTTTTTTCCGGTTTCACAAACTTCAAGCCAAAAACTGAACCCCATAACAATAGACCAATTAAATTTCTGAACGGAAACGAAAAAACGCACCTCACCTGTGTTCTGAGCTGCACGGCATCGTGAGAAAAACTTTCACCGGTGTTGATTTTTAAACGCACGACGATGACAAAAGATAAACTCCAGAGAGAAATACAGTAGTTGTGAAAGGAAGGAGGAAGACAGTGAACAATGACTTTCTTGGTCGTCTACTGTTTAGATACAAGCCGTTGTAACGCGTTGAGTCAGGGTAAAGGGAGAGCTCGCTAACTCCAGTTGCAAATGAAATCATATAAGCCAAAATCAAATATGTCATTGCCCTGGGTGTTAAAAGAGTTTTTGTACACCTGAAGCTTGATTTGTCTCCGTTATAATATATGCACCAATGCAGGTTGAAAATCATTGGTTTTATTCTGGACACCTGCTTAAAGAAAAAGCACAGAACAAAGACATATAGTTACAGGCTATGTCTGAAACCCTATCAAGTACAAACACTGTTAAAAAACTGTTAGCTAGCTGGTCAGAATGTTCAGCTTCTACAAAAAAGCATTGTTTATCTGTGGCTGTATCTCTGAAATATTCTAAATAGTATATCAGTATATTTAATGAGGAGGTGCCATATTTACACCCTTTTTGCCATAACATGCCGTTTGAAACACACATTAACATGCAGTCGCTCACAGTGTGGCTGGATGGTCTTTGCAGTCTTTGACATTTTCTGATGGACAAGGCAAGCCTGTTGTTCCTCCTCAGGCTGGGCCACTTTGATAAAAAAAATACAATAAAATTACTTTTAATCTGCTTTGTTCCCCCAAATCCTTTTGTTTATCACCTCCTTGGCTATTATGACATCCTCAGATGAAGCAAAGCGCAGAAAGGCAAAATTAATTGTTTTCACGCACGCACACACACACACACACACACACACACACACACACACACACACACACACACACACAAATGTACTATTACTCACAGGTTTTTCTGCTTAATATAAACTTTGCACAAGTACACTTGGCTGCAGTATAAACTTCCCCTTTGTGTGTCCTTGTGCCTCTCAAATCTTGAAAAGCCAAAGCCTTTGGACTTCACAGTCTCATCAGTCGTTACACAGGCACTCAGCACACGACCAAGGACAAACACAGCCACACAAATCATATCGCTTAAACATACATCACTTATGTGTTTCAAGTGCAAATCTCACGGGTATTACTCAGATATATATGTACTACTCATAACACCCTTATTTAGAAATCATTAGCAAACATGCTGAAGATCTCTTTTAGTTTTGTGCCATCCATTTATGTTTTCAGACAGGTTTCTGATTTTACATTTCATAGGTTTCACATTGGTACACTATTGCCTGTTGATAAAAATATATATACATATATCTAACCAATCTTATTTATGCTGCTCATTGTCTCTGCTTAATTGCTGCTGATATTTAACAGTAGGTTAAATATCAATATAGGAGTGCTGCTTTCAGTCCTGTAAAAGAGGTAAAGCTTTAAACAGTCATGAAAATAACCCTCCAAACTTTCAGTGACTCGATGTTCAGTGCAAATTGTCTTTTAACAATTAGAGATTATTTAATGAATTAACTAAATGTGTAGATTATTTTATTACTGACTTCTTATTTAATTACCAGAATGTATGGAACATATAATAATAATAATAATAATAATAATAATAATAATAATAATAATAATAATAATAACAATAACAATAATAATAATTATTGTTATTGTTATTATTATTATTATTATTATTATTATTATTATTATTGGCAGTAGTAGTGGTAGTAGTAGTAGTAGTAGTAGTAGTAGTAGTAGTAGTCGATATTTTCAAATTGGCCTTGATAGAGAAACAGTTCTTATTTGGATCAGGGACTGGAATGAGGACACTCCTGTGCTAGAAATTAAAAATCATGTCATGTATAAATGATGTATGAGTTAGAGGGCTGATAGCACTTTCCTCTGTCATGTATAAATGAAATGCAGTTCATCACTGTCCAGTAGTGTGAGAGTGAGCTTAAAATGTTTGCTCCTCTCGATCACTGTCACCTGTTTGCTGCAAAACACCAGTGCTGCTCTGTTTTTATAATCAGTAGTGCCAGATTTTTGGTTCTTGATGGAAAAAGTGTCAAATATTTTCCAACCACTAAGACTTGATGTTTGGTCTTGCAGCCTTTTTTGTTCATGATGATTAAAAGGAAGCTTTTGAGGCTTTCTTGGTTAAATGACTGGAAGTCCCTGTGCAAAGATTATAGATTTTAGATAGACAATAGATTATAAATACATCTATTTCAAAAATTCTTCCCAAATGCCAGCAAAAAATGTCAGTAAAGTTTAAATTCAAAAGAAACACACAAACTAAAGGCAGTTGCATTTATGAACTAATTTTTGGGGATTCATCAAACACTTTGGTGCATTGGGGTTGCATTTTTGTATTTTAGGATATTTTGTGCGTAAAAAAAAAAAAGAAGCAAATCATTTAACCATCATAACACATACTTACACAACAGTTTCTTGTTGTGTAAAGAATTCATTTTCAGTAAGGAAAGGTATTGATAATTGTTATGACATTTTTTCTCAAGACATTTAAATTTAAATGCTGCTAAAGTTTCACTGCAGTCTTGGATTCTGTCTTTGATTGAACACCAATGTTCTTCACGCTGAGCATCTCAGCAGAGATTTTGGGATAATGGGTGTCTCGATTATGCTTCAAAATAACTTTTGAAGGCAGTTGTCAAAAGGGCTTAGTTGTTATATTCTACCGCAATGTACAATTGTAGTCCACTACAGTATTTATTGCTCCTGAGACAATATAGGGAAACTGAAGATGATCTCAAATTCACCTTGATTTAACTACATTTCGCTTTAAAAGCTTCAATTTCACACTCTTTCAAATTTACGTTAGGTTAAGGTGTAAAGCCCCATTTGCCCCATTTATTAGATTCTGTAGAAAGAAGAGCTAAGTATTTTTTTTTTTTAAAACAAGATGAAACACCACTGCTTCAGTTAAATAACTTTCAAAGATGTGATCACTTGTGCTTGTTCAAAATTGCTCAAATGGTTTGTGCGGAATAAACACAATTTTGGACACTTTTTGACAACCTTGATAAAAATCATAGAGCTTTTTTTTCTGTGCTTCTTTCCTTTTATAGAAGTCTTCCTTGTGATCTATCTGAGTACTGCCTTCTAACACTGAAAGTGAGATAGAGTGACAGATAGAGAGATGGAGTGAAAGGATTGAAAGTCTAAAAAGTGGAAAGGTGCATTAGCAAAACTAGCTTAGAATGAAAGGCACAAAAAGTCCTATAATCAGACAAATGGAGTAGAGATGGGTTGATATCAGACGGTCTTTAGATTACCCTCTGCCCTCTATGCCATCATTCACTTTAAATATCTCTGATAAACTCAAATGAAAAGTTAGGGAGAAATAATAATAAAAAAAAAACATTTAATGCAGATAGACTGTGGGTCTGGATTGCTAAGGCTCTGAATTGTTCTACTTCCTTTCACTCTCCTACATTGTTTTTTAAAAGACTGAGTCAACAGTGTGTTCTTTTCTGGAGGTGTTTTTGAATTTGGCTTGGAAGAAGAGGTCACTAAGCACCTTTGAAAAAGTCGACATGTCAGTCTCTCTGGTGTATTATTTATGCTCTACACAATAAGAAGAGCATCCTTTGCCTCTAGTCATTCAATTCTTATAATCCTGTTTTGTGTGTGTGTGTGTGTGTGTGTGTGTGTGTGTGTGTGTGTGTGTGTGTGTGTGTGTGTGTGTGTGTGTGTGTTAAAGGCTTAGCTAGTTCTCTCTATCATTATCACTCTCACTTTCTTCCTTCTTCCCCACTCATGAACGATCAAGGCTCATTTTGAAGTGGGGAAAAAGAAGCTAGCTGTCATTACTGGAATACACTAATCAATGTGAACAGTGCATAAGGCAATATGAGTCAAACGCTTTGGGAAAAGCCGAGCACAAAGACATCTATAATGTGTAGCTCACTGCTGTATGTCAAAGGCATTCCATGGTTTCAAATGATTTCTTCACTGCAATCTTCATATCTGCTGTAAAAGCAGAGGCAGCATCTGGCTTGACATGGAAATTCCAACCAATTAAATTGTGACATGCATTTATCTAATTTAATCGCCATATTTATTTTTTACATTCAGAATGCCAAAATGTGTGTGAGGTTTTAAAGAGCATAATTCATTTCTGGAATGTAATATTTTGGATGGGTTTTATAGCAGTTCTTACAGCATCCAGCACTTTTTTTTATCCAGGATACAGAAGTCTTACAGCACATATCGTTGTTCAACCCTCTAATTCATACACTTGATTTGTCTTTGGCATCACCTGAAGCCTGAGAGGCCATGCTATTATATGAAAATAAGTCCTGAAGACTTTGGGCAAAAAAAAAGAAATGTTAATGATGTTAATTAATGTTGTGATGGTTGTTTAGTTCTTTCACTGTATTTTGACCATTTGACTCTTTCAAAACATATTTATAAATCAAATTGCTTAAAAGTGTACTGAAGACTACAATCGAATATGCAATCGAAAGAAAAACAAAGCCTGCTCCCTGGTCCATGGAAAAAGATTCAAATGTAGTTCACAGTCATTTAAAAGTCAAATGCGGTCAGCGGAGAGTAGAAAACTGAGAGATCTTTGAACGCACAGTGGAGCCAGTCTGTTTATAGAGAAGCTGTTCTAATGGTGCAAATCAAAACCCAAAGCGTCTCGATCTGTCCCTCACATTTGCATGCTGGAGCTGATGTTTTATTTTGCCTGCAGTGTTTGGGGCTTTTGAACTTTTATATCTCGTCTGGAAAATATGCCACTTTAGGACTGATACAGAGTGCATAGAAGTTAATGTAGCATTTATACTGTATCATATACCATTCAGGTTAAACTAGGGGAAAACTTGATTTAGAATATTTTCAGCAATTCTAATCTTATCAATGTTGTAACAATTAATAACGAATTATAAGCAAAATGATGATGGAGTATGCTGAAAAAGACCTGCGTTTTCAATGATGGAGTGGTGTAGTACAGAAACTTTGTGATTTTTCATGAGTACACTGTAGTTCTAAATAAAAAGGGATTTTCTTTTGGTAAATGTAATTGTGCAAGTGTGCAAGTATTATTTTACATCGTTTGGTAGACACTTTTATCCAAAATGACTAACAGTGCAGTTATCTATAATTTATACAACTAAGCAGTAGAGAGTTCAGTGCTTTGTTCAAGGGCCCGGCTGTGACAGCTTGGTAATGCTGGGATTTTAACTCGCTAACTTCTGATCAAAAGTACAACACTGTGCTACCACTTCTCATTCACTTCATCATTTCAATTTAGATAATACTAGGAAATAATATGACTAAATTATATCTCAGTTTAGGTTACAACCACCCAACTATTTTCCAACCCTGTACATGACTCAGACCTAAAAACAGACCTAAAAGCTAATTTGTATCTGCTTTCTCATTGCATACACAGTGTATGTTGAGGAGTTAGATGCATTAGTAAAAATGCAAGATGATATTGCTGCAGCTGTAAGACACATACATTAATTAATTTGTATATACAGTTGTATATAGCATGCAGTTCTAATGGTGATTCAGGCAATAGTTAGTACAGTGGTACCCCGCTTATCGACCGGCTCGGACATCAACCTTTTCGCTTAGCGAACAGTTTTTCGACCGAAATTTGCGCCCGCTGAACGACCAAATGCCCGCTTATCGACCTTTTTTTACCCCGACCCACATGGAGCGGTTTTTTTTGTTACTTTTGTAATGTTTTTAATTTATACTTTTTACTGTATTATTGTCAGAAATCCACCTGCCACGCCCCCTTCGGTGGCTTCAATAATGCACACCTGGGGCTCATTATGCACTCATCCCCAGCTCCTATATAAACCCCTCATTCACCCACACTCCTTGTCGGTTATTGTTGGTATGTGAAGGTGTTTGGTGCATGTTTGTCTGTGGTTTCCCTGTCACACGTATTCCTATACGTTTTCGTTAAACCAAAGCGAACTGTGCTCCGGCTTTGCCTCCGATCATTACGCTGCATAACAATTATATACAGTTTTATTTATGTACCTGTATTAATACTGCTAAAAACAGGGCAAAAAAATGTTAATAAATGGGTATCGGTGGAGGTCGGGAACGGATTAATTGGTTTTCCATTATTTTTTCTGGGATAATTACATTCGCTCTTCGACCTTTTCGCATTTCGACCGGTTTTAAGGAACGGATTAAAGTCGATAAGCGGGGTACCACTGTACTAGTATTTTTCTTCTTGTATGAGTTTTTTGTAAAATGTTTCATTTAGTTTCCGTTTCCATTTAGATTTTTCCTTATTTAAAAATTGAAAGCAGAGATTAAGGGCCTCTTTCTGTTGTCGACAGCCTTCATGTGCTATTTTGCTTGAATATGACTGACAGGCTGGATTCTGATTTGATTATATCTATGCATTGGAGTCTCTCTCTCTTTTTCTTTCTCTCTCTCTCTCTCTCGCTCTCTCTCTCTCGCTCGCTCTCTCTCTCTCTCTCTCTCTCTCTCTCTCTCTCTCTTTCTCTCTCTCTCTCGCTCGCTCGCTCGCTCTCTGACTCTCTTATAAACCACACATTGCTTTTTGTGGAAATTATACTCTTCTCAACACTTCAACACTCAAGAGTTGAAATGTCAGTTCAGTTTGCTGTGAGAGATTATCTTTTTTCTGGCCATATGTCTCTGATTCTCTACACAGGACTTAGCAATTTGCAGTGGTTGCTGAAACTGTTGCTGAGAACTTGTTGTGGGTACAGTGACAAACATCCCACACAACAAAAAACTAATTTCAGGGACCTTCACCACCACCACCATGTTGTGGTCCCTAAAAGAAATAGGAGACCCAAAGCTGTTTGATATGATAATGACCCAGTACACAAAGCGAGCTCCATGTAGATATGGTTTTCATGGGTTAGAGTGGAACATCTTGAGTGGCCTGCTACAGAGCTCTGGTCTTAACCCTACTGAACACTTTTGATATGAACTGAAATACTGACTGCACCCCAAGCTCCTCACTGTACATCATCTTTCCAGACGAGTGGAGGTTATTATAACAGAAATGGGACTACATGTGGAATGGGATGTTCAAAATATACACACAAATCTTATGGTCAGGTGTCCACAAACATTTGTCGTTAAATAAAATTTGTGTACTATAATAATATTATATTACATTATTTAAATATTACATGTATTATTGAGCTCATAGAGTTTTTTATTCTTGTACATAATTAATAAATTAAAGTGGTACACTAAATTAATAGATGATGTGGAGAGACAGAGAGAGAGAAAGAGAGAGAGAGAGAGAGAGAGAGAGAGAGAGAGAGAGAGAGAGAGAGAGAGAGAGTCAGCTGTAAAACCCTTCCACAAAGAAGCTGATAGGTCTAGTTAACAAAACGAGACCAATCAAGATATGTTAACTTTCTCTTATAGATTTGGTTTGCCATTAGAATTTTTTTGATGTCTCTTTTATTTTCTCTCCCTCTCTCTCTCTCTCTCTCTCTCTCTCTCTCTCTCTCTCTCTCTCTCTCTCTCTCTCTCTCTCTCTCAAAAAAGGAGATTCCCGGAATTTTCCCAGCGAGTTGGGATGTAAACGCTGCTGTTTTAGTAATGAGAAAGAGCTATTAGGGTGGAAATGATGCATTGTGAGGAATCAGCACTTCGTGCAGCATAATGCAGCCTCCTGAAGGGTGCATGATTAGATCTCACCAGGTGACAGTAGTGGTGATTCATTTTGCCCACCACTTTGTCAGATCAACTCGCTAAAACACGCCACGTGATGAATATCTACTTCTATTAGCCGACCATGGGTGAAGAAAATGTGCAAATAAAAAATCACAAGTAGATAAGCTTTCTTATTCTTTGCGTCTTGATTTGCAACCCAGCATTTTCACAGTACATCAAGGGTGCGTTTTCATTTCTTTTGGTAGTTTTTGCTCACTATGAGAAAATGAGACACATTAGTCCCGACAGTGAGCCTGCTATCTGAATAATATGGGTTAAAAAGACATTGGCTTAATAATATGTGATTTTAAGGTTAGAACATTCTTTGCAATGTTTAGCTGTCAATAAAATATGGTATTTTTAGTGCTCCAAAAACCAGTGATGTGGACAACATCCAGCCAAAATAAGCAGGCTCCTCTATTCACATCAACATAAACAACTAGCATTTTAGCATCCATCTTTTTTTTAATTTCTCATTTGCATCATCACGTCAATTATTATATCATGTCACGGTACACTCACAATACACTCAGAAAGGAGAGGTGGGGGTTGGGTCAGGATTGCCTTAACCACTGAGCTAACACTCCCCCTAAATAAGTTGACCCAGCACAAACCCATCTATACCCCATATATATATATATATATATATATATATATATATATATATATATATATATATATATATATATATACATACATACATACACGTGAAAAATATGAGCTCTCAGAAATGTATCCAAATTTGTGGACTGGATATGTCTTACTCTTCCAGTGACTGTAGCTAAAGAAGAGAGGAACCTTAAACTATTCAATGGGGAGACATTGGGTCATGGTGTGGTTCCCCCAGGAACCTAGCTTATTCAAGCTAGAACTGCCATTGCTGTTTGGTGGTATCTACTCAGCGCAAACATACAGTTTAGCATTAATTTAACAGCAAGCAGAACATTTTGAGAGAAATAAATGATGGAAGAAACTCCTGACTCCTACTTGCCACAACACCCGTGGCCTTATTTGCGCAAGTTTTATAAAGTTTTTGAAAAGAAGGTTTTGGGCTCATGATCATTAATTTTAGATCAATCAATGTTCCACTCATTAATATCATTCTTTTAATAGATTGATGTGCTAAGAGCAACATTAGAGTCTTTTTACATAAACTATGTTGATTAAGCAAAGAGTCATATGATAAAAAAAAGATAATAGGACATTATAGCCATAATAAATCATAGTACTTGGATACTTAAATACATTTGAAGCCAAATACTTTTGTACTTTTAGTCAAGTGAAATGTTGAAGGGGCACTTTTACTTTTACTGGAGTAATATTTTACCTACTGTATCTCTACTTTCACTCAAGTACATGCTTTGTCTACTTTGTTACCCAACTTCTGACTGTGTTTAATCCAAACCATAATAAATAACAAAATGTAGACCTATAAATAATGGCAGTTTGAACCGAATGTATTCTAATGGCTTATTCTAATAGGTTCAGGAATTTAAGTTCAATGGCTCCAATAAATAGCCAACATTGCACATATTTAATGTGCATGTAATGTGTCTAATATCTGGATACTTTCTGATCACAAAAAAAAAAAAAAAAAACAGGAATATGTAAATAATTAGACTATAAAGTCTATAAATGCTAAATATTTGAGAGACCCTGGTTTGGGGGGTGTGGTTTAAAAGACTAATAAAAAAAAAAAAACCTTTGGCCAAATTTATTAACTATATATTTTCTGTCTCATTCAGGTTACTTAATGGATGGGAAGATGGCAGCCACTCAGAAAGGTGACTCTCTAGACATAGATGACAAACATGGCATATTCCACAGCACACCAGACACAATCAAAGAATCTCCCCTGGTCACTACAGCCCCACCCTTCTCTGACCTTAACCACCACCTTCGGTTTCAAACTATTGCTCCACCTGATACACGCTATCAGAGCCAGGAACAGTTCAAAGAGAGCAGAGGTGTGGACCATCATCTCTTCAAGTCTCTATCAGCTCAACGAGTTCCTCATAAGGATGCAGTGCCATTCTCAGAGGTGGCTACAGGGGCTTTCTCTAGGCATGCTACAAAACTCCCTGCTGGGAGCCTACAGTGGAGTGGAGCTATTGGAGAAATCCAGAGGCAAAGCTCAGAGGAAATGTCTACTGAATCACTGACCACCAGCATCATGCCAACTTCCGCGCCACCTCCCTGCCAAACAGTTCCTGAAGAACAGTTAAGACATCCATATGCAGCAAACACAGAAGACAGAAAGGGTATTACAACACTGGTGATGAAAGAAGAGAAGGAAGTATTAAGGACTGGACAGAGACACAAGGGTCCTACCGCTGATGCAAACAAAGTGACACTGTCTGTATCTGGGGATCAGGATGATGAGACTACCACAACCACTATTTTCACCACCACTATTATTACCACAATACAGACTCCAGGTAAGACCGCAATGTCACAACAAAAAGTTATAAACATGCCAATCAAGAGCATTGACCAGAAGTTCTCTTATATTTGGGCTACAAATAAAGTAAAGGGATAAAGGACAGAATTTTTTTTCTCTCTGTCACCATGCTAATCTCAAAGTGTCACCTGCAGTCTTTTAGTATGATCAAAGCAGCCTGTCATAATGAATAAAGGTTTGAACCACAAAATATGACAGCATACAGTAGATACTTACATGATCTATCTGGGAAAGTACTATTGTTGGTTTAAGTTAAGTAAAACACTGATTCAGAGATTACTGCGTTGTAGATTTCATTGAAATACAAAAATAGTCGGCAAAACAGAAGAGTTGTGACATTGTGTGGGTTTGATATAATCAAACAAACATCATACAATTAGATATACTAAGATATACTTTTACATTTTGCTAGAAAAACAAGTGCGAGCAGAACATTTTAATGATGCATGGCTCATAATCCCTATGATTAAAAGAAAAAACTCTTTATATGCTCTGCTTCAGTTTAAAAATGAATACCCGCCTTTCATTTCACAGCTCTGCCAGCATACCAAAAGTATTGGGACAACTGACTTTTCCAGCTATTCGTGGTTGCCTGCTATAGAGCATAACTACATAAGATAACATATCATATATAGCTATATATGCTATATAAGATAATCCTATGGCTCAATGAGCAAAAATCTCTATAATCACATTTGAAAATATAATGGATTCTTCCCGGAAGAATGAGGGTTGATGTAACAGAAAATGGAGGCTAAATGTGAAATGTGATGTTTATAAAGCACATACAATTCTTATGGTCAGGTGTCCACAAACTTTAGCTTCTATATTATATGCTTATAATTGGATAATTGATTTCCATAATGATGGTGCATGTGCCATTAGTGTAGAAGTAAGTGTATAAAGCTGCACAGAAGCAGGACATTTCTCTAACTCCTGGAGGCTAAATGGGATTTAGAAGAGGACTTTTGGAAACAATGGGATGTGTGCATCTCAGTATGAAGCAAGGCAGCAAACACTCTTGTAGTGTGCCCAGGTGTATTGAGTCAGATGGTGTCAGGGCAGATGGTGTCGTGAGCCTCGGTCATACACCCATGACTCCAGCAGGAATATCTCTTACAAGTAGCAGCTCTCAACTCGAAACGAGATAAAAGGGGCAGGGAAGTGGAAAGACCTAAAGGTGACTGGAAAATGCTCTACCCAGTCACTGCACCTGAGCCACACACACACACACACACACATACACACACATACACACACTCACACAAACACACATACAAACTGCAAAAGAGAAAAACAGTCTTTGTTGGATCTGCAGGAAATGAGAAGCCCAGAAAATATAATCAAGATAGGACGATAGTGGGACTGAAGTGAAGTGGAAGGAAGAGGAAGAGTGTCCGTTTCTGATGTGATCTTTTTTTTTGTTTTGCTTTCAATAGCTCCGTGCAGCATCAATTTCACAGCACCAGGGGGCTATATAGAGACACCACCACAAGGCAGCTGTGACTACTCCAACTTTGACTGCATATACACCATGACTGTCTATAAGGGCTACGGGGTGGAGATTCAGGTTTGAGCTCTTTATAATGTCTTTGTTATTCTTATTATGGATCTCTCATAATACCCAATGCACAATTTGGGATGCATAGTGCAGATCACAGCTAGATTAGGATGAACCCTTTAAGACTCCAAACATCTTTTTGCTTACAAAACAGCAGGTTCCTGAATAAGTGTAAGGATTAGCTATAAGCTAATGGCATGTCCCAGCTATATAATATTAGGCTTTTGCACCCATGTCCGTTCTCAGGTGTAGATTGTACACTTATATGGCCATAACTATCAGGATCTTGCCAATCAAATCAACTGTCTGTACCGCAAAGTATATGTATGTGTACTGTGTACTTTTTATCAGTTGATGTTCCAGTGGGCGTGCAAACCTTTCAAGTAAGCATTTTGGAGTACCACGTAGATTGAAAATAACCTAATAAAAAATGAGTTGTAGTCTCAGCTTTAGGATATTTTCACACCTATTAGTTTACTTTCAGATTTTAAATCTGGGTGAAATTGATTTTTTTGCTAATTGATTTGGGTAATTTACCAATCCAACAGCACAATGGGCTTATGGGCATGTAGGAGAGCCTGTGGCTGAAAAATCACCTTGGTAAAACCTTTGACAAGTGTGTATAAAATGCTCGTAAATCACGTACACAGAGTGCAGTGAAGATGGAGTGCTCAATAAATCATTAACTAGTATAAACAACTAGTAAAAAACACTTTTTGTGCCACAGCTAGCATTTACTGGATAGTTTTTTCTTTTCTTTCAGTCTAAGTATATCTTAGAAAGCTTTCATTTGACTCAGTTCACATAAAGATGTTGCAAACGAAACAAACAAACAAAAAATAGCAGCTTACAAAACAAAAATATATTAAGTTCACTTTTTTGGAATGGTTGATTTAGGATTTATTTACTTTTGTAAGGTAGAACCAGAGATTTCTTGGAGCTTGGAGACCAAGATCTAAACCAGGGGTGTCCAATCTTTTCCACAAAGGGCAGGTGTGAGTGGATGTTTTCATTCCAACCAAGCCATATCAGATTCAACCTGCTTTTAATGGACTACCAGATGTGGCCCTTGTTTGGTTAAAATGAAAACCTTCACCCACATCGGTCCTTTGTGAAAAGGATTGGACACCATTGATCAAAACAATGTATAGAACGATTTCAGAAGCCTGACTTTCGAGACAACACTATTTCCTGGTTGCAAAAAAAGGAAACCTTGCTTATATTGCAAAATCTCATGCATATGACTATATATATATATATATATATATATATATATATATATATATATATATATATATATATATATATATATATATATATATATATATATATAAATGCTAGTTCTCTCATTGGGATCTCCTTTGTCCTCATGATTGAGTCTAACTCCCATCTTGCTAGCTGCATAAAATATACAATGCACATTACCATGCTGACCCTCTGTATAAGTTGCCTAATGTGTTGGGCAATGGAAATGATATATGGAATTACAAAGTACTAAATCATTGTCAGTGACGGCACAACCCAAATTCTGTGTCCTTTATATTTCTCTCTGGTTACCTAGGATAATATATAAATACCTCTATCCTCCTCTCTCTTTTCCTGCAGTTATTCTGAGTGACTAATATGTAAGGAAGCTGCAGAGTTCCCCCTTAATTAATTGCTTATGGATTATCTGTCCTTGCCTTTTGTTTGTTTATGGCATTTCTAATACCATCCTGTTAACCTGTCTCTCAAGTGACTCTTAACTAAATTAAAGCAGCCACTTTCTCCTGCTGATAGACAAAAATGATGTTTTGTTCAGACAGTCGTTCAGAGAGCGATTTGCATTCTTGTTGCTGCTCAATACCTCATTCATCTGTTTGGTCAAATCAGTCTCTTAAAGCCCTAGCTAAGCATTCCTGTGATCTGGAAACCTTTTGGAAGGCTGAGTAATCTCTGTTTTGAGGACTCTGGAGGAGCTGGCGACCTGCTGTGGATTGTGAAGAAAGAGGATTTAAGTGGATTTCAAATATATCTGTCATTTAAGTTTTGCTAAAATGTATTTACGTTGAGGTTCATTGTGAATGGATATTCATATTCACCACCACATTTGAGGTGAAACTCAAATATAGTTTATCCAATTCACCCTTTTAGCAGAAAGTAATACCATTTCTTTAGATAGTTGTATTAAATAATGCTTCCGACCACTGATGTTTAAACAAAAAAAAAAAAAGAAATGTGAAAACTCATATGAGCCTAATTGTTTGTTTTAGGTACTTTCGAATGTATCATGCTTTCTTTCTCAACGCCCTCAGCTGTGTTTTACACATTTCAGCTTGCTGTGCTTTTGTCTAAATGAAAGACGAAGAAATACATTTAAAGGAAGAATCAAGCAGTAGACTAGTGCAAACCACAAAATATATTTAAAATAAATCTACCAGATTGAAAGAGAGATCTATATGTTGTCTTCTAAAGCTTTGAGTGGCACATAAGTATTGATTGAGGGTCAATATTCTCAACTGCCCTGGCCTGAGTGGTCTACCATATCAGTTCAATTAAATATGGTTATATCTCCAGCCTCAATCATAGCAGATAGCAGCAATTGATTGTGAGGCATTTGTCATACTGGAAATTTCATGACACAGAGGTGAACAGTTAGGGGACTTATAACTTTCTGGCTTGTAAATGTTGATCGCCTGTCAGTAGATGGGGTTTGAGCTAAAATTTTAATTTGCACAAATCACTAAGTCGAGGGATATAAATTATTTTGCATCTAGATCTGTGAAAATGTTGTTAATTATCAAGTGTGAGTGTGATTTAAATGAATATTAAACAAATTATTAATGTTTAAAGCTAAAGCTGCTAAACATGCCCCAAATATAAATTTTTTATGTGTACAAAAAAACAGTACATTGAAATAGAAAATATAGACATGAAATTCACAAAGAATTTGTCAGTGGAAATGCTGGTTATGTATGTATCTGCATACGTATGCAGCTGTGATTAGCAATTGTAGAACATTCAGTGGGACCAATGAATCTCAACTAATAGCATCATGTCAATGAACTGGGTTCATAATATTTAATATGTGTGAGAAGATATGCAGGGACATAGGAGCCATTTTACCAAATACAGCAATATGCTTATGCCTCTGGCAATAAGAGGTGACAAGACTATCTACTTACATCTCAAGGACATTCTAATTGAAAGAGGCCAAGGGATTAAAATGTCTGTCCTTGTTCTTGGGACAGAGTAGCAACAATATTGAGGTCTGATATTGATGAGGCCATAGTCAGCAAAACATGACTTTGCGTGACTTTGTACCTCTGTAACATTTCCAACAGGACCCACACACCTTTCTGCAGCATTCCCCTTATAACCTGAGTTTGTTACTCCTTACACTTTTCATCAAAAGACTTTGGAAATACCATGTCAAAATTCTGACAGTTAAACTGACATAAATTTGAGACTAGGAATATCGAGTTCTTACATTGAGGCTTGTGATACAGAGACTGCAGCTGTGACATGAGATCAAACAGACTCATGCAGTTTGGGGGTGGGGTGGGGGTCGGGGTGTTTAGAAGAGATTAATTGAATTAGAGAGGAAGTGTGGATTTTAACTGAGCAGGTAAAGAAGCAGGGACTAACCGAGGCATGGAGGAGAAAGCAAGCCTTGTCACTGGACTTGTGGAGCATGGCGTATAAATAAAAGTTGTCTAACGTGACAGTAGGGACAGAACAAGCCTTGAGATTGATAGAAAATAAGAACGAAAAGGCCTTCGAGTAATCATGATCAAAGATCAGGGCCTGTGAGTAACACTGGGAGGAGAACAAGGTCAGACACTAAATAAATATTATAGAATAGGAGTTTAAAAGCTCATGGGTAACTTTCTTGAATAGAACAAGTTCACTAACTTGGATGGTTCGGAATTTGTACCTCCAGAGATCTTCATCAGAAGCAGAGCAGATTTCTAAGAAGCTGCTGTTGGTACATGGTTCTCAGAAAATCTGTATAGGAGCAGGCTTACAGGCTTGGGTTCTTGAAAGCCTATGTAAGACTAGGTCCCTTGGATACTATTGTTTGGAGCAGGTTCCTGCTGACGGCTGTAATAAAAAGAACATGTTTGGGGCAGGTTGCAGGTTGAGGCCGCAGGCTTACAGTCTGCTGTTTCAAACTCCAAATATAACATTCACAGAAACCCTTGTATTTGCTGAGGAGAATATTAAATACTATGACTCAACAGTAGATAAAACCTTTTGGTTTTCACTGGCATTGGTTTAATGGATATCATTTACACAATCTGGGTCATTTCATTAGTCATCTTAAATCATTTGATACATTTCCTGCAAACATTGTCTGGACTTAATGCTTTGTTAATCTCATTTACTCCACATGCAGTTTTTATTGCATCCTATTGTTCAGAACTGAGGCTTGATAACTACAGCTGCTGTAATTTCATCTTTCCTTTAAACTCACACATTATTCTAAAGATAGAAGAAGGAAAAACAAGGCTTTATTTATTGCCAGTCATAGCTTTTCTGTTACCGCTGCCCTCTGTTCTGACACAGTTTTTAGAACTTTAATGGAGACTTCACAAGCGGCACAGTTTTTTAGACAAGGTGCTCTGATAAGTTAAATGCATGGCACTTCTAATTCCATAATAATGTTATCCCTTCCAGAGTGGGACATATCGTGGAGGAGAGGAGCTTAATCTTTTAGAGATTTTAAGACCCAAAGCAGTACAAACTATAACAGGCCAGGGAAGGATTTAGGCTAAACTCATTTGAATATCAGCTCAGCAGCATAGTAGTGCAATGAGGTTATGTTAGTGGCCAGGTCCCTACAGTAGCCTTTTTTAAAGCTACAAAGTCAAACCTTTAACAAGCAGGTTAATGTGGAACTGTTCACCCCTATATGAGCGGTAAGTACTGTCAGTCAAAAGAACGATCTTTTTTTTATTTTGATGCTTAGTTTAAAATGTTTTACACCACCATTTTTGATGCTGACTCTGGCATGATGGGAAATTAGAACAGAGATTAAATGGCCAGAAGTGCTTTACAGAGATGTGACAGACAAAACACTACTACTTAACCTACTCTGTAAAAGCAAGCTGTCCCTCTGTTGTGTCTTCTATTTTTATACAGTCAATGGTGTTCATGAACTGGTACTGCTACAGTCTGGTGTCATTAAATTTAGCTGTTCCAAGTCCGTTGATATTAGATAAAAGGTACGCGTAAGTACTAGTACTAGTTTCTATATTATGGCCAATTGGTATTTACTATACCTATTTTACCTCGGTGTTACTTTTTTTAGGAATGCTTAGAATTTCTAGGTGATTGGAATTTTTTAGTCTGCCTGCCAAAAAATCCCAATAGCTGTTCATAGACTACAGGTCTTTTAATCAGAAAAAATAGCAGAGTATAAATACTCCTCATACCCCAACCTTAGTTTTTAATTTCGCATACAATGTTGAGGAACAATCATTCTTAGAATTTTAATGTCATTCAAACTATTTGCTTTTTACTTTTTGATATTTAAAATAATTGTACTTTCAAATACTTTTTTGTGTGTGTGTGTGTGTGTGTGTGTGTGTGTGTGTGTGTGTGTGTGTGTGTGTGTGTGTGTGTGTGCGTGTGTTAATTTTTAATAATCCAGTCAAGTGAAAAGCTTGTCAAGTATTTTTTTTCTTTTTAGTTTCAGTTCTCTGTAACTGGTATCGTATGAAGTCAGGTGTGTCAGAGAAGTATATGAGGGTGGTGCAGGACATGTATGAGGACAGTGTGATAGCAGTGAAGTGTGCAGTAAGAACGACAGACTGGTTCAAGGTGGAGGTGGGACTGCATCAAGGATCGGCTCTGAGCCCTTTAATGTTTGCAGTGGTGATGAACAGATTGTCAGACAGTGCAAAGTAATGGAGAGTGTGTTAGTGAAGTGAAGAAAAGAGTGCAGGCAGGGTGGAGTGGGTGGAGAAGAGTGGCAGGACTGATTTGTGATAGAAGGGTGTCTGCAAGAGTGAAAGGGAAAGTTTATAGGACTGTGGTGAGACCTGCGATGTTGTATGGTTAAGGAGGCAGTGGCATTGATTAAAAGACAGGAGGTGGAGCTGGAGGTAGCAGAGCTGAAGATGTTGAGGCTTCGTATGGAGATGACAAGGATGGACAGAATTAAAAATTAGTTTATTAGAGGGACAGCGCATGTAGGACGTTTTGGAGACAAGGTGAGGAAGGCGGGATTAAGATGGTTTGGACAGGTGCAGAGGAGGGACATGGGGTATATCGGTAGTTGAATGCTGAGGATGGAGCCACGAGGAAGGAGGAAAAGAGGAAGGCTAAGGTGGACTTTCATGGATGTGGTGAGGGAAGACATGCAGGTAGTTGGGTTGAAAGAGGCAGATGTAGAGGACAGGGGGTATGATCCGCTGTGGCGACCCCTAATGGGAGAAGTCGAAAGACGAAGAAGAATAAAATTGTCAGAATCCCAACTCTTCTCAAACGATGGAGGGCCACTGATTCTCCCTCATCATTTCACCCTCATGATCCCATTTATTGCCTGTAGAACTGGTTACTGCTTTTATGCTCTTTACCCTAGCACTGTGAACCCAACACCATTAAATGCACATTATTTCCACTGGGTGTTTCGTAACTTGTTATTTGACCAAAATATTACACCTGGTTATACCTCAATGTACGCATACTTTTTGGAAGCTGTATGTATGTATGTGTGTGTGTGTGTATATATATATATATATATATATATATATATATATATATACAGTGAGAAAAATAAGTATTTGAACACGCTGCTATTTTGCAAGTTCTTCCACTTAGAAATCATGGAGGGGTCTGAAATTGTCATCGTAGGTGCATGTCCACTGTGAGAGACATAATCTAAAAAAGAAAATCCAGAAATCACAATATATGATTTTTAAACTATTTATTTGTATGATACAGCTGCAAATAAATATTTGAACACCTGTCTATCAGCTAGAATTCTGACCCTCAAAGACCTGTTAGTCGCCCTTTAAAATGTCCACCTCCACTACATTTATTATCCTAAATTAGATGGACCTGTTTGAGGTCGTTAGCTGCATAAAGACACCTGTCCACCCCATACAATCAGTAAGAATCCAACTACTAACATGGCCAAGACCAAAGAGCTGTCCAAAGACACTAGAGACAAAATTGTACACCTCCACAAGGCTGGAAAGGGCTACGGGGAAATTGCCAAGCAGCTTGGTGAAAAAAGGTCCACTGTTGGAGCAATCATTAGAAAATGGAAGAAGCTAAACATGACTGTCAATCTCCCTAGGACTGGGGCTCCATGTAAGATCTCACCTCGTGGGGTCTCAATGATCCTAAGGAAGGTATGAAATCAGCCCAGAACTACACGGGAGGAGCTGGTCAATGACCTGAAAAGAGCTGGGACCACCGTTTCCAAGGTTACTGTTGGTAATACACTAAGACGTCATGGTTTGAAATCATGCATGGCACGGAAGGTTCCCCTGCTTAAACCAGCACATGTCCAGGCACGTCTTAAGTTTGCCAATGACCATTTGGATGATCCAGAGGAGTCATGGGAGAAATTCATGTGGTCAGATGAGACCAAAATAGAACGTTTGGGTCATAATTCCACTAAATGTGTTTGGAGGAAGAAGAATGATGAGTACCATCCCAAGAACACCATCCCTACTGTGAAGCATGGGGGTGGTAGCATCATGCTTTGGAGGTGTTTTTCTGCACATGGGACAGGGCGACTGCACTGTATTAAGGAGAGGATGACCGGGACCATGTATTGCGAGATTTTGGGAAACAACCTCCTTCCCTCAGTTAGAGCTTTGAAGATGGGTCGAGGCTGGGTCTTCCAACATGACAATGACCCGAAGCACACAGCCAGGATAACCAAGGAGTGGCTCTGTAAGAAGCATATCAAGGTTCTGGCGTGGCCTAGCCAGTCTCCAGACCTAAACCCAATAAAGAATCTTTGGAGGGAGCTCAAACTCTGTGTTTCTCAGCGACAGGCCAGAAACCTGACTGATCTAGAGAAGATTTGTGTGGAGGAGTGGGCCAAAATTCCTCCTGCAGTGTGTGCAAACCTGGTGAAAAACTACAGGAAACGTTTGACCTCTGTAATTGCAAACATAGGCTACTGTACCAAATATTAACATTGACTTTCTCAGGTGTTCAAATACTTATTTGCAGCTGTATCATACAAATAAATAGTTTAAAAATCATACATTGTGATTTCTGGATTTTTTTTTAAAGATAATGTCTCTCACAGTGGACATGCACCTACGATAACAATTTCAGACCCCTCCATGATTTCTAAGTGGGAGAACTTGCAAAATAGCAGGGTGTTCAAATACTTATTTTCCTCACTGTATATATATATATATATATATATATATATATATATATATATATATATATATATATATATATATATATATATATATATATATATATACATATACTAATGGATGGGCAGGGTGTTAAATACTCTAATAATCAGAATACTATACAGAAGTAGATCAGTAAAATCTGTATGTCTTTTAATAGAATCAGATTGGAATCCTTAGACTCTGTCTTTTCTATCACTATAATGAACTCAACTAGATGTTAAATTGCTTTGCCTTTACTTGCAGTAAAGCATCATGTCAGCTCAGGAAAACCTGCAGTTTGCAGTATTATATATGCTTTTCTTATGCTGCCACACATATAGGGTGGGGTTTTAGGAGGCTGGATATAATAGCTTTTTTTGATAATAAATAAGTAAATATAATACCCGGTTTCCTGGTGGTCTAGTGGTTAGGATTCGGCACTCTCACTGCTGCGGCCCGCGTTCGATTCCCGGTCAGGGAACCGAACCCAGCCATTAGGGTTGCACAAGCCAGTGCACTCTTATTGCTGGTCCCAAGCCCGGATAAATTGTGTTAGGAAGGGCATCCAGCGTAAAAACGTGCCAAATTGAACATGCGGATCACGAATACGGATGATTCGTTCTGGCGACCCCTAATGGGAGAAGCTGAAAGGAAGTAAATATAATACCCATTTTTAAAATTGTTCAGTTTAAATACTGTATAAGGCAGAAAATAGAAAATACTTTGAGGCTTATTTTATAATTTAATAAATCTCTAAATGTGTAGTCTGTGAGGTGGGGAATTAACCATCTGCATTTGCTTAGAAATCTCACCGCATTTATTCTGTTTAGTAAATGTTAAAGGCCCATTATGGCCATTATGGGCTAGATTTTAAATTAAATGACTCCTAAAGGCTTTAAAAAGTCAGATTTTTGCCAATTATAATTAATGTAAACTAAAAAGCATTTCACAATTTACAAGTTATGTGCGGCGTGTATTTTTTTTGTCAATTATGGCCATAATTTGTGTTCCCTCAATGAGTAAAGTGCGAACTGGCAGTCGAGACAGTTAGTGTCTTATCAGCTCAGCATCTACTGTAAATTTTATATAGGTTTTATTTAATAGCTCTAATCTCTGTAACTTAGAATGCATCTGTAGCCCTGTCTTTGCTCCATGCCAGCTGCCATTTGTACCCAGTGCCCTGGCAAAGCTTTCTGTATAAGTGGCTAGAGCTTCCCTCAGTCTGGGTCACATTTCACCAGAGAAGGAGGAGGGAAAGGAGTCCATTACACCCTTTCAGGTTCCTCTCTCTGGCTCTTTTTGTTGTACCTTTTTGTGAAGGGATTTCAAGTTTTTTAGTGTGGCTGAGGCAAGGCTTTTAGATGTGGAGAGTGCAGTGCTGCACTTAAGAAGGCTTTCAGCTATTTGTGTGTGTGTGTGTGTGTGTGTGTGTGTGCTTCCCAGGGAAAGGGGGTGAATTGGTCAGCTATCAGTTGTTGGCAGCCCTCTTAGCTGCCTTTGATTTGTTTCCACAGTAAGACCTCTGACCCCTTCTGTCCTCTAACTCCAGAGGTCATCTACTGCTAAGAGTTCAGCCTCCATTTTCTGGTCACTTCAAAATGCATATCCAGTCAGAACTTCTCTCAAAGCATTAACAAATTCATAGGGAAACAAAGAGAAGAAAGAGCACATGAATAATTACATAAAGTACAATGTCGGCCATGGCGCTTTATAGTAGATGGGGCTGGTGACCAAAAGTAAATAAAAAACATGAAATATTGAAAAGGTGCATGTAGCTGAAATGGGACAAATCTAAATTATATTTTGTAGAGGATTGATTAGGACTCCAAGAAGTTGTCTTTAGGTGCAATAAAACAGAATGCAATCAATCATAAATAATCTATATGTAAATATCTATCCCTTTCGTATTTAATGTATTAAATTGAGATTTACTTTTTATTGTTCTGTTCTCAGCCTTTTAGCATTTACAGCATGAATGCCCTCTTTTAGTCAGTGGGAAAACAATAGAAGGCAGGCTTGCAAAATCATTTATTAAAAATGCATTTAACAGTGACTCTTGGGCAAAGATCTTTTTAAATTAATGAAAACAAAATAGAATTAATGAAGCTTCCATAACATACTTTTTTAAAGATAATTGCTTCTTTAAATGATGTATATGGGTGAATATGAATATAAGCAATTTGTACTTAAAGAGTGATGTACAGTGTGTCTATGCAGTGGGCTACAGTACATGATGCCTACAGTACATAATCTCTTTATAGAATCTGCCAAGCATGCTGTACATTTATAAAGACTTACTCCATAAAGTGACAGTTTTTGTACTGACTGCTTTCATGAATCTTTAAATTGACCTCACCTTATTGATCTTTTTCACATTAGAGTCATGATTGTTTAATAGTGATGTGCTATAATCTGTGTCATAATCTGTAAAAAAAAAAAAAAAAAAAAGAGACTTACTTAAATACTTTCACATCATTGCCAGTGCCCACTGAATTTGTTTTATTGTGTCCTTTTTTTTTTTAATTAAATCTTGTAACAATGCTGTAACACCAAGATGGCAGTTACATTCTTATTAAGGCTAATGTAAGAGTTTTACTGTTTAACACTTTGACAACATTGTAGAACAGTGTTTCTTTTTTTTGTGTTTATCCCAAAGTTGTCATGCCAACACTCTTTTATGGCCAAATGTTTGTGGACAACTCACTACCACATCCCCATCCCATTCTTGATTTCTGATTTCCTTGCTGAATAACACATGCTCAAATCCTATTGAAGGCCCCAAAAATGCAGCAGTTTAAAGCAAAAAGCAAAGCAAAGCAAAACCTTATTCTAATAAATATCTGCATTGCTCACCTCAGATATCATGCCATATTGACATCAAAACTTGAACTCAAATGGCTGATGCTTGCTTGAAAAAACAAAGGTGTTTATTTTAGTATAAAAGTTGAAGCGTGTTTGTCGGATTATATACCCTGTGGGTCTGTGTAGGCGTCATCATTTCTAATTAATTTAGTTCTAATTCCTAATACATACTGCTTCCTGAACACACTATTTATTATCTTTTTAATCATTATTCCCAGTGCATGGCAGACCCAATTATTTACACATTACAGAGAATCTATATTCCTCTTATCATAGTCTAGCCCTTGTTTTCAATTTTCTGAGCTCTTTTCAGCCATGTTGCCTTGAACCAATTTCTGCAGCAGCATGTAGAGGATTGTGGTGGTAATGAAAAAAAAAGAGACTGGGGTGAGGTGAATGTTAAAATGAGATAAGCGTTGCCATGAAGAGTGTGTGAATGCCCTAACAGTAGGGAGGCTGGTGCCATTCTCTCCCCAGGCCTTTATTCTACCCCACATAGAGTTTGGCAATAAAGTATTTGTATGCTGATAAAGTGTATAGGACACAAGTACAAGTGTGTGTTGCAACTGGCATGAGAAGCCCAAACTGGAACATCTGGAGATTTGTGGATTGTCATTCAAATATGTTTGGTAGGCATTCAAGAAATCCACCTTCCTTGCATGTTTTTAATATTTCAATTGAATGTTTTTTCTGCAGTCTTGATAAAGACTCAGTAGAACTCTTTCTTTCTGTGTCCTCCAGCTCTCTCTGTTTTTCTCTGAATGTCTCTGCCTAGGGCTGGAATGACCTTGTAGGGAACATCAGTATTCACCACACCTACTCACTGTGGATTATTCAGGTGCTGAAATAGAAGAAGGAATAATGAGGGAGGCTTTGTACTGGGTGACATGTTGTTCAATCTCTCTGCCTGAGAGCAGAGTTAATCTCACCAATTCTCTTTATCACAAGGCTGGCTACTGGCCATGCAGCTCTTTTATGGGAAAAGCCATGCAAATGACAAGTGCAGAACTTGTCTTGTAATTTGGAGCACAATAGCAGAAGGCTTTGGTGAATGCAGGACAAGGCTCCTCTTTCCTCTTTGCTGCAGTGGCGCGGATAAGGGACGGAATAGGAGAAAAGACATATCAGGGTCTGTTTGCACGTTGTGTGAAGGATATCAGTCAACCAGGTCTGGCAGTGCATTGTCAGATAGCACAGATCTTTTCATTTTATATTTGTGTTTCATTTTACCCTTCCTCAGGGATTGTTTTGTTGTGGGCTTTTTTTTTTTTCTTTTACTATTTGGCATCTGAAATTGACAATGTTACACATATGAACATACTGACATGTTACACCAGGAGCAAGAATTTGATTGGCAGTTTTCTCTTGCAAAAAAAAAAAAAAACAACAACTATGCAGTTTAACTGTATGATAAATATTCTTGTCCATATATTCTCATGCCCTGCACTGCACATTCCATTAACAAGGATAATTTTTTCTCACTGTCTTTTCCAGCACACAGTATTATAGAACTAATACTGAAACAATCAAGCTAAACGTCGTCTGTAACAAGTAGCTATAAAGAACAGGATGTGTGACAATGGCATGGGAAGTCAATGCTTTTTTTTTTTGCTTTTTTTTATTCTAAACGGATTGCTGCCCTTGTGGATTTTGACCAATATTTAATTTATAATATTTGTTAATGTTTGGAAATATATATCAGTACTTGATGTGATCTTTTTTTTTATATATATAACCTGGTGTCATGAATGTTTGTGATTGGAAAACTTTTCCTCTGACTCATTTTGCTGGTTGGGGTGGTTTGTTTTCTCTGCCCCCTCTTTCTCCTTCTCTCTCCCTCTCCCTCTCATTCTCTCACGCACTCACACAGCAAATCCATCTCCATCTGCGCTGACTATGATCCAGATGTGCACTGTAGAACAGGTGCTAGCAGAGCATCATTTCCTCTGTCTCTTAATCACAGGCTATAATTAGAGTGTGAACGCAGTTCTGCCCACTTTCACCCACCTTCCCTCGCTCCACCCCACCCACCTTTAGAAACGAAACACACTAATTAGAGGAGATTTCCTTCCTTCCTCTCCTTCTCTCGTCCTCTATTTCTCGAGTGGAGTGCGGCCAAGGGAGCAGCCGAGCCGAGCGCAGCAGGGAGTAGAAGAGGAAGAAAAGAGAAAAAAATATTGTTTGAGCCCATCCTCAGAGACCTCTGTGGTTTTAGATTCCTATTCCATAAAAGAAAAAAGGGAGAGATCAGCTTTCACGACAAGACTATGATTTACATAAAATTCCCCAAGAGCTGACTCAGATCCCACTGTGCATTTCATATAAGCACTGAGAGTCAGGCTTTCACACAGCACATTAAAAAAAAGTAAACTATAATAAGCCTCTTAAACACATGGTTAATCCTTAGCGAATGAGAGAATGCAAAGAGAACGAACCATAGCCATTGTTTCAGATCACAAACATTTTCTCATGGTGTGTGATCTTTGCTGCAGAAACCTGTGACCTACAGAACCAACTGATCAATAAACTCCTTAAAACAGCGACGCAGTGTACTAAGCTACCATCACTGCAGCAGCAAAACACAGCCATCTAAGGTTTATTCAGTTTCATGATTATTTAGAGCTTTTTTTTACATGATATAGGAATGCATTAAGACTGGAATCTTGTAGGACCAAGCATGCGCAGGAGGATATTTTCTTTGATGCAAGCATGAGTTTGAGAGGTCAGAAAAGAATATCTACAATAAGTAGTACATGTTAGCACTGGTGAATATTTACCTACTAAATTCCTTTATTTTTCCTGGAAGACACCCATAAACAGAGCAACTTCCATTTATCTTATTTACTGTATACAAGTACGGTAAGAAATTAGGGGCTGAGGTCCTTGCCCAAGGGCCCAGAAATGGCAGATTGTTGGTGCTTGGATTTGAACTTATGACCTTCCAATTAGTATTCCAACATCTTAAATACTGATCTACCTTTTTATTTTTTTGTGTGTGTGGACATGCCTGCTAATTACTGAGTTCAGAATTTTCGAAGATATACATTGCTAACAAGTGCATCAAATTTTGCATATAGCCATTCACTCTCCATAGGCAAACACATGCTGTAAAATCAGATGTAGTGCTAAAGCACTCACTGACTTAAATCTATAAGTTAATTTATTAAATGGATGTGCGCTGTTTAAGTAAAATGGAAGTGTTTAGAAGCAACAACAGCCATGAAGCAGTAGATCAGCAATCTCTTAGAGCGGAGCCCCTGAGTGCTGAAGGATATAATACCAAAAAATTATTAATTCTGTATTGCACCACTAACTACAGAGTTCCTTTGCCTCAGGACACAACATCACCGCAAGAACTGTGTTTCAGGAGCCTCATGAAATAGATTCCCATGGCTAAGAAGCTGCCCATAAACTTAAGATCACTTTATTCCATGCCAAGCATCAGCTAGAGGGATGAATTATACTTTATTATTGGATAGTCTGAAATAACATACAGAGTTAGGAGAATGCCAGGTGAATGCAAACTGAAGTACCTGAACACAGTGCTAATAAAGTGTGGTGGAGAAAGGATAATGGTCTGGGTCTGTTTTATAGGGTTTGGGTTTGCACACAAAGCGAGGGTGATAAATGCGTGGTTTGATGACCTGCAATTACATGCTGACCTCAACCCCACTGAATACTTTTAGTATGATTTGAAATATCGATTACAACCCAGGCCTTTTCATCCAACAACAGTACCTGACCCCATAAATGCTCTTTAACTAAATGGGCACAAATTTAAAATAAAAAATGTTGTCGGAAGCTTTCCCACAAGAGAATGTTATACATGCAAAAAAGGGACACAACCATATAAATATAAATGCTCATGGCTTTGCAATAAAATTTCCAACAAGCTTATATTGGTGTGATGTACAGGTGTTCACAGGTGTCTAACAATGTATAGCCCCCTCTAAAAGTAAAAGCAAGGCTAGTTCTTTTGTTGTTATACACAGAATACGTCTAGGGTTAAACTCAAAAGATGTATAAGAAATGATTGATCAGACTTTGAGCTTCAGTTTCTCTTCAGTGTTGAACCTGACATGTTATATGTTTAACTCATCCATTATTCAAGCGATCAGAAATACTGCAAGATTGTGTGCCGTAGTAGATACATTTTTTATAAAGTATTTATTGACTCTATATTGATGTTTAAATCAGTATCTCTTTGATTGGCTGCTCTAATTTGCACTGCAATTTGATGTAGCTATTTACCTGGTTTTCAGTTGTTTTTTATTTTACATTTTTATTGTTGTGGTTTTAGTGTGCCTTTGGGTGTTTTGTGCTGTCCCAGATAAACTCATTATCTTTGGCATTTTAGAAATGAGTAGGGTAGCCCTGCCGCTGGAAGTCTTTGACCAGTTTTGTTTTCTTCTGTTGCTTTTGCCATTATTTTTCCATTTCTGACTCTGTCTTTCTCTTCCCCTCTCTATCTTTCTCTACTGCTCTCCTCCTTTCTTCTCCGTTTCTGTTGTTCTCTTCTCTTGTCTCCGGATGTCGGTCCCTGTAGATTTCCAATGTTGGTTTATTATCTTGTGTCAAACAAACTGTAGTTTATTTATCATGAGGTGAGAGGTGAAGGAGTGAGTAAGTGTCAGCTTTCCAGTGGGAGGAATTCAGAATCACAAAGCTCTTTTTGTAGTCTCGCCGCACTTTGCTCCAGGACATTCTCCTAATGTGTTAATGTTAATGTGAATCAGCATGCATCTCCAGCTTAATTAATCGTCCTCCTGCAGTCAGTGCACTGATATATTCAGGAGTACATGTGTGTACAGTATGTGAGAGAAAGAGAGGGGAGTCTCTTTTGATTTCTGCTTATTATTTTTGTATTATATATATATATATATATATATATATATATATATATATATATATATATATATATATATATATATATATATATATATATATATATATAAAATTATAAGCACAAATTACAAATCACAAATATATATCTATAATATTTAACTTGTACTGACAAAACACATAGCTTATCTAAACAGTTGCTGTACATTTGCACAACTTGCAGTCGCAATTTCTGAAGCATTTCCCCAATCAGAAAGCTCCATGTGAGTGGCAGCCCTCCTGTTGATTCTTCTCTCAGATCACACTGCTCAGATACGAGTACTCAGCTGTGTCCACAGTACACTTTTCTCCTTAAGCAAAAAAACAACAACAACAACAACACATGGCACTTTATTATTTTATGATTCATTAATGACTCAATACTCATGTCTATTATTCCAAAGCTGCCATTGTTAGGCAGCAAGGAGAAAGAAACAAATCCTTTACTCAAAGCAGCAGTGGCAGTATTCGTTAATGGCAATAAAACTTTACATACATTTTTGTTTTGTTTTTTGTTAATAACCTAAACCCTGTAGCCCAACACTATAATAGCAGCCTGGCATGAGTTTTTACAGTATAAGATACAATAGTTGTAACTGTTATAGGTAACAGTAATTGCAAAGTTTTTTTGTAATAGCAAAGTTTTCCAAAGCCAACTAAACATCTTCAACGTCCAACTATTCTAGCTATTCTTCTCTGGACTATTCTAATGTTTTATATGAACTAATTAACTGAAGCTCTTATACTAAATATGTAAGATATTACACATTGAACTGGTGGATAATTACATAAATTGTTATGGTAACAGATGAATCTAATAAAGTGTACAGCGAAAATATTTAGTGTGAAAACAAATTGTGGGGGCATGGATTGTATTTTATTTTATTTTCATTGGCATTCTGATATCAGAACTTGGGAGCATTAGAGTGTCACAATATTGATATGTATTCCATGCTAAGCTGATATTGGCAGTTACTTATTGATTTGACTGATTGTTAAGCAATATTTCTGCTACTAAATAGATTAAATTGCAGTTTTCTCGGCAGGTAACAATAGTGTTCTTATTTCAGAAAGCTACAGTAGTTTCAGCTAGGCTATGAGTACCTGCTTTCTTAACACTGCGCTCCCCCATCATCTCAGCCACCAGCAGCTGTTTTGAAATTGAAATGTCTATTTATTTGTTTTTTAATATTTTGCTGCTTCACCCAGAAATACTTTTTTCTTTCTTAACACCACTTTTCTGAACTTATTCTGAGCTGAAGTCATGAATATATTTTGGCTTGCTCTGTATTGAAAATGTGAATAAATAAAAAAATATCAAGATATAACAAAAATATATTTTATACTATTATTTGGTTAGTGTCAATGAAATGTATTCAGTCTTATGCTATTTTTCACTTTTGCATAGTAGTTTGCTTTAGATACAAGGTAGTTGGCTAACAGCCCGTAGTATATACGGTTGAGAATCAGTCACTGATTAATTTATTAAGTATTGCTAATTGTAAATACAGGTATATTGGTTAAAACTCTTCACTGTGATGGATAAACTTTGACAGATTAAAGTACAAAACAAAAAAGGAACAGAAGTACCAGAATCAGCATGTCATTGTGCATGTTACAACTAATGCTCTGGCCTTTATTCATTACATCATGTCCGTTCTGTACATCTGTGAGATGACACTTTAAGACTGGTTAGTCATAAAGTAAGTATGATAGACCAGAAAAGCCCCTGAATATAAGCAATGCGGTACATCAGTGACTCTGCTTCACTTCATGCTGGCTGATTCCCTGTGGACAGACTGTACGAGCAGGAATAATAGATTTGAGATTAGATTTCCCTCCTTCTAATCCTGTTAGCCGTGCTTGGCTCTAAAGGAAATGGACGTTTTCATCAGCGTTGACCTGGCATGCCTTCATAGCGGCATGTTTGCATGCCAGCATCTGTGTCTGTCTGACAAGTCGTGTTTATACAATGGATTATCCGTGTGAAGAAGGCAGTTGGGCCAAATGCCAACTCAAATTGGATTACAGAGTGCAGTATTTTGGATGTATTTTATTATGCTAGGGCTTTTAGTGTAATGTGATTACTTTGTAATGCACATGTTTTATAGACCACACTAAGACTTTATTAAGTGTGAATAAATTCTTGAGTGCCTGTTGACGTTAAGGAACCTGACATCCTTCTGTGATTTGCTTAGATTAACCATAATGACCTTCTTAATTTCCACATATTAACCTTTAAATATAGTTTACATTTAAATATTTCACTCTGGACTTGTGCCAGGTTTTAATGTTATCCTTCTGATGTTAGTCTTAAAAATTAAGCAGATCTGAATGTAGTCTCTGTAGCAAAGGTGCAACCAAAGTGTATTCCTCTCTGAATTTGAAGTGATGCGTGTGCTAGTATGTGTCAGGCTTCATTAACCTCTCCCAGCATTTGTGTGAGGTTTGACTCGCTCTCTGGGTCATTTCCATTTAGCGGAATCTGATTCTCATTAGGTTGGGAGAGCAGAGGCCATGTAATACTTTCTTGGCCAGATTATATAAGCTCTGCAATGTTGCACTCAAACAGTTGAATTCATCAGGCCATGTTTGTTTGGTGGACTTAACCTCAAGGATACACACTTGCTGCTGCAGTTTTTTACCACAATGTCACAACTCCCCCAGCTGAGACACTGACTCACAAGGTTGTTTACTGTGTGAAAGAAGATGCGCAAGGGTGCGCATGCTGGCTGTGGCAGACAGATGATTGTCACTGGCTCGGTTTTCCTAGGTAATTAATGGCCAGGTTTGGCAGCGATGTGGCCCAACAGTGGATAAAGTTGCAACAGGAATGCAACAAACATGCCACTGACACTCTGTCTAAGTTCATGGCGCTGTAAAAGCAAACTGAATCTGCTGATGGCGTTGTCTGAGTTGTCTGCTATAATGATGTGTGGGAGAGCAATATTATGGGTGTGCAAAAAGTACACAGTCTGGCTCGATGTAGCCACAATATGCTTGCAATGAGTCAGAAATTGAGGTGTAGTTCACTTAATCCACAGCTAATGTCAAAAACCATGCAAAGAACTCAGAGTTTAGCACCACTAAGGCACAGATGTTAGACCCCAAATTTATATTGCATATTATAATAGAGAGTAAAAAAGCCAATCAAAGTACTATAAATTGGAGGACAGATGGCGAGACACTGCCGGAGAAAAGGCAGGGAATTTTTCATGCAAAGCTAGCCACGGCAAATTTATGAAAGGTCTTTGGTATCTTTAAAATGTTGCATAAAAACGTCACATCAACAAGTTTTTTTTATGCTCTTGGCCAATAGGAGATGTCTAATCATGGCATATTTGCATATCTATCATTATCATGTAATAGCTTCGATTAACAGCAGACCACAAAACAGTGTTTAATGCAGCCTTTATATTTTAGAGACTAGAAAAATACAAATTTTTTTAGTCATTGCAAAACACTTACTAGTGTTACTTGGAGTAACTTGTTAAGTGACAAATATAACAATGCGGAGTACTCCAACTGTGGCTGCAATATGACAAGCAGTGATGGAAAACATTTTTCCGCAAAAACAGCAACTGTATGCAAAAACATTGCAGATCTATTAAAGTGCATGCAAGACATGCTTTTGTTATTGATCATAAAGAATGAGTTGTCAAAACTGTATATGAAGTATATAAATGTTAGCACTGTTAAAGTTTTGTTTACAAAACAATTCTGAATTCATGATGCTGATGAAAAAAGCATTAAAAATGCATTTATAAATCAATTACATTCCTTAAACAGTATAAGTTGAGTTATACATATGTTAAAAATACATAAAAGTTATATATTATATAACTATTGTACTTAGTATCCATATCAGGTGACAGTATATATGCAAATAAATTTTCAGAAGGTGTTGGCAAAAAATAAGGTTTTACAATTCGACAGAATTGAATAATGATGAAAAACATGTGATAAGACATTGTAGCAAACAATAACACAAAAGGGTACGTAGACAAACTAATCCAGGGGGAACACAGTACCGGTGAACACAATTGAGTAAAAAGTGATTGACAGGATAAGTGTAGAAACAGATGAAGCCCAAATTGTTTTTGCAAAGCCTTTTTTTCCTTCAGAATTTCTACATTATTTTTAAACACGTTAAGATTAACAGGTATTTTTAATTGATTAGACCCAAACAATTAATAGAGCATGTCAAATTGATTATTTCTCCTTATCTCTCTTGAATTTAGGTGATGAATGTGAGTTTGACTGAAGGGGATTCTGTGAGGTTTGAGGACCTTGGAGGCCGTGAGCCAGTAGTGCTGGCTAATGAGTCCATCTTGATAAAGGGCTTGGTGGTGCGCAGCTACAGCAACCAGATCTCTGTCCACTTCCACAGCCAGCATCCCTGCCACAGCTTCTTCCTGTTACGCTACCAAGGTAAGTTCTCTCACGCAGGCACTGCCCAATTTGTGTGTGCATTTAAGATAGAAAGAGAAAGGAACTGTGCCAGAGCTTGAGACCAAACCTGTTTATGACTGTACACTTACTGATTAGATTGGTGAGTGTGATTGTGTGTCTGGGAGGAAAGAAGCTCTCAATCATTACTTTCCATTACGAGAGGCTCTCTGTGCAACGAGGGGGAAAATACTTCATGTTATCACTTGTCAGTATAATATGCTTATGTTAGCCTGAAAATGACAACTACTATCAATAGACTGCCACATAATTACACTGGAGAGGGGTTCAGATGATATTCCCTGCTAATAGTCTTTTAACAGAGATCTGTGACAGATCAGGGGGAAAAAAGTTTATTAGGCTTTCTTTCTCCAAATTGGCAAGTTTTGTTTCTCATTTTGCAGGGGTCCTGGAAAAAAAAGAGAATTAGTTTGTGCTCAGATAAATCCCTTTTGTTTCTGTGAACTAATGAACTGTGGCAGGTTAGCAGTGGGGTAATACAATTTCACAGGCGGCTAACGTGGCTGTTGGATAAAAGAACCATTTTCCCCATTTTCTCTGTCTCCTTCTTTCTGGTGTGTGTGTGTGCGTGTGTGTGTGTGTGTGCGTGTGTGTGTGCATGCGTGTGTGTGTGCATGTGTGTGCATGCGTGTGTGTCTGTGTATATGTTGAGATGGGGGTGCTGGTAATCAACTGTGTGTACCTTCCAGAGAGTGGATCCTGCCCAGCTTAACAGGGAAGGCTTTCATGCATTTATTAGGCTCACAGCAATCATCCAAAGGCTTTGCCGAGCTCCATCTCTAATGACTTGCAATTTTGATACCAAACGTCCAATTACCACCCGTCCTCCTCATGTGCTCCAACAAGCATGCTGGGTAGAGCTGCATGGGTGAGAATAACTAATATTGCAGCGTTAATTACATTTCATGGGCATAATGTGCTAAAAAAATAATAAAACAAGCAACTTATATATATATATATATATATATATATATATATATATATATATATATATATATATATATATATATATATATATATACTGTATATACTGTATATACACTGTATATATAAAATGTAACACCTAACACCATCTATGTATTATCTTACTTATACCATGGCCACATATTAGCCCTGACAATTTAAATCTACCATTGATTTTTGGACAGCGAAACTGACTGCATGGATAAAAAAGTAGGGTTAGTTTCCATGAGTTATTTGATATAAAGTACATGTCATTAGATGTAGAATTCTGCATGCTTAAAATCATACAAAAAGAAATTTGTGTGATCATTTACTTGAATGGATTATAATAAATACTTATGAATCAGAGAGAAGGGTGTTTAAGAGTGATTGTGCATGTGTGAATAATGTGAATGATATCTGTGCCACATCTCTGCTAATAATGTAATTGCTGGTATTAGTTCCTTTAGCCATTACATATTTATTTGAATATTATCTTCTTTAAATTCATCCTATGCCTCGGACACTTCATTAAAACTCCATATTCATTGTGTTAAGTTAAATGATGCAAAGAATGCAATTATAAAATGTTTATCTCGCTCTGTATTAGACTGCAACTGTTACAATCATTACAATTGTTTTATGGCAGTGCGTACATTTAGAACTATGATTAAACTGAGCAGAACTACCCGTGCATTCAACAGCATATCAGCTTCGGGTTTTTGACAGACCATCGTAATATGTAGACTATATAAGAATGCTGATGATGCCCGTTGTTTGGCCCCCTGCTATATAACGTTAATGATACTTTCACAAGTGTGTCCATAATGTAGCATGTGGAATGCCCCTGGACATCCCATCTGTCCTCTGCACCTGCATATTTGGCAGTAGCCTGCATGATATGATAGATGGGAGTTCCTCTAAATAGCAAGCCTGCATCAGGAGGCAAGCACATTAAAGATTAAGGCCTCTCAATAATTCACATGACAATGAAAGGGCAGCATGGCCCCTCCCATCAGGTATTGTTAAAGGTTAAATACAAACAAGGCAGGATTGATGGACTGGATTCAGCAGAAGAGAGAAGTGAGCGTAGGACCTGGCTGTCTGCTCGACAAATAATAAACAGCAACAATGTGCCAGAGTTCCCTGACAGCCGAAATGTTATGAGATACAAAGATGTTGCTTACTTCACTGGGAACACTTAAACCAGAGATTCAACAAATCTAAAGGTCTTTTAGTACTGCTGTATTTCTAAAATCATACATAAGATCATTAAGTTTTGTCATGAGCTTTAAGTATGAGTCCAGTTAATCAAATAGTTAAAAGAGCAATTAAGAAACTAATCAGTGAAATTATATACACTATTTATTTTTTACAGATCTGGTTTGATTTATTTCGTTTTTTTTTTTGTTTGTTTGTTTTTTCTTATTCTTTTTCTATTTTGGTGCCAGAACATGTAAAAATGTAAGCTTGTTGATGTTTTGGCCAGGTGAATTTTTCATGTTTTAGGCGCTGTTGCGATTTTCATGATTATAAATTAATGCCCTTGATGATGTTAATGCTTTTGATGATTTTTTTTTTGTGAGCAATGACAAAGTGACTTTTCATTCTGATGGGAACACAAATACGTTTATTTGAAAGATGAACTAAGGACTTTAAGAAAAGTATATGCTTTTGCGAGAAATCCAATGTATTGTGCTGTTTGTACAAATTGTTTTGAGAATGCACTTACTGCTTTGCAAATATTAAGGATGATTTGAGAAATACTCCAAAGCATCTGAGAAAAACTGTAATCTGGACCAAATCTCTAACTCCATTTGCAGTAATGCAGGATCAAACTTGCATTGAACCTTTAAAATTCTTCACTTTTGCCTGTAGACACTCAATATTATACCACTCTCTTTTCCTGCTACATCCCCCTGCTGCAGACAAATATTTCAAATTTTGATTCATCAGTCAAAAACATCTTCAGAAAGCAGATGGGTATACCTGGGACCCACTTGTTTTTTGCCAGTTCTTTGCTGATTGCACTGATAGACATCTTCAGATGTCAAAGGGAAGTAAGCATGATGTGTCTTTCATCCACTGCATTAAGTTTCTTTGGCCAAGCATTGCATCTACAGTCCTCAACAATGCCTGTTTATTTGTGCTTCTTTAAAATAACTTGAACAGCAAATCTTTATACCCAAGCCTGCTTTGAAATTTTTGCCTGGGAGAGACCTTACTGATACAGAATAACTACACTGTATCTTGTTGCTGTGCTCAGTCTTGCCATGGTGTATGTCCTGTGACATGAAACTGTCTTCCTCAACCTCACCTGAGTAGCAGAATTTAGCTGTTCCTCCCCCAGTTTTAAACCCCCTACACAGCTTTCTGTTTTAGTTAATAAATGCGTTTTTTACCCTACATATAAAATTGATGATCATTAGCACCTGCTTGGTATAAATGGTTATTCATTCACCTGACTTTGATCCTACAAAACCCTTGACATGTGCATAAAGAATGGAAAAACTAAAGTTTTAACTCCAAATCCAAGTTCAGATTTGGATCAGATTTTTTTTTCTGTTTGCTCAATTTTGTATATTGATAAAAATAAACAATTCAGATATATATTTATTTTGAAAGCAGTCTTATGTTATAGTATTTCTTCACACTTCCCTAAAAATCCTACATAGTACTTTAAGTAAAACAGATCATTCAGCTTTTACTTTACTAAAACCCCTTTACACTTTGGTTTAAGCAAAAAGAAAGATTTGAAACAGAGAACCACTTCACTATTTCCAGATTTAACATTAACTGAAACAGACTGTAATGCACAGAACCTTAAATCTCATTGCGGATTTAAAATCCTGGAACCAGAAAATGACTGACAAGTGTGCATTTTTACAGTTTTTCTCAGTTGCTTTGGAGCGTGTCTCAGATCAGAAATAAAATAAAAATAATTTGTGCTCATCATAAGAACATTTCTTGTATAATATATTTTGATCAACATGTCAAACAACTAATAATGTAGGAAACAGCAGACAATTGTTCACAATCAATTCAATTAATGTACTTAGCAGTTTTGTACAAGGAGTTTTGAGAAAAAATTTTCTGATCTGAGCAATGCTCCAAAGTAACTGAGAAAAACTATAATAGTGTGCTCAATACTAAGAATTATAGCCAGACACATATTTATCATACATGATTGGTATCAGATTTATTCTACAGCAGGACAATGGTCACAAACATACAGCCATTGTCATTATGAACTCTCTTTAGCATAATGAAGAGTCCTGGAAGTGATGCTTTGGCCCACACAGAGTCCTGATCTCAACAGCATCTAGTCTGTCTGGGATTATTTGAAGAGGCAGAAGGATTTTAGGCAGCCTACATACACATCAGGTCTGTGGATAAGTTCTCTAAGATGTTTGGAACAACCTACCTGCTGAGTTCCTTTAAAAACTGTGTGCAAGTGTACCTAGAAGAATTTATGCTCTTTTCCAAAGGTAAAAAAAAATCATTAATAAATCATTAAAAACATAAACTATTAGCATTTCTGTTTTTGATGGCATTCTTACTTTGCAGCATTTTTTCACACCTGTTTCTGGGAATTCAATAACAGCTTATTGTCCACTGCCATATGATGAAGCAGTAATTTTTATGCATATTTTGTAATGAACTATATCAGGTTAGCTGTTGCATTACTGTTTCCACTGGCTTACTTTCTGTATCACTATAAATACTGCGAAAATGGGTTATTATAAGATATCCAGTCAAATGGCAATTATGACCCTTATCTATTGTTTTTTATATTGTATTGTATTATATATTGTATTAAAATTGCAAATTAAAGCTATTTAAACATAAGGGCAGAAAACGACATTGATCAAATAGTCTTGATGTGGATGTTTTAACATTTTATATGGCTAAGCATCTCATCTGTTTTTTTATTCACACTGTGTTTTCTCTCTTGTTCCACCCACAGCATCTTTGATTACTATTGAACTTAAATGGCAGGAGTTTTTCCTCATCATCTATCCGTTTTCACATGTTGACCCAAATAGCGTGTGGGAGTTAAACAATAATGTTTGCCATGCAGGGTGTGTAGTGTAGCAGGAAACGCTGAGCTTTACATTTCAGTAAAGCTGGGATAATTACTATTGTTAAATTTGCTAAAAGAAAACTGAACTGAGCATATACCATTCTATTTGGTAGCAATTTAGTGATTTAAGCACTGCTTATTTGGGAATAAAAAAGGTATGTGTACAATACTAATCAATGAATTGTAGGTACTGAACACTGTTGAAATTTATGATTGTTACATGTTGCTTAGACTCATTTGAGAACCCACAGAAACAGTCAGCGAGGACACTTGATGTTTGTGAGGGCATTTACAGCATACAAAAAAACACTGATTTACTAAGATCCAATATAAAGAGCTTAATTTATATAATGTAATAAACTGAGTTTTAAGCAAACTGGCAAAGTTAGGCATTAATTCAAATGAGTTCTCTGTAATAGCTATTCTCAATGGTTGTGAAAAACTCTGGCTCTCAAAGGTGACTAAGCTGAAAGAAAGCTTGCATGTTCTTTGGATGATGGAGGCATTGGAGGTGCAAATGCACAGTAAATATCCAATATAAAACCTAATTTACTGTGGTAAAACTGTCATTATTTTTGTAAGACTAAATGATGAGAAAATAATGAGACTGATGGATTTAAGAATTTCTCAATAATACAAATGATTTTTTTTTTGTCAAATGGCAAAAAGAGGCTCATGCTAAATTTATGCCTGCCCTTCATGTGTACTAGATTTTCCGAAAGTGACTCTCAGGCTCAGTAAATCAGACTGCAAAAGTAATTTGCATAAATAAACTGCCCCGTAATCTTCACCTTTAGGTAAAAATACCTTAAATTGATTATTACATGCAAAGGTTACAAGAAATTCTATTTTTTTCCTCTGTCAGTAATTAGCTTTTCCCAGGGGTAGAGTAACATTTTTTTCACATTCAAACCTTCAGTATGTTAGGGCTTCAGTGCATACAGATTTCTATCATGTAAGTAATATGTTTTTCACCCTGACATGGTGAAGAGAGCTGTAATATCTGTTTACTAGTGTCGTCAGGGCAACGATGACAGTTTCCTTTTTCGATATCATACAGAAACTGAATTCTATTGAATCACTGAATAAACCCATTAATTAAAGCATAATCTATATATAGAACATGCAACCTGAAGCAAAAAACAAAACAAAAAAAACTAACGAGCAGAGAAAGAAGCCTCAAATTGGTCAGGTCTTCAAAAACAAGAATGCAGAATTTTGTTTTTGTGCTAGAAATGTATGAAGCACTATTAACACAATTCAAAACTGTAGCTGCTATTTAACTTAATGCAATGAAAGAGATTAAGATTATGCAATACAGCTTTGATTCAATATTGTTTTTATATTTTAAATCACATCAAACCATGTCTTCTGTATCTCTACAGAAAAGCATATGTAAATCTGTCATTAATTAATAAAATATTAACCCATTTTGTCTATCAAACCTACAAGTCCAGTAGTACAATAGGCATAGAGAACCTGCAGCTTAATGTTCCTTTTCTTTTTTAAACCATGTCTGGAATTTTGTATTTTTGTAATCTTTGTATTTTATTCTTTGTTAGTGATTTTAAGCATGTGCGAAACAGATGAGCAGAAATTAAATTGTCTTCCTTTGGGGTCACCTTGTTCAACAGGATAATGTGTGAACGTTTTTATTAGATAACCGTGAAGGAGGAGACAGATTTGATTACATGTCGATACACTTCTGCTAACCACCTGGATAATTAATTTCCTTTTGCACAAGCACATTGTCAGGGAGATCTACAGGCTAATGAATTCTGATCCCTCAATCTAAAGCCGTGACTTTGAGTTATCAGAAATGACCCTGGCTGCTTCAGGTTGGTGTAACTGACTAGCAGCACAGACCAATAAACAATAACTCTAGGTATTCAAGAAATGGACAAGAAGAAATCATCTGTATTTGGTGATATAAATCTACTAATATATATACTCTATTTTAATTTATTTTGAATATTACTCTATTTATTCATTATTTTTCATTATCTCTGCTCTGATAGTTAGCAGAGAGTTTACATTTATAGTTATAATGAGCAGGCTGTATTTCATCTTTTGGGCAAGTTTATCTCACACTGAGGTAGGATCATTTCTGCAACATTAATTTTACTGATCATCTGTCTCATAACACTAAAAGATCCATAAATGAAGCCAAACTACACCGTAATAATCCATTTTATTTAATTATTGTATGGTCTGCAAGGTCTACAATTAAAGCTATGTAGTGTGTATACATACATACATTATATAACACATACAGTATATATATATATATATATATAGGGATTTCAATCGCTTAAAATATTTAATCACGTTAAATGGCATGATTGTTAACTCATGATTAATTGCACATTTTCATCTGTTCTAAATGTACCATAAGTTAATACTTTTCAAGTTTTTAATACTTTAATCAACATGGGCATGGACAAATATGGATGCTTTATGCAAATGTGTGTTTATTATTAGTGAAACCAATACCAATGTGTTTGTGTTTGTGTGTGTTTTGAACGTCCCGTTTTACATTTAATCCCCATTTGCTGTTCTAATAATTTCCGCTCTTCCAGGAAGATGTTCTAGTAAATTTTGGAGAGCAGTTGTGTTTATATTACTGCTCATTTAGTTACAATTTAGTAAAGTTGTTAGTAAAGTCAGGTACTGATGGATGTGGAGGCCTGGGGTGCAGTCAGCATTACAATTAATCTTGAAGGTGTTTAATAGTGTTGGATGCCATTTAAGATGTTCCACTCAACCCATGTAAATTATATTGCCATGGAACTCTCCACAGGGGCATTGCATTGTCATGCTAAAACATATTTGAGTCTCCTAGTTCAAGTAAAGGGAAGAATTAATGGTACCACATCCGAAGACATCCTATACAGTTGTGTGCCTCAAATTGCTGGAAAAGACAGGTGTTCTAATACTTTTGTCTATGTAGTGTATATTGCATACATTGTGTAGATTACAGTTTTTCTCAGTTGATGGAGCGTTTCTCGAATCATCATTAATATTTGCAAAGCAGTAATTGCATTCTCAAAACAATTTGTACAAACAGGACAATACATTGGATTTTTTTGCAGAAACCTGTACTTTTCTTGAAATCCTTATTTCATCTCTCAAATGTAAGTATTTGTGTCAATGAACATCTCATTCCTATCAGAATTAAGAGTCTCTTTGTCATTGTTCACAAACAAAATCATCAAAATGTTTAGGCATGTTGTCAGTATGATGGTGCACAATTTCAGTATTTCTCGATATAAACTACGGTTTGGGTTTCAGTGATTGAAAATGCACAAAGTTAAATTTCTTCTGTTTGGCATCTATGAATTTCAGCAGCACAAATTCATTAATTTGATTGCGTATTTGATTTATATTGATTGCAAAAGACCGGACAGGATTCATACTTTTACTGTACTGTACAAGTGTTCATTCATTTCTTGGTTGTTCATCTATTTTCAGAAATTGTAATTCTATGTTTTGCTCTGTCTGTATACATTTTCCAATTGAAGGTTTACAAGATTCACCTTTGACCTGTTTTAGAGATCTAGATGATTATTGGTAATACATTACAGTGCAGGACAAAACACAAATTAGTTCTGCCAGTAAACCTATAACAGTTATAACAGGACAAAGTGAACAAAATTGAACAGTAGCCAAAATTTTAACAAAATGTTGTGCAAAAGAGCAATATAGCAGCAGTTCAGAAAACATGTGCACAAAAACTGCATGTAAACAGTTTGTAGTACTGAAGTCATGGGTGTGCGAAGTGAGTACGAGTGTGTGTTGAGTCCGGGTTGTACAGATCAGTCACACAGTTGACAGTGTGTGTGTGTGTGTGTGTGTGTGTGTGTGTGTGTGTGTGTGTGTGTGTGTGTGTGTGTGTGTGAGTTCAGCTCAGTTCAGTTATTTGTTGAGAAGCCTGATGGCTTGAGGGAAGAAACTGTTACACAGTCTGGATGTGGCGGCCTGAATGCTTCGGAACCGCTTCCCTGGTGGTAGGAGAGTGAAAAGTGTGTGTGACGGGTGCGTGGGGTCGTCCACAATGTTGTTGGCTTTGCGGATGCAGACTCCGATGATCTTCTCAGCTGTCCTCACTATCCTCTGTAGGGTCTTGCAATCCGAGATGCTGCAGTTCCCAAACCAGGCAGTGTTGCAGCTGCTTAAGATGCTCTCAATGGTCCCTCTGTAGAACGTGGTCAGGATGGGGGGAGGGAGATGGGCTTTCCTTAGCCTTCTCAGGAAGTAGATACGCTGCTGGGCTTTTTTAATTATGGAGCTGGTGTTATCTGATCAGGTGAGATTAGGCACCAATTAAACACAAAGGAATTTGGTGCTCTTGACGATCTCCACAGAGGATCCATCGATGTTCAGTGGAGAATGGTCACACTGTGTTCTTCTGAAGTCAACAACCATCTCTTTAGTTTTGTCAACATTCAGAGACAGGTTCTTCGCTCCACACAAGGCTGTTAACCATTGCACCTCCTCTCTGTATGCTGACCCACCACGGTTGTGTCATCCACGAACTTAATGATGTAATTTGAATTGTGCATTGCTACACAGTTGTAAGTCAGCAGACTGAACAGCAGTGGACTGAGCACACAGCCCTGAGGTGCCCCACTGCTCAGTTTGGTGGTGCTGGAGATGTTTTTTCCGATCTGGACTGACTGAGGTCTCCCAGTCAGGAAGTCCAGGATCCAGTTACAGAGAGGTGTTCAGGCCCAGTAGGTTCAGCTTCTCAATCAGGTGCCGAGGGATGATCGTGTTGAATGCTGAGCTGAAGTCTATGAAAAGCATCCGTACATAAGAGTTCTTGTTGTCTAGGTGGGTGAGGGCCAGATGAAGGGTCATGGAGATGGCATTGTCCGTGAACCGGTTTGGACGATACGCAAACTGCATGGGGTCCAGTGCGGGTGGAAGCTGGGTCTTGATGTGCCTCATGACTAGCCTCTGGAAGCACTTCATCACAATGGGTGTGAGTGTGACGGGACGATAGTCATTAAGGCAGGAGACAGTAGACTTCTTCGGCACGAGATTGATGGTCGTCGTCTTGAGGCACGTGGGAACAATGGCGCTGCTAAGGGAGATGTTGAAGATGTCGGTGAAGACATCTGCTAGCTGTTGTGCACATTCCCTGAGCACTCTGCCAGGAATGTTGTCTGGTCCAGCAGACTTCCGTGGGTAAACTCTGCATAGAGTTTTCCTCACTTCAGCTGTGGTTGGACAGAGCACCTGGTTCACCAGTTGCTAGAAATAGATCAAATGAATTCCTGGCAGTTTTATTTTTGTATTGTGGTGTGTGTCCTCCAAACCACAGCCTGCCTTCACACTGATGACAGTCCAGTCCTAAATCTTTAAGGTCATCCCCTCAGTTATTCATTACTCTGCCCTGACACAGAGTGCAGTAAGGTGGGCTCATATAAAACAGTGGAGCACTGCTCGTAGTCTCAACCTGATTCCTTTGAGACTGTACAATAAATAGAGTATGTTCTCATGCCTCTAATTCAAAAACCAGCTTTCAAGAATGTAGCATCAATGGAGACTTTCATTTTGACATAAAAGCAACAAATATTTTCTGAGATCCAGTGATGCCTAGCTCAAACGTAATTTTGCCTTTTACACATTGTTTGCTCTGATTCATACAGAGCACTTATAAAAAAATGTTATAGTTTTAAAAATTTTTGCAAAAATTGAAGAGGACATGTTTTGTGAAGGTGCTAGCAATGCCAATATGTCAACATCTGTGCTACTCTATTGGCTGTTATTATTTTATTATATATACAAATTAAACTCTTAACCCGTTTTTTAAACAGTAAGAATGTGGGCCTGTTAGTGTGGAGGAAAAAAATAAAAACAAAAAAAACAAAATTATAATTGGCCTCTAAGGATTAATAGGAAAGGGTGGATGTGCAGGATAATAATGTTGCCATATTTTGCTTTTAGGTTATTAGACAGCTGCTTTATTTTAAAGCTATTTTAATGTTTCAAACTCAAAGTGAAGCAATTCCCATGCTAATAAACCAGGAGTTAATTTGCAAAATGTATTCCTGTAGTCAAGGCTGCTGTTAAGTGCTGAATATGCTGCTTTTATTTTAATCATCCAAGTTGTATGCTTATTTAAAGGCTTTATCATGTGTTGATGTCACAAGAGAATCAGAAGCTCTTTTGTATGTATTTTTAACATCTGACAAATAAGGAACATTTGGGCATTTAGGGTCAGGCTAGCTAAATATACATTGGTCAGCATTTCTGGCTGAATGGACAGACGGACGAATGGATGGACAGACGGGTGGACAGACAGACAGACAGACAGACAGACAGACAGACAGACAGACAGACAGACAGACAGACATAGGTAGACTGGTCGATAGATAAATACAAGTCTGGTCAGTGAGTTTGTTTGTTGCAAGTACTGTATATACAACTTAAGCTTTGAGTGACTTGAGTAATAAACAGTCACATAGATTGACAGTTCCTTAAGCTCCCTGAAAGCAGATGATGAACAGTATCTATGTCTCCTCCCAGCTTTGACCATCGCTATTTTAAATGTTTCCTGTGCTGAATGTGTAGATGCTTAATTCAACACATGCCAGGCCGATTTGAGCCCACCAAAACTGCCTGCTAATCATAAACATCCAGGATATGTTTTTGATGTGAAGTTAGAGGTGCATGAGCTGTAACTCATGGAGACACAAGGTTTTTGAGAGTCATCTGTCTCCCCTCATTGTGGGTTTGACCTGGGCAAAAAGCCACATAAACTAAGGTTTGTCTGACTAAAGAAGTTCTCAGACTTCCTTTTTGTCCCTTATCCCACCTATCTCTGTCACACGATATCTACCCCTACGGTATGGCAAAGGCTAACTCTGTTGTTCATGGAACTCATTGTAGCACAGTTGATTGAAAATACTATCCACATGCTTACTAGGATTGGTTAGTGTCACCACAGAGCATGTGCCAGCAGAGACAGTTTTAGGTTCCAGCCAATTCTTGGGCTTCTGGCCATGGATGGTCGTGGCATTATCAAGATTTTTTTCGAAAGTTGTAATTTTTTTCTATTTATTAAAATGTTTCTTCATGTGAATGAATTCAAAGATAAATGATGTCTTCAAAAACCTTGAAAATTTTTTTTTTAACTGGAGCTTGAGCTATATCAGTACTATAGTACTACATATATTACTATCATTTGAGCAGAAAAGTGTTTGTCTGTGTCTGCATATATATTATCCACCTATATTGCCAAATGTTTAGACAGACTGCATTCTAGAAGGTTGCCAAGGTTCTGAGTTTTATTGTTTTCTACTGACAGCAGCAGACTGCTCCATCACAACCAGTGACAGTAATGACGCAGAACCACAATAATTACGTTAATGAGCAGTTGTGGCCCAGGGAGTATGTTAGCAGATGTGTTTAATGATAAGGGCATGTGCTTCTGTGCTAGGAGCAGAGAGGAAGTAAATTATGAGGCACTAAATAAAATGCTTCATGAGAGCATCCTGTGGAAACACGGACTTGTGACATATAGTACACACAGACTTCTCTAACTGAGGGATTAAAGAAGTTAAAGAAAAGAGTACAAAAAAGTCTCCCTTTGTGTAGTGCAGAGTCCTTTGTGACCAATTGTGAACAATGTTTGACATTGGGTTCAGGATGTGAATCCTATCTCCAGGAACATACGGTGCTGTTCAAAAGTTCACAGTGCTTTTTCAGTAATTGCCTCTCTGCAACTCTTCTGTAAGAACTGATCTACAGCTTTAAATATTCCATTGAATTTAGAACATAAATGTGCACCATTACTGAAAACAATAATCCTCTCAGTTGTTTATATTGCACAGAATAGCAGGATTTTAATGGGGCTATATAAAGTGACTTCTATTGCTTACATATTGAGGGAGAAATTTCAATCACTGCAATGCACAGATAGATTAACCTACTCTGATAATGCAATTCAAGCAGAAATTGGCAAAAGCAGAAGAACAAAACTGAGTCAGGAGGAAAGTTGAATGGGGTTACAATGAAGTACGAGGGGCACACTGGGATCCTGTTAGGATATGATGCCATCTTAGAATCTTAGGTTCTTCCATCCCAGGGCACCCAGTCTTTATAGCAGTGGGGGAATCCAAAACCAAACATCCTGCTTTGCTCTAAAGTACCATATAAGGAAATCTTGCACCCTACTGGGGAAAAAAGCCCAAGATCAGTGCTCAGTTTTAACATTTAAGTCCAAGTTCCCATGATCAAAACTAAAATTCTGTTGTTGTTTTTGTTACTGTGTAACATTTCAACAATAATTGGCTTAACCTTAAAGTTATTTGTGTTTTGATAAGACTAGAGAAAAGAAGTGCAAGTTGATAAAAACACTGGTTTATTAGTAAGAAATGCTCAAGACAAAATTGTGAAATGCATTTAAAAGTCAGAAAACTACCAAAAAGGTCAAAAACCTTACATCAAGCTAATAGCACAGCCTCCATATAAGGGACTACTTTAACTTTTTTGCTTTAGAAATAATTTTTATCTGGACTAGGTCAACACCAGCTGCTCTTCATTACCTCGGCCACCCTTTACCTCTTTATACTGGATAAGCAGGTGGTCGTCTCTGTCACTTGTTCACTGTAAATGCTCCTGCTCTCTCTCACACAAATCCCACCAGCTTAATTATGGCTAGTTTAATTATGCTCATGCGGCTCCACATTTATTAGAAACGGATGTGCTCAGAAATTAACAAGGGAAAAAAAATCAACACTGCACACTCTACACTGTCAAAGGAAGGAAATTGCGGAGACGGAAAATGACCTATTAATAATCCATTTGCATTAATAGCTTAGATACATAGTGCTTAGTAGCGTTGCAACAGGATTCCAATAAGTCCGCATTTCTTAAAAGGCCATTTCTTCATCTTACATTAGCAGTTAGGTTGATGTATTTGATTCCAGACAGACTCTTTTAAAGCTGCATATACTGCAAAAAAATTGAATAATAATTAACTGTACATTCAGTTATTTTTTAGCAAAAATACTTTGTATTATCGGGTTTGTACTAGAATGTGTGCACAGTTGCAGCATCCAGAAAAAAAAAATGCCTAGTGAGATAATCAAATTTTTTAAGCTGTTTATGCTGCCAACATCCATTCATTTTTCTGACTATTTTAAGTGATCATCTTGGAGTTTAATTTTACAAGCTAGTAAAAAAAAAACCTTTTTTTGTTCTGAAATTGGACTTTTATCATAATATAATTGAATGGTTGAGGTAGTTGTCTCAAGTGGTGGCTCAGATCTAAAAGCTTTGCGCTACAAATTAGAAGGTCAACTGTAGTGGATCATATTTTGCATACTGCAAAATATGATCACTTAGCTAATGATGCACTCAGACCACAGATTTACTATAAATTTATCATAAAAAAATTTACACTATTGAAAATAACTTTGATACCAGTACAGGCAGAAGGAAAAAAGGTCATGTAGGCCAAGGAGGAGGTTGATGGATGTGGTGAGGGAAGACATGCAGCTGGTTGAATTGAAAGAGGCAGATGTAGAGGACAGGGGTGTATGGAGACGGATGATACGCTTTGATGACCCCTAATGAGAGCAGCCAAAAGAAGAAGATTGTTATTTATTTAAAAAAATTTTTACAATATATTTGGCAGTAAACTGTCACAGTATAGACCACTGAGGAATTACATAAACTCCCTGATTTCCCAGAATCCACACATCATTTAAACAACCTGTACCCATGCTCTCATCTAACTACAATCTCTGCATTTCAATCAAGATTCTTGCTTTTTTTCTTTTAATGAATAACAAAAAAAGATTGATTTCTAACAATGTAGAAGTTTCAACCCAAATGGTGTAAATAATATTTGTTTGTAAAAAAAGAAATGTTAATTGGAATGAGAAAGGACGACACATGACAAAAGAAAATGAAGGGATTTGCTTCTGGCACAATGTGTTTTTGCTTTGTGTCGAGTTCATTTAGGTGAACAGGAACACAATTTTCTGAGCTTTAATCATTTACAAACACATCAACAAAAATAAAAAAGATGAATCTTAATGAAAGTTATTAGAGGTCATGTCCATTTTTTATTTTATTTTTGAGCACAAATGGAAAATATAAGTATTTACAATTCTGTAAATAAAATAACATCTAGCAAGATATATGTAAGTATATGTAAGTGTAATGTTGCATTAAACATGATAAACATCTCTTTTACACATCTGGTCCTTTATTTACACACTCTTTACTACAGTTCAAGTATTTTCTTTGTTTTTTTCTGTACATTTTGGTTTGTTACTACTGTCTTTTCTTTTGTATGTTTTGGTTTGTTACATGGTTTGCTATTTCCCAACTCACACAATGCCATTATGTACACAGATGACAACTTTGTTAACATTCACATACTACTCTAGTATATATGTAGAAGCAGAAGTATAAATCAGGCCTAACAACTCATTTGGGAGGCTGCTAATAATAATACGGTCTAGAGTAAGTGCTCAGGGAATAAGGTAGATTATCACATGGTCTGGACTTCTTTGCATCACAGGGATAGCAACAGGTTTTCTGCAGTCTAGGAGTACCTTACCATTAACTGCTTCAGTTTATACATCATTTTGTCAGACAGAGAAGCCAACATATGTCCAACCTGCCTATTTGAGTCATTTTGTGTTATTTAGAGCTGTGCCAAGCTTTACTGCTCAAGTTTCTTTTCTCTGTGTCCTGTTAATGGGCCCTGCTCTGCAGAGCTGCTAGACCATGCTGTGGCACTCTATTGTTTTGTCATTTACTGACCCCTCTCCTCACCCTCAGATCATTAGCAGGACTGTATGAAAAACGGAGCTGAGCGATGGTTAACAGTGGCACAGCGCTGTCATCTTATTTGCTTTGATAAAATTATATTTGCTGTCACCAATTTATGGAGGTGTGCTGGAGCGAAACGTTTAGATGACTTGAATTATAGTTTAGCAACCCCATGTAAAGGAAAAAGCAACAGTAAGCAGCATGTTTAATGAAGCGAATGGATTTTTATTGTCCCTGTGTTTTGACACTTAAGAATGGAAAATGTGTGGGTGGGTGTAATTTCCATAGGAACAAGTATTTCTAACTGCTCTCTATCTGAACTAATACAGTGACTGTTAATGTACAAACTGTAAATTCCATTAAGTAAAATGGGGCAGGGTAATGCTGTTCTTTCAGTAAAATTAGGCTATGAATTCTGTTTCATAGCATTTTATGTTACAAGCACTGTGTTAATAATGACCATTTAGACAGCTTCAGTGTGGCATTGTTGTACATGTGTCTGTGTTTATCATCTTGTTTTAGTGTAGCTAGCTGCAGTTTTGCAACATTTAAACTAGTGCATTCTGTGTATTCGGCACAGTGTAATTTTTGGGTTTCAAAGTCTATTTACGCTGTACAAATGTTTGCGGACACATGACCATAATACCATATGTGCATTTTGTTTTTTAACATTCCATTCCAGATAAAATCCCACAACCAGTTAGACTTTCCACTAGAATCTGGACTGTAGTGACTTATTCATCCACAAGAGTAATAGTGAAATCAGGTACTAATGCTGGGTAAGGAGGTCTGGGTTGGCAGCTTCCAGTTCATCCTTCTTGTTGTTTAGGGATGGGGACAGAGTCTTGTGAAGGTCAGAGAGTTTTTCTATTTCAACCTTGGCAAACCATGTCTTCATGATATTGATTGTCATGCTGAAACATGTTTGGGCTTCTTAGTTCCAATGATGTTAAAAAATTAAATTGCCCAGCATATAGACACTATACCAGACAAATAGGTAATGGTAAGGTGTCTGCAAACCTTTGGCCATGTAGTTTGTCTTAGCAAAACTGTTTAGCAAAAAGAGTGAATTTTTACCAGAATTGCTGGGAAATGGCAGCTCATGTAATGAAAGTGGTATTTTAAGACAATTATCCTACTGTACAATGTGGCCAATTGAATTATTATTTAATGCCCATCCAGCTCCAGAGTTCAGAGCTTTTGTATTGAACAATTTACATGGGTCATTATATCATTCAAACATTATCTGTAGTGGATATGTGTATTATTTTTTTCTTTTTTCACAAGTGAACTCTGACAGTGTAGAATTTCACCTTTAATTTTCAATGGTATGCTCAACCAATTGGATTTTTGCCACGCAATTCCACGGTCTGCAGTCCGGATGTGGATTTGTCCTTCACTGCTGCAGATGGGCATGTCTTTGAGCCTACATATGAATGCTAGGAGATGCCCTTTAAATGAGCCTGTGAACATTTTATGATTTGAAATAAATATAACTAAAGTAAAGACATCTGAAGTAAAAATGACAAATTTGGACAAGTTAGCAAATCTTGACAGTATACAGTATAAATAATAAAGATGGCATGATTTATATTTTCTTTTTGGTTTTTTATTTACACCCGATATCACTGCAAACTGTTTAATTTCTACTTAACTGCTTGACGACCCAAATTCCCATTTGCTATTGGACAGAAGGTGTTTTATTCACTTTAACAGCATGTCTCTAACAATAATAACAGCTATTAGGCACATAGAAGGTTTGTATGAATGTGCTTACTGTTAGGAAACATTTTTTTATGTTTATGGAAAGAGACACCAAGTAACAGTCAGAGGTAATGCTATTTTTCAGGTGTTTGACATACCGTATTTTGCAGACTATAAGCCGCTACTTTTTCCCCACGTTTTGAACCCCGCAGCTTAAACAATGAAACGGCTTATTTATTAATTTTTCCTTTGTTTTTTCCGGTTTCACAAACTTTAAGCCAAAAAACTGTGCGACATAACATTAGGCCGATGAAATTTCAGAACAAAAACGAAAAAATGCACCTCACCTGTGTTCTGAGCTGCACGGCATCGGGAGAAATAACTTTTTTCTTAAACGCACGACGATGCCAAAAGATAAACTCCCGAGAGAAATAGTTGTGAAAGGAAGGAGGAAGACAGTGAACAATTACTTTCTTTTTAGGCTACTGTTTAGATACAAGCCGTTGTAACGCGTTGAGTCTGGGTGAAGGGAGAGCTCACTAACTCCAGTTGCAACAGAAATCATATAAGCACAGACAGGTTTCCAAAACTCGTGCTTTTTTATTATTCTTGGCAACAGCGTTACGGGTTAGTCAAAGAAACTTAAAAATAAGCATCAGAAAATAATTAAGGAAATATTCCTCGGTCTTGCACACATGCAGTAATAGCGGAAAAATGCGACTCCAGGCTATTCCCAAAATACCGCTATGATCCAAAAGGAAGCGCAACATATTTCACCCGTTACACCGTGTAACAGACACTGTCTTTCGTTAAAGCCTGTGTAAAGTTCATTAGTTTCAATGTAGACACCTGATGCTTATTTATGTTTAAAATAAAAATCTTTGTCAAATTCAGTGGGTGCGGCTTATATATGGGTGCACTTTATAGTCCGGAAATTACGGTATATATATTTTTCTTAATAACATCAAGGCAAAGAGAAAGGAAGGCTAAGCAAATGGGAGCACAACTCTTTACCTGATAAAACATAAGTAGTAATAGAGACATTCTGTCCATCACATTAAATATAAATATAAATGGATAAAACGTATGACATTTCTAAATCAGTAAAAATGTAATTGTTGCTCAAATGCTAAGGTAGTTGAGTAGAAACAGCTATCTGCTTTGCGTCAGCATCTCACCACCTTGACACTGATCACTTTCCTATAATAGCACACCCTGTAGTGTCAACTATATTCAATTGTTCTGCAATTTAAACTCGATCAATGCTTGTTTTCACCTTGGTGTTAAAGGGAGTCGATAGAAGAAAGGCATCTCCTAAAAAGTCTATATACAAAAGCTAATGTGTGAAACCTCTTTTCTCATCAGATGTAACCATGATCAACATGTCAGTCTGGATAGTACTTATATTACTTGGACTGTTTCAACAGATAAAAAAAAGGCTATCTTTGCATCGAACAGATTTACATAGGTGTGAGATCTCAGAGACACATCAGTAGTTTGTACATGTTCCCCAATACCCCTTGACAAACTAATCCAATACAAATAATGCCAAATATAATTTCTATTTTAGCCAGGGCAACTTTTCAGATCAAGAGATTAAGAGTTTATGTATGTGCAGTTTTTTATTTATTGATTTGCAGTGTAGATGGGTTTGGTGTTGGCAGACCACATCTGCTGTGTGGCTGCTGCTGAGCAGGTCTGAAGACTGCTCTGTTAAGCATGTTCAAAATAGAGATATTTAGAACCATGCTGCTGCTGCAAAAGGTGGAGTAGCAGTAGCTATAGGTGGGTGGAACAAAATATGCAAAGTGTGCTCAGAGATGGCAGCTGGTTGGAGAGCAAACCAATCAGTGCACGTATAGAGTTCCTTCGCTAAACAAGGCATATTTTAGGGATTTTTCATGCAATTTTAAAAGTTTTATTTAAATTTAAATGTTATGTTCAATCACCATCTAGTGTCTCTGGGATTGTGAGCTCTACCATATTTCTGGGCAGTCTCCCACATTGCACAATTCTCAGTAACTGAGGTTAATGTGAGGTGGCATGAAAGGCTGTCCACAGTTGAGAGAGATTTCCCACTCATCATTGTCCTCTCAGACTAAACCCATCACACTCAATCAGCCTCAATGAGATCTCATGAGCTGAAGTGGCATCAGAGAATCACTTCACACTTTATAATTGATAGCTCACCCAAATGAGGATGTATATTTAATCAGGTCATGTAATATACAGGAGTCTTAATAGACCATTCATCTCTGTTAGTGGTATAGCACACTGCATCTCCTCAGAGAGGATGCCTGCAGACATGTACCTGTCACCAGTGCACATCCTCTGCTCTGACACACAGACACAAATCAGAAACATGCTCAGAATCAGGAAAAGGGCCTTGCTTATCAGAGGCTTTAATATTTTTTGCAGCTACTTGAAGCATGAACATGTCCAAGTGACCAGAAGGCAAGGCATTTAACAGAGGAATGGTTTCACTAGCTGTAGACATCTTGTCTGAACAAGCTGGCAGTGATCACTTCTGCTTATCACAAATCCACCAGGGCCAAATCTAAAGAAAGCAAGTGCACAGTCCACTTTACTAAGCCGGTAAAGCTTAGCAAACTGGTATTTGCAGTGTTAAGGTTTGCAAAGGTTTACATGTCCAAAATAATATAAAAAATATAACTAAATAGCCTGTAATTGAAATGCACTGACGGGCCACATTTAAAGAAATACCTGGACACTTGCTTATTCAGTTATCTTCATGTAGATTCAGGTCAAGAACTTTAGTTCATGTTTAAATCTAAATAGGTTTTGGTGCCAGGCAGGCAGGAGTTTACACAGACTGAATAGCAAAAAACACCTTGTGATCAGAGGGTGCACCTTGTTGAAAAGAGAGACAAGAGGAGATTCAGATAAACTGACCAAAATCTATAGTAACTCAAGAAAAGTACTCTTTACCAAGAGCATCTTCCCTGGAGATCAGCTGTTTCTGAAATACTCAAGCCAGCCTGTCTTGTACCAAAATCCAAATTATGGTAACTGAAGCTTTTGACCTGTATCTGCATAATTGTATTCATTGTGCTACTGCCACATGATTGAATGATTGCATCACTGCTTAAATGAGCAAGTGAACAGGTTAAGCAAGAGTACAAAATTGCACATATTAATATTCAGGCCTCAGACCTAACTATAGACTTGCATACAATCCAGGCGGTTAAATATGCAGGTGGAATTTGCAAGTTGATTTCTCATGTGTAACATATATTGTGGGCTGTAAATACACTAGGTACAGGGTGAAATATAATTTTAGTTCAATATTATATACATAAATATTAATGCAATAATCCCTGGTATTCTACTTAGGAAAATTGGAAAGCATTTTTCATCTTTAGAGCGTTATAATCAGGTCCTGCTAATTACATTGAACAAATTTGATCTAAAAGAGAAACCAGATTTACATAGATTTTTTATATACAACCATAAAATTTGTTATTTACTGCAGTATCTTGCATACTATGGTCATGTTTTCTGGATACATTACGTTATCTAAAACCCTGACAAAATTGGATAAATTTAACAACTCAAAATCGTGAATTTCCAGCTGATTATGATGGTAATGTGAATAATAATAAATAATAAAATCTGCTCAGGTTTGATGTGGATCCATAGCAGGAATAGCTGGTATGAGACAACAATACACCACATTTTACACAAACATTTTACGTCTCATTTATACCCGAAGGCAGTTAAGCTCAAAAATGACATTGGCAGATTTTTGCGATGGGGAAAAAACTGAGGTCCTGAACGAATCTGGGTAAATAAGCAGTAATCAACGTTTAGGACTGAACTAGGCACCCTGGAGTGAGGCAGCAATGCTACAGTACACATACTGACATCCTGAGCATGGACTACTGTCAGTCCTGTTTAATTGCTGTCTGGCCATTGTCCTCTACTGTCTTCTCTGTGATGCTAAACACTTCAACAAATTCACACCTTACTTGAATGGGTCTGGCAACATGCAAGCTACAAATTAAAATCTGAGTAAAAAAATGGCATTTGTTATCATGGGTAGATTTTTGTTTAGTGCAAATAGACTTCCTCTGTGTCCTGATAAAGCTTAGATAATAGGATTCATTTAATTTCTGTTGTACATTATACGGCAATACATTTAAAAATTCATCTGGATTTCGTTTGCAGACTGGGAACTTTAAGTATTCTCTAGGGTATTTTACTGTTTACGCTCAAAATGCACAGAGCCCGAAGCCATGTGAATATTTATTTGTTGTTTGGGTTGAGAGGTGTCAAACCTGATAGATAGTCGAGTCCCCAACTTGTATTTATCATCTGTTCGATAGTGCTGTTAACCAATCCCATACATTTTGGAATCACAGTCTTCTTACTGCAGGCCATTAGCTATAACCCACAATTGGCTATGATCACATGTTCTCTCTATCCGGCATATAGTCTCTGCTCCAGAGGATCTAATGTGGAGCATTAGCACTGCATCTGTTGCAGTCCAACTGGTTGCCAGCTAATCCCTGCACCACAACAATTGGTCTTTATGGTCAATAAAGCTGCAAGGCCACCCGCATGCGAGGCACCGTGTATGATTTAAGACTGAGCTCGTAAAGTCTGCCTCCAGTGGCCCCTCAGTATTAGTCTAATTGAAACGGAAGCGGCAGGATGATGATGCTATAACAACACAGCCCCGCTGTGCTGATACACCAGTAATAAAGCAGAAATGGGACGGATGTCTGGGGTGGTGCAACGATGCCTCATTGACTCTGCAAGAAGAGCATTCCCTCTCTCGGCACTTCGATTAGTTAGCCAGCAGGAGAACAGCCCCCTCACTACATGCCCTGCTAGCACCGCTAGCAAAGCTCTTTAAGTTCGTATAAGAGGAAGGGACTGTTTGAATGCTATGCATTTTTTTAAATCAGTTTCAGGAAGTCTATTTGAAATATGAAGATTCTATATTAAGGATAATAAGTGTTCTCAACACAGTCTTTATTTGGTGTTTTGCTGTGTTTTTTGGTCAATTGCTAGGCTATTTCTTAGATGGAGAAGAATAGCAACACTCCAGAGCTGTCTGTAACAGGGACAGATTTGCAGTGATTTATCAAACCAAGGCTTTTTTTTTAGAAAGGTCATCAGACTCCAACCAGACTTGAGACAACAATAGCATTGATTATATAGATCTCCCATGTTTTTAAACAATGCCAGAGGGATAGTGACCCAGACACTTTCCCACACCACCAGCAGAATCTTAGTCACCTTATTTCTAGTACTGTAACGGAGAGTTCCTGATTCCTGAGTTTTTATTTTTTTGTAATAAAACACATTTAAATAAAATAGAACCATTGAACAAAAGGGTCTATAATAATATATTATAATTATATTAATAAGTTATAATAATATAATATAACAGACATAACAACTTTAATAATCTTAATGCCTACAGTATTGTTCTGCAGCTGTTTTTAATCTCTGTGCAGGCATATATCCATGCATGCATAATACACACACACACACACACACACACACACACACACACACACACACACACACACACACACACACACACATATATGTGACTTTTTTAAGCAGTCCAGAGCATACAATGAGCAACAAATACAGACATAGCACATTAGTGAGATATAATCCCTGTGATTGTGACTATATCCCTGCAGTTTCTCTTGTGAGTTAGCATTGCCACAGAGATAGCACTGTAACACAACACTTTACCTCTTACTCGCCATGGTGAAGGGTAATTAAAGTGTGGTGTTGGGTCCACTGACAGATGGAGGCAAGTCTGAGGTCATCCCTGAGGACCGAGTGCAATCCACAGTGTAAAATTCACTGCATCTCTTCCCACTTAAACTCTAAGAGGCAACAACTGAAAATGCTTAAGTTTGACAGAGCCAGGTCAAAGGTTGGGATTTATTGACCTATTTAAGCCTGTAAATATCTTATAGCCCAAGGTGAATCTCACAGTAGCACAACCAATGGCAGATCTTTGATGCAAATTTCACCAGTTACCAATAAATCAAGTACAATACATAATGCTCCAACTAGAGAGCTGTAGAATAATCCATAGTACAGATTGCAAATGTTGTATTTGGAGGAGAATAAATGTGTAAAACAAATGTGTATTGGTTGTTAGTTAAAAAGGTCACTGCCAAATCAGCCTCAATTCTGTGTTTACTGGGATGTAGGCTGGGATAAAGTTGTGCTAAAAATAGAGAAAAAAGTTTGGTGTATGTTTATTAAAGCTCCCTCTGTGCACCTAAGAATAAGTAACAATTTCGACCTGCATTCAGCTCTAGCTACAGTCACAGCTACTGCCATTAGGTTTTTCCATTTTGAAGTTCTAGTGTGTCTGGGGACTTGTTTTTAATGCAGAGGGAAAGACAAATCTAAAACTCTAAGGAGCAAGGTGCGAGTTAGACAGATATACAGTGAGGAAAATAAATATTTGAACAACCTGCTATTTTGCAAGTTCTCCCACTTAGAAATCATGGAGGGGTCTGAAATTGTCATCGTTGGTGCATGTCCACTGTGAGAGACATAATCTAAAAAAAAAAAATCCAGAAATCACAATATATGATTTTTAAACTATTTATTTGTATGATACAGCTGCAAATAAGTATTTGAACACCTGTCTATCAGCTAGAATTCTGACCCTCAAAGATCTGTTAGTCTGCCTTTAAAATGTCCACTTCCACTACATTTATTATCCTAAATTAGATGCACCTGTTTGAGGTTGTTAGCTGCATAAAGACACCTGTCCACCCCATACAATCAGTAAGAATCCAACTACTAACATGGCCAAGAACAAAGAGCGGTCCAAAGACACTAGATACAAAATTGTACACCTCCACAAGGCTGGAAAGGGCTACGGGGAAATTGCCAAGCAGCTTGGTGAAAAAAGGTCCACTGTTGGAGCAATCATTAGAAAATGGAAGAAGCTAAACATGACTGTCAATCTCCCTCGGACTGGGGCTCCATGCAAGATGAGAAATCAGCCCAGAACTACACAGGAGGAGCTGGTCAATGACCTGAAAATAGCTGGGACCACCGTTTCCAAGGTTACTGTTGGTAATACACTAAGACGTCATGGTTTAAAATCATGCATGGCATGGAAGGTTCCCCTGCTTAAACCAGCACATGTCCAGACATGTCTTAAGTTTGCCAATGACCATTTGGATGATCCAGAGGAGTCATGGGAGAAAGTCATGTGGTCAGATGAGACCAAAATAGAACATTTGGGTCATAATTCCACTAAACGTGTTTGGAGGAAGAAGAATAATGAGTACCATCCCAAGAACACCATCCCTACTGTGAAACATGGGGGTGGTAGCATCATGCTTTGGAGGTGTTTTTCTGCACATGGGACAGGGCGACTGCACTGTATTAAGGAGAGGATGACCGGGGCCATGTATTGCGAGATTTTGGGGAACAACCTCCTTCCCTCAGTTAGAGCATTGAAGATGGGTCGAGGCTGGGTCTTCCAACATGACAATGACCCAAAGCACACAGCTAGGATAACCAAGGAGTGGCTCTGTAAGAAGCATATCAAGGTTCTGGCGTGGTCTAGCCAGTCTCCAGACCTAAACCCAATAGAGAATCTTTGGGGGGAGCTCAAACTCCGTGTTTCTCAGCGACAGGCCAGAAACCTGACTGATCTAGAGAAGATCTGTGTGGAGGAGTGGGCCAAAATCCCTCCTGCATTGTGTGCAAACCTGGTGAAAAACTACAGGAAACGTTTGACCTCTGTAATTGCAAACAAAGGCTACTGTACCAAATATTAACATTGACTTTCTCAAGTGTTCAAATACTTATTTGCAGCTGTATCATACAAATAAATAGTTAAAAAAATCATACATTGTGATTTCTGGATTTTTTTTTTTTTTAGATTATGTCTCTCACAGTGGACATGCACCTACGATGACAATTTCAGACCCCTCCATGATTTCTAAGTGGGAGAACTTGCAAAATATCAGGGTGTTCAAATACTTATTTTCCTCACTGTACCTGTTTCAGCATGGGAAAACTTCATGAAATGAATTTTCCAAGTGTCTGTTTTGTGAGCTAAAACAGCCTTAGGAGTCTAATGGTTGCCTGCATGCATCCCAGCATGTCTATTCTGTGAAGAAACATATTGCTTAACATTTGGGTGTATTTATCTTCCTGGGGACACTCGTGCACAGCAGAATAAGAATGGATGTGCGCACGAGAGAGAGAGAGAGAGAGAGAGAGAGAGAGAGAGAGAGAGAGAGAGAGAGAGAGGATAAGTTTCTTTGTGCCATGCTGGAGAATAGAAAAAGGGGATGCACAAAAGAGATGAGTGTCTGTGAAAGAAAGCACAAGGTCGAGCGTGGTGGGATGTAAAGTCTATTAAAACCAGTTGACAGTTCATTTTCCAACATCTATAATATTAAAAAACCTTGGAAGGTTCTTGCAGGATTAAGTAAGTGCTATAGATAGGGATAATTGTATTTACATGCCACTGCATATATGAAACACTTCAAACCGAATTGTGTATAAAAGTATTTCAAATAAATGAAAAATTGTTATTCATGATTCAATATATATTAAGCTGTTTTGACATTCGGTATAATGAAAATGTGATGATTAAAGCAAAAATACATGATTAAAAGACTTAAAATGTTGTAATCATCTGACTATATTTCCTCTGCAGCATTCGTTCTGAGCTGTAATTTTCCCGAGCGTCCAGCCTACGGTGATGTAACTGTCAGCAGTCTGCATGCAGGTGGAGAAGCTTATTTTTACTGCTTTACCGGCTACCAGCTTCAGGGTCCCTCCACCCTCACATGCCTCAATGCAACAACTCCGTACTGGAATGGAAAAGAACCCAGGTGTCTCGGTGAGTGAAAAACCAACCCGCCCACAGACCACAAACACCCCCAATCATGTTTATGATTTTAATGTTTATACATTGTAAAATCAATCAGTACTGTGAACATGCCCAATAATTGTTTGTACACCTCATGGAGCAGATGTAGAATATCTGCTGCTAAAAGTTACTTTCTCCTTCAGCCCAGTGTTCCAAATGTGTCCTTTTCAGTCAGAGTGTGAACAAGGCCAATTATGTTCCATTCATTCCTTTGTTCAAGTTGCATCATAATTAACTGGCTGATAAAACCTGCTTATTTCTGCTTTGAAAATATAAGGTTAGCTGCTTTGTAACCTAAATCTGTACCATGTAATAGTCACTTCACCTTAAACATCCTTATCTTCTCAAACAGCCTTTTCTTTTAACTGAGATGCATTGTCAATCAATCCAGCAGCTGTCTCCTCATGCTTCTTATTTACACCACTGTGTAGCAATCTTCTGAGTGCTCAGTAGCAATTATAGTCTCCATTTGTGGCTTGTGGCAAACACCCACAAGACCTTAGTTTATGTGGATACAATATCCTTTGAGCTTTTGCTTACATCGAGCAGCACTCAGCCCTAAGTGTAAATATTTTGCCAACACAGGTATAATTTGGAGACCACCTTTTTATTCTACCTCTTCCACTAATGTTAATTGTAGCTGATCATTGATTTTGGCTGTAATTGTTTTAACCACTATGCATGTGCCTGCAAGGGGTGGACAGCTCTTCTCTGCTTCAAGGCAACTACCTGTATGACACGGCTGCATAGGTAATCTGCCTTTAAAAGAGAATCCTAAAGAAAGTTTTCTTCATTCCTTCTCTTTGATTCTAAACAGGTTTGCGAGCTCGGTTTACCTGAAGGCAACCTGTTTTGATGATGGATCTCGTTTAGTTGTTTTGGAGGTGCAGCATCGACTGCATGAATAGCACAGATCCAGCTACAGCGCTGAAGTTTCTTATTTCCCCTATTGATCAAAGGGAGGGAGTTGAAATGTGGCATTTAAGGAGAATGCTGTTGTGGTTCTGAATGTTACTTTGGCACAGCTGGTTTGATTACCGTTCCGCTTTCATTAAACTCTGTCTGCGTGCCTAACATTCACTTAAATGGTTGTGACACATACCCTCTCCAATAACCTTTACTACTTTGAAAAAAATTTGCCATTGGTGTGTAAGGTCTATCGGGTTGTTATGATAGTCCGTTTATTTAACACTTGCAGTTTTGTTTAATTTCTTCTCATTTTATGCTCTGTCAGTGAACTGGGTGTTTAAAGGTATGTTTTGAGTTTAGAAATCTAAACATTTGGTCGTCTGGAAAACCGAACCTTTAAGTTGAGGAAGGCAGCCAAATATAATAGGAAAAATGTGCTTAACCAGACTTGGGCTGCCAGACAGACTTTGACATTTCTAATTAAAAACTTTTCTAAACTTGCTTTGGCTTCCTGTAAAGGGCACATTAGGTAGATAAGGAGCCAGTTTCAAAAAATAGCTGCAAAAAAGACTGAAGGCTATGAATAAAGGTGCGAATAAGGATAGCTATTGTTATCATGGTCATGTTTATTTAATTAGTCCATTCATTTATTTTAATTTAGTAACCTCTTTGTTCTTAACAGGGTTCTGTAGCTCTAGAACCAGACCATTAAGCCTTTACCCAAAGTGTTGGTGTCTTTCAATGAAATTGGAATGGTTCTTGAAATGCTATTTTCTACCAGACTTTAGAGTACTATTTTTGATTGTTTTACAGAGTTTTCAAAATTCAGCAACAGACTTGACTAATCAAGTATGTAATTTTTTATAACTTTCAACAGCGGCCTGTGGTGGAATGATGAAGAATGCCACATTTGGGCGTATTGTATCTCCCGGTTTCCCGAGTAACTACAGCAACAACCTGACATGCCACTGGGTGCTGGAGGCTCCAGAAGGACATCGGCTACATGTTCACTTCGAGAAGGTGGCTCTTGCTGAGGATGATGACAGGTTAGTGAATCAGTCATTATTATTACACTGTTTTACAGACACAATTTGTAAAATAGCATTTTGGTAACTCTTACATGTGATATAAATCAATTGTTTTTCTAGACATTAGCTCCTCCTTTAAAAGATGAGGCTCTTTGAGGCTGTGTGTGTTTGATATTTACTCTTTGTAAATAATAAAATATGATCACATTTCCTGATGTAATAAAATAGCAGCAACTGGATGCTGCTCTGGGTATTTAGAAAGGGGGCTAGGTTAGTTTTATTTTGGCAAAATCTTTCATTTTGCTAATGATTTAACTTAGGGTAATAAGGCCACTTGCTGCTCAGCTAATCAGGATGAAAAACAGGCAGTAGCCAAAAGACAGACTCTGCTGCCAAATAACTGCCTTGCTTTTTGACCAGTTCTGAGAAATTGCCTTATCAACTGTCTTCTTTCTGCAGATTACTCATCAAAAACGGGAACAACATTGACACCTTGACGCTCTATGATTCTTATGAAGTTGAATATTTACCTAACGAAGGCATCATCAGCACCTCTAGATACATTTTTATCGAGTTTACGAGTGATGGCTCGGGCACTAACACTGGAGCCGCAATCAGATATGAAGGTATGGTTATATCCTCATCCTTGAATAACAAATTCTCGACTGGGTTACGCATCATCATGTTCCCTCTACTACCAGCCTTTTTAAGGCTAACAAGTCAGGACTGTGCTCAGTGGGGCCAGACTTTTTTGAAACTTTTGAGCTTCTAGAAGCAGTAATTGCCCCAGCTGAAAAAGTCTTCTGATTGCTATTTGGTGCTTTATTTGAACTGGCCTCATTCTTTTGAGGGCCTCTGGCACTTTACCCTGATGATCCTGCAGACATAGTTCTGTAGAACAAGCTATCTCGATCTTTCATCCTTTCCTATAAATTTCCAACTTTTTTAGGAACTAGCCAAACTTTAATGCTCCAAAAGCTTCTTGGCCCTGCAATAGAAACAATAGTTCTCACTCAATTGACCTTAAAGACAAAGATTTTCATTATAATGCTGTCTGCATTAGAGCAAATGAGATGTCAATAAAACAAAGCTTTTGAATTGTAGTAACTGTGTTAAGTTTCAGCTGAAAGTGTTTAAAACCATTTTATTCCTTGAATATGTCCAGGTGTGCTTATTATGAAATACATTTTAGTACCTGAATCATTATCTAATCAGAAGAGCCTAATCTCCTTTTCCACAACACAATCGGATTACACTATCGGGATTTGGCTAATGCACTTAAACAATGTATGTCATATAAAGTCTGAATAAATAAAATCATCCTGTAGCATCGTTCATGAAAGGTGTGTCGCTTCCTCATGCAACACGATTGACATACCCGCAAGACGTTTAGCATTCATTTGTAGTGACTTTTGTTTACCCTTATTTTCAGATGTTTACACAGACTTCTGTAAAAATCCCTGTAAGATTTTATTACACAATGGTCCACAAGATTTAATTATGCATGTTCCCTATTTTGCTGGAGGTTTGCATGCTTAAAAATGTGCACAATTGTTAACACTTGCACTTTATAACACTTATGTAGTCTATGGGGGACTGTGTCTATCAAATGAACAAAGTAGCACCTTGTCTGTTCTGAATATTTGCCTTTAATGTACTGTATATGCAATTGGGGACGTTACTGCGTAAAAGTGCAAGTTACTGGAAAGTGCTATTGCGAATAATTTAGCACCTTTAGCATGATTACCTGAACCTAAATTAATACATTGCCTGTGCAAATCAATACATCCAAAACATATTCCAAATTCGGCCAACAAAGCACTTAACATTTAAGCAAAATAACTTGTTTAGGGGAAGCACGCATCTATATTTATTTTCATTTCCAGTCTCAGCTACCCATGTGGCAAGCTTGGAAATGATGGCTGTTGGATAGTTTGGTAATACGGAAGGGAAATATCAGCATTTAATGAAAATGAATTAATTCCATTCGTGCTGTTGAAGTCCGAGGCTGAATAATGCATGTGGAAAAAGAGGAGGCTACTGAGATTAAATCATGGCGCTGTAATTTGCAGAATCACCTGTGTGTGCTATAGAGTGTGTAGAGTTGAATTCAAAATGTCCTGGAGGGAGGAATGATCTATTCCAGCATGCCAGTGAATGAGAATACCAGGAGGTATATCAAGGCTAAAGATTTTTAAATATTGCTTATTTAAATTCTTACTCCCCATTACTGTATGAAAAATACTGTATGCAGATGATAAATTAACCAGAATAATGGGAGCATGTTCATTTACAGTTACTTATTAGGAACAGCTATCTGTGCTTTTTTTTTTTTTTTTATGTCAGAAGCATCTGATGGTAAGAGTAATTTGCAGCTTACTTTTGAAGAGAAGCCGATGACCTTGGAACAAGTTCTGAAACGTACGGTGCTTTCATATATGCAGGATTTATTTTGTTTGAATTGAAAGGATGTGCAATTTCTCCCTTATTGTGCTTTATTTAGGCAGATGACAACTAAACGCAGCAATTTCAGATAAATACAACTGATCTGATGGTTCTGGTCTTGGGTCTAAAAGTAAAATTAAGCATGGTCTGATTGCAGCGACTAATAACATGTGCTTGAAGAAATATGACGTGCTACGGATATTTGGGCCAAAAAACAAACAAAATAATAAATGTTGTGATACACAAAGTATTTAGCTGTATTTCTGAATGAAAGAGCTTAATGAGCAGGGATTTAGGACTACATACACCACAGCCAACATTTTTTTGCTTTTTGGTTCAATCATGTTTTACAGTGTGAAAGCATATCAAAACAAAATAGCAAACATGCCCAAAAGAATATATTCTACTCTGGTTTGGATTCCTTCATATAGAAAAAATGTTTTATTTTTTTTTATATTACTCTGTCAACACAGATTTTCTGTATATCAGTGTTTGAATTTGCTTTGTGTTTGCAGCTTTCACACCAGGGCATTGCTATGAGCCTTTTGTCAAGTATGGCAACTTCACCAGCAGTGACAACAGCTACGCTGTGGGTGCAGTGGTAGAGTTTAGCTGTGATCCCGGATACACGCTGGAGCAGGGCTCTGTTATCATCGAGTGCATGGACCCCAAAAACCCACAATGGAACGAGACTGAGCCTGCCTGCCGAGGTGTGTGTGTACCTGTGTGTGTGTGTGTGTGTGTGTGTGTGTGTGTGTGTGTGTGTGTGTGTGTGTGTGTGTGTGTGTCAGAGTCCACCCTACATCTTTCTTTGACATTGTGGTGAGTATAGGGAGGCAGACTGTGTGAGGTAATGAGTGAAGCAGTCTTCAGCGTTTTTCACCTGGTTTCAGCCTCCGGTGCACTTGGCAAAAGACTTGAGTTTAATGCAGCGCAGGCAGAGCCTAGCGACTTAGAGAATTGGCAAAAAATATTGTAAACAGAAATCCCAAACATATAATGCTGCAATCTTATCTGATTTTAAGTTTGGATGCATTGCTTAAAGCCCACAATAAAAATTGGTTTTAAAAGATTTAATCACAAAGGCTGCAGCAGTTGGTCAAGACACCATCTTTCTTTTCTGTTTCAAAATATCATATTTCTTTATTCCTAAGCCAGAGCCTGATATGATGGGAGCAAAACAAATGGAGGTCATGCTGTTTGTGAATCTGTTTCAGGGTGATTTGAACTATTTTCTGCATGCACCTCACATTAATTCAGACCTTCAGGTTTCCCCAGCTCCTGGATCCAGACTCACCCTTGACACCGCTGGAGGAATATTAAATGCCTTAACCTTTGCAATAACAGTCTTGAAATGTGCTTTTTTTTAGAGATATATGTCCTTTTGCTGTTGTGGGCGTATGTGTGAATAATTTAAGTCTGGATGCCTGTGTGTGTGTGTGTGTGTGTGTGTGTGTGTGTGTGTGTGTGTGTGTGTGTGTGTGTGTGTGTGTGTGTGTGTGTGTGTTTGTGTGTTTATTCAGCGGTGTGTAGTGGGGAGATCACTGATTCTGCTGGGGTGGTGCTGTCTCCAAACTGGCCTGAAGCTTATGATAAAGGCCAGGACTGCATCTGGGGTATCCATGTGGAGGAGGACAAGCGGATCATGCTGGACATCCAAGTGTGCGTAACTAGATCAGTCCACTCTTACATATTTTTACCTGATTCATGTACTGCTAAGTATATCTGTATTAGTATTTAGTTTTTATTACCAGTATATATTTGTTTAAAAATACTTATAGAAATTTACTCTCAATGATGCCTTAATAAATTCGATACAGTGTATAGTAAGCATTAAATGGGTCTCACGGATTTCAGAATTTTCCAGCTCTGAAATGAGCTTTTTCCTCCTCAGTCACAATTCATTAATGGTTAAACAGATATTGGCAATTTTTCATTTTTATTACATACGACTCCTTAATCAATTAGTGCCTTTAGCAACGTTTAGTGATTCATGTATCTAATTTATATTCGATACACTATATAAATTATACAATGAATATGTATATTTTTACACAGGGTAGCAGTCATATGGTTACGCTCTTGTTTTCTAGTCAAGTTTCTTTCTTTGTATATGAGCAGCACAGTAAAAAGAAATGCCAGAAGGGCTTTAGTTCCTATAAGATTTAGATTTCCCCTGACCCCTAGACCATGATTCACCCAAGAATAGCTGGAGGATTTTTAAGCGCCCTAGCACTGTGAAAAACAATGTTAAAATGTGTGCATTTTAATGTTGCTATTTTAGTTTGTGCTTTCTTTTTCTAGGATACAAGACATTTTAAACATGTTGAAGATACAAACTTTAATTTATCAAGGAGCAAATACAGTAAATAAGCAAGTATTAGGACACGTCTTTTTCAGTCATGTGTGGTTCTTCCCCAAATTTTTACCACAAGGTTGGAGGCCCAAAATTGTGTAGGATGTCTTTGGAAGTGGTAGCATTAAATTTCCCTTCACTCAGACCCAAAACTGTTCCAGCATGAAAATTAGATATGGATACTTTAGCAAAACTTCACTAAACTATCACTGAACTATATGGAGTATGAAATGCAGCTATATCACTTACTGTATGGTTTCCAGTTTATGGTACAGTTCAATGTGGTTGTTTTTTAACTAAATACCACTTTTATCTAAATTATTATTTATTTATAAAAGTTTAGAATGAATAGTGCAAATAATAGGGCACAAAAATGTGGGTAAGCTTGTTGATAAGTGTTCTGGTTGCAAAAAACTGTTGTAAATCCTACGCTTTTATGGAAAAAAAGATCCATCTAGCACAGCAAAATATTTCTTTGGTTTGCCGCTGTAGAGCAGGGGGTCAAAAACTGGCAGACCGGCATTGTTTTTCAGTAGATAGAAATGAGCACTCAAAACAAAGCAGAAAAGATTAATTTTTAAAAAATGGTCAAATTTCAGTGATTCCAATTTTTTAAACATGAGCCATCGCTGCATCAGTACAATATAAACAGAATGTTTTATGATGATTGGACATGAAGCGCATATGTTTACTCTTCGCCTCATAACAGATCAGCAGACATGTTTCTCATCTGTATTGTGTCACTTCTCACAAATGGTAATGTACAACACCACTGTAAAACAAAACAAAAAAAATTTAAATCAATGTGGTTCATTTATAAGTGTAAACTAATCAGCAATCTTAACCATTCAAAGGTAACTGTCGCTATTCAGTCTGTGATTGCTTTCTGGATCTTGCCGTACATAGAGCCTGCGAGAGACAGGTTTCCTTTCAGAAAAGGTTCAGAATAAAAGTGCTATAGTAAGTTACAATTATAGATAACTACAGTGAGAACCCCTTTTTTAAGAATGTAGTGATGGTACAATTTTGTACTTCATTCCTGCAACAGCAACATTTTGCAGTCAGATGCTGCTATCATATATGAGAGCACCTTCTTTGTTGTACATAGAATTTCAGTCTGCTCTAATCAATGAACTTTTGGGACAAGTTCAGTTAGTGATTGTCTCCGCAGGAGCCCTTTTTGCAGCGTTTCTTTTTAGGCCCAACCTGCATGACTAACACTGCTTTTGCTTTCATTTTCTACTTTCTGCTTTCTTCGTTTCAGACACTGAATCAGTATATAGATCTTTTACCTAAGACTTTCTTTCAGTGTCCCTGCAGGGACCCATGTACTTTTCCAGAATAATTGTACCTGTCCTTAAATGCTGTAAATCACTATAGTTCAATCTTAGTTGTTTTTGAAGAGTTATATAAAAGTATAATCATTCCCAGACAATGTGTAAGAAATTAAATACAAGACATGCTGTTATAGAAAAATAATGATCAGCAGGGTAGTGTGATGCAACCTAATGCAAAAAGTCGAGGGTTATCATTCAAAAATGGATTTTTGCCTATAATAGCACAGCTTGGAGGGTTTATTTCTTTTATACCACAGCGATTTTACATTTATTTTTTAAAACAATTAAGTGCATTTGATACAAGTTCCTTCCTTATATTATAAGCTACTATAAACTTAAAGTAGAAAATAAATGATACGCTGTTAAGCGCCCACCATTCATGACTATAGAAATGATAATGCATTAAAACATGAATTAATATAAACCTGTAATTTGACAGCCAGCACTACTGCTAGGATAGAAGTTAATCAACACCTAGTCAAGCAGGTATAATTTGGTATAATAATTAAGAGAGAAAGCATAAATCAAATGTAGTGAGGCTTATATCAGATGAGCCCCTTTACACATATTCAGTTCATCTGTCAGAATTGTTTGTAGACATTAATTGTCAGGGTCTTTTGTTTCTGTAACTGAGACACTGAGATTCTTAGCTTGCACTGCTGTAACATAGCTTCATCTACTCCCAACTGACCAGTTCAGTCACAGCTCACTGACTTTACTTACAAAGTGAAATGAGTACAATTCTCATTCGCAAGCTCAAAGATGGCGGTATCAAGGGGGCTAATTTTAAGACCTTGAGAATGTCTCTTTGAGATTTTATCCTACTTCTGCATAACACCACTGTCTCATTTCTTATTATTCGAAACCTTATTAAAAACATTTAAAATACAAATAACCATTATGCTTCATATGACTGTACTTAAAAAGGTTGATTTACTGCAGTTAATACAGGATATGTAGACTCAATTGAAGAGCATGTCTGATTTAGAATAATTTTTTTGCAAGTTTGTTGAGCTCAACCTGACCTCAAAAATATGTTGACAAAAATGTCATCTTTTCAAACAAATTTTACCTGTTTCCCTTTGAGAAGAAAAATTAAGGTCCAAGGACAGTCGATATTAATATTATATTGACTTTTGTTGTTTTTAAAGGTTTGGGGTTGTCCTTGTGGCATCAGAACCTCAGAAATTCTATCTTTCCTCAAAAAAGAAATCAATGGTACAATTTTCCAAATACCACAGACTGAAAAATTCATTCTTGTTACTCTAAATTGCCTCTAAGTGTGATTGTGGGAATAGTCTGGCATCTAGTACAGGACGAATTTTTACCTTGTGCACAGTGTTTTTATGATAGACTCTGTATCCACTGCAACCTCATCAACAACAAAATAGGGTGAAATGACAATGTGACATTGATAGTGGAATATAATGTGTATATACACTGATCAGTTATAATTACCAGGTGAAGTGAATGATGTAATTATGTTGTTACAATGAGATCTGTCAAGGGGAGGGATATACAAGTCAGCAAGCGAACAGTCAGCTCTTAAAGTTGATGTGTTTAAAGCAGGAAAAATGGGCAAGGTGAAATCAATGTCAGGTTAAACTTTCTGTTTAAAAGCGATTCGATTTTCTAGGGTTTGATTTTAATTTTTTGGTTTTTTTGGTTTAGATTTTCCAAACCTGCAGTGACACATTTTAGCAAAAACCCAACAGAATGTGTCAATGCAAACTGTGTAAAGTCAATATATCTTCAGTCATTGTGACATTAAATTTTTGCCATGTTACACATAAACATACTTCATCTCAGACTTTAATAGGTTTTGAGTAAACAGGTTTCTGCATCAGTACTAAGAAATGTATCAAATTATTTTCCTGGAAAATGATACACAAGCAACAGATGTCGCAGCGTGTGTTCTTATCATGTGCAAGAAAAAAAAGAAGGAAATGGTGTGCATATGAATAAGCATCAACATACAAAGCTTAATAATAAACTCCAAAGAAAGCCAATTATTAAATTGGGTTTTTTTTTTTTAAATGTCGATTCAATTATATGGAGCAGAAGAGTGAGTGTCGAGTGTGATTGCTCGGTCAGGTGAGGCTACACAACACAAAACCCTGCTGTGTCAGCTACTGATAGATTATTCATGCATGCAGTAATTTAGTATGCCTTAATTAAGATTCATTCATTTGCATGTTTCATCGTGCTTGTGTATTTTTTTTTTTGGTTGCACCACTTACATTGTTTAGCTGTGTAATAAATGACATCCTGGATGTTTTGCAGGAGAAGCTGCCAGCATAATTAATTTCCCGTTCATTTGGTGGTTGGGGGTGGGAAATGGGAGGCGATAGTTTCAGCACTCAGGGCTTCTCCATCTGTTGTCAGAGCTGATGATGAAAATATGGCTTGTCTATTTATGCAAAGTCAAGGCAATGTCTCCTCTCACACCTTCTCAACAGCCAGCCAAGTCTGGCTTTCTTTTTTTATTTCTCTCCACAGATGATGCACTACCTCATGTTTGTGTAAAAGGTGTTGTCAAGAAAGTGGGAGGAGCAAGGCATCCTGGTGACACACTTTGTCCTAATAACTATTGTTAATAATTGCAACTAATGTCACAACAAATATCAAGTATAAATAGATGCTAAATGGAAACTAAACAGCTGTTCAGCTGGGAAAGTCAAAAATATGCACTAATGATGAATCTGGGAAGATAAAAATGAGACCAGCTTTCCCTCATGTTCTGGAGCTCATGCTCAGCTCCTGCCAGAGCTGAGCATGCTCCCCTCTCCCCTGTAATAATTCATCAACCTACCCTGAACTCCCAGTTACACAAGAACACTGAGGTGTACTAAGGTCTGATTAAATCATTTGCTGAGAAGGACCCTGAAGCTCTGAAGTGGTTTCCTAAGCTTTGAGAGTGGGGCAGACTGTGCGGTCGGTAGGTGGGCAAGACAGATGACAGCTGGCACAACTGCCCTGGTTTAGGCACAAAGCCTAAAATGCTTGCTATAGTGGAGCGGATTACAGGCTTTGTGCTCAGGGGTGTTTCTTGTGGCTGAGAGAGTCCCCTGCTGGAGGCGTTGGGCACATTATATGACCCAATCTGGATTTATGTCTCATATAAAAGAGGATCTGCTTTGATTTGTTGGCTTGTCATCTCCTGTGTGATCAAATGAAATATAGTATCATAAATCAGGACCAGGATAAGCCTCCTTCACACATTTTCTTATGTTTATTTCATTCTCTCTCTCTCTCTCATTTTCTTTTGCTTGCTCTCAATTGCTTTTGCGCTCTCTCTCTCTCTCTCTGTCTGTATCTTAGGCTCAAATACCATGTGTGTCGGTGTGCTAGACCTTGGACTGACAGCTTTTGGCAAATATTTACCTTCCTAATTGAAAAGAACTAAACTCATTCCTCTTCTTTATTTATCTATTTAAGACCTTCTGATAATGCTGACAGTTCAAATGAAAGTTTAGTGACTTCTGTTTGTCTAACGTTTGTAGTGCCAGTGCTGTCCAGCACATTCACTGATATTTAATCATGCTTACCTTTTTGCCCCCTTATCTTATCCAATCTTTCTATTGTGGAATTAAGTCTAGTTTAAACACATGTTCTAAAGGTTATCTATAATGCTCTGTGTTTTTATTATTGCATGTAGACTTCTAGCACCATTAGTGCTGTCTATCCATTAGACTGACTTTGATCATAAATAAATTCTTATGTAAATTCTTTTTCACAGACACATTTTTTTTGCCTTGTATTTCAAAGGGCATTTCAGTTTTTTATGTGGCATTTAGTTTTGATGTCTTTATTTTAAACTAAGCAATCATTTGAGTAGCTTAGTTTACATGAAACACAGATGTGGTGCAAAAAGAATTGTTCAGATTAGTGTCTGTGACAGATGACCTATCTCTGAGAATTGCTTTTACGCAAAGTCCTTCAACTAATGCTGAATCAGGTTCCTGTCTTTTGGCAAATAAATTAAATAAGACAGGTTTTTTCCATTATTTTACAAAATATAACACGTTTATATTGTCATTCTGTTTGGCAGGTGGACACAGCAAGCTGAATTGGCATTTTCAAGCTATGCAGGCTGAAAATATCAGGCCGTGTTTGTCATGCTTTAGGGGTCTTTCTTTCTTTTTTTTTTTTTTTTTGTTAAGCCTGCATGCAAGTTTAATGTATTCTGAAGGCGTGAGGTGGCAGCTGTGCTGTGGGCCAAGTCAAGCTGAGCCTGTTTTTTGATTAAACAAAATGAAATTACTCCTAGCAAATAGAAAACATGATCGATTTTCTCGGCAGATACAACACGCAGCTACGCAAACCCTTGTTTCGCTTTATCTCAACAAATCCAATATAAGCAGGAACAGGGTTTTTTTTGGGAGGGGGTTATAGTCGTGAGAGCAGGTAAGGGGCTGTACAGCAAAATGAGCCCTAGAGTTACAACAGAAAAAAGCAAGATGGTACAGAATGCAGCAATGAAACAGCATTGAAAATCTCATGTGAATTGTGATTGTGTGCGCATGTGTGTGCATGCGCCTGTAAATATGTTTTCATTTGATTATTGCACACGTCGAACATCCTGTCTCAATTCTGCAACACTGATTTTATGTTTGCCGCTATGGTAGACCAAAGATGATTAATTATTTCTCTCTTCTGTGTAATGAGTTCTATCACCGGCTACTTGTGATTAATTAGGAAACAAGCCTGAGTGCGTGTGTCACCTCACTGTCGGACCGCATTCTATTTTGTGGGCCTGCCATAGTCAGCGGTGTGCTATCTAACTCTATACACAATGCAAAAACAAATCTGAAAAGAATATATAAAGAATATTACATCATAGAAGGATTGTATGTAGCATTATTAAAGCTAACATGTCATTTTCAATAGATCAAACGATTTAATCTATCAAGGTTGTCATCTCTCATGCTCAAAAGAGAGATTTTTTTTGTTACGTCTTCAACTTTTTTTTTTTTTTTTTTTTTACAGCATTTCAGTTTGTTCCGAAGGTCATATGTTCCCAGGACTATTCATTGTGCTTCACTCAATTTTTCCAACCTAAGCTTCTAAGCCAAATTGACAGGAAGCCGCTGTTGGATATTAGATAAGGCGTTTGAAATTGTAACGTCAAATACAGTCCTTTCAGTTGCTACAGCATGAATAATTGCTGAGGTAATTGAACCCAGTCTGTCTCCATAGCTGCTGAAGTCTTACTAAAGCAACATGGGGAAGTGACAGCTGAAATCACTCTTTTGTCATGCTGCTTCTCCCCATGAGATTGCTACAACTGAGTTACAGTACGGTCTAACAGTGGCTGGTGTGCTGGAAGAAATTGATTTTCCAGCTATTTCTAAAGATTAGGGAGGACAGAGCTGGTACATAAGGGTAAAACTAAGAGCTCTCTCTCTTCTGCCTTCAATTTATTAGCTCTCTGTCCCATTCCAGGGAGAATTAAACAGAGGCTCTGTGACAACATATAGCAAAGTGCTGAATTAAAGAAAAAAAATATTATACTATATAAATATTTTTATGCTTCTACCTATAATAATAATAATAATTATTAATATTATTATTATTATTATTATTATTATTATAGTAATAATATATTAATAATATTTATAAAACGTAAATTTTTATTAAAAATATTTATAATATGCAGAATTTTTAAAAGAAGGCTGGAAATTATTTAGCATGATATTTACGCTGGCGATCAAAATTAGAGAACAATTTATAAACAATTAAACAATTCTGAAATAATGTCATCTTCAATGCTCAACAGTTGAAGGAGTTTTTGTCCTGTCTATACCATGCTACCAGAACACCTTTTCTACAAAATAACTAAGGCATTTAAAAAAAAAACATTATTTTGCAGGAAACACACTGATCAATATGAGAGAACAACAATGACTGTAGCATGGAAAAAGATTACAACAAAATTTTCTGAAGGTTACAACAGTCAGCAATTATTAGGAAGTGTACAGGCCTCTGCTCTGAATGACTTCAGCACATCTGCGGCCACAGGACAGCACTAGTCTCTCACACTGCTCTGGTGTGATTTTGGTCCACTCTTCTTCCAGTCTTCTCCACAGTTCGGTGACTGTATTGGGTTTCTTGGCCATAACTTTGTCACCAAGGATTTTTCTCTATTGGGTTGAGATCAGGACTCTGGGCAGGCCATGTCATTATTTCAGTGTTTTCAGTTTTAAGGAACTGCTTTACCCGTTTTGCTGTGTGACATGGAGCGTTGTCCTGCATAAACACTGCGGGCTGAATGGGTGATGAACGCAGGGAAGAAACCATATGTTGTTGAAGGATGTTCTGATAAACATTTGCATTCACTCTGCCATGTAGCTGTATAAGAGGCCCAACTCCTGCTGCAGAAAACATGCCCCAAACCATGACACTTCCTCTTCCACTTTTCACTAACTTCTTTACACACTTTGGGTTCAGTCTTTCCCCAGTTTGTCGCCGAACATAATGTTTCCAATCGGACCCAAATAAATTAAACTTGCTTTCATCACTGAAGTGAACTTTGGACCAGTTCTCCTCTGTCCACACAACATGCTCCTCAGCAAAGTTTAGTCTAGTCTTTTAATTCTTTCTGCTAATGAGAGGTTTGGTCACTGCAGAGTGGGCTTTCAGTCCAAATGCTCTTAAACGTTGAGACACTGTATGACGAGACAGATCCTTACCCTGTTCAGCGCTGAACTGATGAGCAAGTCCAGCTGCAGTGTGGAAACGATTGCTCATTTAGATCCTCCGCAGTATCCTGTCCTCTCTTGTATTTGTCTTCCGTGGACGACCAGCCTTCTTGGCGGACTTGAATGAGTTTGTGATGTTGTAAAGATTTAATATTCTTGAAATCACAGATTTGGAACAACCAACTTGTCTTGCTATGGCTGATAGGGTCATCCCTTTGGCCTTCATCTGGACAACCTGCTGCTGGAGGCTTTCAGTCACTTTAGAAACTGGAAGTTAGGCTGCCAGTTAAATAGGGGTTGACAGATAATCAAGGAGATTAGCAACAGGTACCAGATTGACACCAATAACTGGGAGGTATCTAAAAGTGTTCTCTAATCTTGATCAGTGTGTTTTCTGGAATATAATGGTTTATTTATATATGATTTGGAAACAATTAAACAACTAATACAGTTGTACTATTAATTCATTTCTATGATTTGAAAAAACAATGATTTGAAAGAAAACAATGCATTTAAAGATTACACTTTGATTGTGGGGTATAGGAGCATCACATACTATTTAGAGAGCTAGTATTCGAATATTCAAATTAAGCTCAAACCCCAATACCACAAAGCTGTCATAGCAAGGCCTTTAAACCTCATCTCCTCTGCTCAGTTGTAATTCGTTTTGAAAAGCCATTTGATACATGTAAATGCAAAAACTGTGGTATGTAAGTATATAATAACATAAAAAGTCAGTCATTATGTGAGGAAAATGCAATTTTAGGAAATTATTTTAAAGGTATAGACATCTTTGGGCAAACTTATTTAAATAAAACATTTGAAGTTAAAATGGTTCCTTAAAGTAAAGGTGATGTTTTAATAAATGTTCACAGAAACATCAGAGCACCAGACCACCACACATATGATCACAGAATATAGTTCTCCTAGTGCTTGTGTTTGTATTGCTGCACTGCATTTAACTGTTCTTTCCAGATGATTAATATTTAACTCTATTATTTACAATGTTTGGCATGACATTAATTTAGTAGCTTACCTACCATTAGATTTAATATGAGCAGTGAGGATTGTTAAAGTATAAGGCGGCTTTTTACCTTAGAGGATGAAAGAGAAAAGCGATGAAGTTGAAGCCGAAGAGGATAATATACAGCTTCTAAGCTGAGATAGAGCAAATCCACAGAGCCCCCCAAAAATAGTGCAAAAAGCTGGGCTAAAGCTGAGATTCACTAAATATGTATTTTGTCTGCCTGCAGACTCCACATGGGAATGAATGACCTGCTGACATTCTATGATGGAGATGACTTGACTGCTAAGGTCCTGGGCCAGTACAGTGGCTCTCGGCCGCGTTTCAAGCTCTACACCTCTACGGCTGATGTCACCATCCAGTTCCAGTCTGACCCTGCCACCAACGTTTACGGCTACAACAATGGCTTTGTGGTGCACTTCTTTGGTAAGAGCACAGATAAATCTGTTGGCTACAACAGTCAACTACAGAACTACTTGCACACTATACGGCAAATATATCGATATATACAATGAATAACGTGCAATGAATGAGATTTTGAGCGCCATAAAATTTTGTTTTATAGCACTATAAACATATTTAGATATACATTTTATTAAGAAGTGAAGCCTTTCCTGGTTTCTAATTACTCACACCCCGCAATTAATAATAAAATAAAAATAAAAATAATTAATATTCAGTGTAAACTCCAACTGCACTGAGCCTCATTTTCTAATGCACAACTATTTGAAGGTGCTTTATGTTCTTATATTTGCACACATGAACTACTCTTTTCCACTCATACCACATGTGTTTAGTGTGGTACAAATCTACAGACGAGATGGCCATTGCAACGCATTGATTTTGTGTCTTGCATCCATTTCCGTATTGATTCCAATGTGTTGAGGTCATTATCTTGTTCTCACAAGATTGATTTTTGTTAGAGAAAAGGTAAGTCGTTTTTCTAGTTTGAATGCAAAAAAAAAAACATTAATCCCAATGTTTATTTTATCCAATTGTTTTGACGGTACCTATGAAAAAAGTAAATAATTATGGAGTGAAATATCCTGCTTCATATTTTTTGTCAATTTAAAGTATTTTTTATTTGTATTCACATTTATTTAGTATGTTGTATATATAATATTAAACAGTAATAAAATACAGCACTAATTTTGAAAAAAAAAAAACCCTGCATATTGCACTGCTCAGTGGCAGTCAGTTAATGAAATGAAAGTTTCAAAATGTCATTGGATGCACTAATAAAAGAGGAAAAAAAGTATATATACTGTTGATTAGAGCTTTAGATGAAACAGATCTCTTTTACATCTACTCAGCCTTACCAATTTATTATTGCAGAACAGTGTGTAGAGCCGAGCGGACTACGGAGTGAGGCAGAAAAAAAGAGAGACAGCTGACTTTTAAGTCTAGCACCTTTTCCCCTGGGATAGAGAATGGGCTACTATTCCATCAGCTTTCACTGGTGCCAAAATATTAAATGAGATCTGATAAGACATAATGAATTCCATGCAAAAAAGGAGTGAGTGGGAAGCAGAATACAGAAAGAGGAGGACTGGAAGAGAGAGTTTTGCAGTCGCATCACACCCCATGTGAATAAATGTCTGCCAGCTCTTGCAGGTGTATGGGATTTGGCCATTTGGCCTGGCAGCGTCGCAAACAATTACGACATGTTTGTACTCATTAGCCACATGCCCTCACCAATTTCACCATGATCAAAGTGGGCACTAGCAAATCACCTGGCACCTACCTCTCGGTTCCCCTTTAAACCATCACTGCCAGTCCAGTACCTGAATGAGGAAAGTGTTCTGCATAATTATGAATCTCTTCCTCTTTTTCATTTTTGAAGAGGTTCCTCGTAACGACACGTGTCCAGAGCTTCCTGAGATCACTAATGGCTGGAAAACTACATCTCACCCTGAGCTGGTGCATGGTACAGTTGTGACCTATCAGTGTTACCCAGGCTTCGAGGTGGTAGGCACTGAAATGCTTATGTGCCAGTGGGACTTGACATGGAGTGGCGACCTGCCTACCTGTGAAAGAGGTAAATCATACACACTTACATAAAAAGTATTTAATGTAACTAAAAACATGTGCAATATTCTGATCATTTTAATAGATACCAACAGAGATGCAAATAGGAGGTTCAATATTTAGAGCTTTTTTTAAAAAAAGCTCTCAGAGATTTTTCCAGAACAATAAAAAGTTACACAAGCTGAAGGGTTTACTTTCATGTGGGCATGGGCAAGCAGTTAGATGATACTCAAGGGACATTTAGAACAATCAATTTATTCCTTCATTCTGTTTTGTTATCGGCTTTGTGTTGATATTAATGTGGTAATAGACTAGTGGTAAAATAAAAATTTGGGGTTTAAATCCAGAGAAAATGCAAAAATCTGGAGTGCTGAAGAGACCGATACTGAAAGCGTATTGAGATTTTAATATATTTAGAATAGTAAATCTATTGTTCATAATAGTTTTTTTGAACCAGGCCAGCAACTAAATGTCATTTAGTTTCTATTTGCTGTATTGAACTTTACAACAGTGAGATTGAAGAGGATGACGGATAATGACAGCATTTCTGCTGTGTGAGATTTAGATTGAAGGTGTGGTTCCAATTCACAGCAGCCACTCTTATACATGCATCAGACATTTGCAGGCAATGGCTGTGACTGTCCTCAGGTAATCCTCAGGGGTCCCCTTCAGGCTTGCTTTTTGTTTTCAAAGAATGATGATTTCAGGATGGCTGGACATCTTGTCTTTTGTTGTACCAGATGTCAATGGTGCACTAACATTAATACTGAACTTCAGCCCATTCCATGTTGCATCATTTGTGGACTTGCACAGTGAGTCAACATGCAGACTGCAATAACACCTCAGGCTTTTGTCCTAGCCTTTCCACATGCGCTCACTGTTTTCTGTCCTGCTCTGGAAGCACAAAGGAAGCAGCAGCAGGAGTGGGAGAGATGCAGAGCTCTCAGCATCCTGTCACCTGATGCTGTCCTGCCAGGAAAAGAAATTGGTTTGTGTGCTGCAGCTGGGCTAGTGTGTGTGTGTGTGTGTGTGTGTGTGTGTGTGTGTGTGTGTGTGTGTGTGTGTGTGTGTGTGTGTGTGTGTGTGTGTGTGTGTGTGTGTGTGTGTGTGTGTGTGTGTGTGTGTGTGTGTGTGTTTATTATTATTATGCAGTGTTCTAGACTAGGGGACACAGGCACTCCTTCTATTACAGTGATGACTGTCCTTCCCCACTGCATAAGCAGATCAAGGTGTGTCAGAACGGGAACAATCCAGGTGTGCATGTTCTTGTTATATTCAGTAATTGTAGTTTGTCCTTATAGAAGCACCTTGAGTAATAGTCTAGTGTAGCCAGAATAAACACAGAGGCCATTTTCCAGAGCTCAGGAGTGTTAAAACACAATACCATTACATTCAAAACCATTATCCGACTATGGAACTAATCAGAAACAGGGTGGATTTGATGGGAGGATTAAAAAATATTTAATAAATCACAGTTAAAATGGATAAAATAGCATGGTTTAAATAATTGAGGATAAATGTAAATCTTCATTAGCTGTTGTATAAGATGTAGTTTTGAGGTACCCCAAATTTATTTATTTTTTTTTAATAAAAAGGCTTTTATGTTTATAAAAGTAAATGTAATTAAAATGTAAATAATTTGTCCTGGTGGAAAGGTTTTGTTTGTTTTTACCCACAGTTGTGGTCCTTTGATGCCACCTATTGGTCAGACTAAGTCTTTCATTTGGGGGAATCATGATTGTGAAAACTCATAAAACATTATCAAGTTTCTTTGTAACCTATGCTGGCACATAGAGAGACTCATGGGGAGCATGGTTGAAAGATAGGGTCCATAAATGTCTCCTGGCTGTAATACAGTGGTTGCTTGTGTGGCAAAAGGATGACAGTGATTGTCTCGCTGATCATCCTAATTGATAGGATTATGAACACTCTCATAAAATCTCTTAATGTTATACTATCACCCTAATCTAAAAAGACATGTTCCCAAACAACTTCAAACTTTTTTCCCACCTCACAAAATCATGCTAGTAAAAGAATTGCCTACTCTAAAATGCCTAAGTGTACAAGAGTGTGCGTGTAATAGACTTGTTCAAATTGCCTTGTGCTCAGTGTACCTGTGATAGACTGCAGATCCACTGGGACCTTGACAAGGGGAAAAAAAAGCTTACAAAAAGAATAAATGAATGAAGAATAGAAGTTCCATCTTTTATTTCAAACCATCTTGTATTTGTGTGTTTTCTCAGTGCTGTCATGCCCAGACCCTGGTATGGTAGAGCACAGCCGCAGGGCGATGTCGGGTCCTCGACTGATTGTGGGCTCGACTGTGCAGTACATCTGCAATAAGGGTTATTCTCTGTCTGGAAACAGTCTCCTTTCCTGTTATAGCCATGATTCCACTGGACCCAAGTGGAGTGAGAAACCACCCAAATGCCTCCGTGAGTAATATTTTCATTCCTCAGAGCTAAGCATGATTTATAATCTGTAAGAGGCTTGTCCAGCTGTTTCATTAAGAGACTGATATTTCAGAACTGCCCTGTGACATTTTCATTAGTAGCTGTATGCATAAGTTTTGGTTATTGTGTGTCCACATGAGAGATGGGGGAACAAAACTGGCTATCTAACAATGCAAACTACTACATCAAGAGCTACTAGAGATTATTATGAGTAAAGTGGTTGAACTGGAAAACTTAGACGTCAACTATATTTTATATATATTATATAATTACAATTAAATGCTAATGACCTTTTTGAGTGGGGAAGTGCTCCACTGTGTTATTCCTGGATGCAGTGGTCAGAAATGTAAACTACAACAAGTGTCACAAGGGGTAGAAAGTCACATTGAGGATGGATTTATGGCCCTATTCTATCAACACTTTCAGTGAAGGGTGAACAGTGGACAGGACAGAGCTGCCAGAGTGGTTTTTTTATGCCTATTGTAATTTTTTTTCATAAAATACCTGATAGCTGCCAATATCTCATTTTATAGCAAACAGTCAGCAAATCTAATCTATCTACTAGGATCCAGACTATGTACATCAAAATAATTTCTTTCAACAAAGTATAAATGCAGACAGTGTGGGAATCTCTATTTAAAAATCTCCATTGTAAGATAAGATTGGGAAAATAAAATGAAGGATTTAAGAGTGGAGGTGCATGCAGATATTTGTGTGCACCTAGTTTTTGTCCTGTTCAGAAGTTATGAAAAAGAAGAAGAATGTGTTGCCATGCCTATTGGCTGGATTAGGTAGGTACAGATCTTTTTTGAGATGAAGTTAATAATTTTACTAAAACCTTGCAACTTTAAAACAACAATTAAAACCAGTCATCTATTTTAGAAGGGTACTTCTGAAGCTTTACAAGTGAGTAGTTTAAAGCCTATAGTAGCCATGCAAGATACTCAAACTAAAAAAAATGTATAAGCCACAGAATGTGGTTAAGGCCCACCAAATTCTAGGGTCACAAATCCTCGCTACCAATCAGTTATTTAATTAATCTCCAATTAGCGACTTGGTTACCTGATAAAACTACAAAAGGATTTTGCTGATGTTAGCAAAAAAGAAGCACAAGATTGCCTTAAACTAGTAAGACATCAAAGTAAACTATGGTGCCCTTTCTGATCATGTTGCAACCTTAACTCATCACAAACCATGTTAATAGAATGAACATATTCATGGTTCATGTAAACACTGTTTTATAGGGAGTGCATAAAATTGTAAATTGTATTCTCTCAAATACAGGACACTGGGTTTTATAGGTGTACAAAAGATGTTGGTTTCCTTCATTTGTGTCAGATGCTTTGTGAACATGGCAGGAGCTTACTGCATGTAAAGCAGTCAGAGATATATAACTGATATTGCCACGGGGATGATGGAGATATCCAGTGTGGAAGAAGGCCAGAGGGTTTTTTTTTCAAAGGGAATGTAGCTGTGAAATGTCCCTTTCAAAAGGCAAATCAAACTTTCAATACTTTCCAATAAACCCTCTCCATGCAGTGATGTATTGCACTAATTTATTGCAAACTATAACAAAACAGACAGAACCCGACTGTTCACTGTTAAAACTGCAGGTTGAAATCAATGGTGTTTTAGAACAATAAAGGATAATAAAGGATAATAAAGGAAAATAGAGGATCCTGGTCTTACTCTTTATTACTAGAAGTTATAATCCTCCTACTTTGTGTCACAACCCAGATTTACATCTTATGACATTGCATGCCACTTGTTTGCTGATTGTGAAGACACTGACAAAAGATTGTTTGCACCTTCCAAACATAGCTGAGAAAATTGTGCGATTTAAACTCATTAGTGTTATAAAACAGAACCCCCTTTTGGTAGTTTTATTTGATTTAATCTCCACATGCACAGTATGCGATGAGCTACTTAAAATTCCTTAATGTTCCTTCTATGATTTATCAGTATAATGTGTTTGTTTGCCGTTGTATATCTCATTTTTATCAGTATCCGGTGTCACTGAGATTTGTGCTGGTGTCACAGTGCCGTCTACAAAAAAGAACTTATATATTGTAAAACTAGACTTATTATTGATAAAGTTCAGGAACAAATGTAAACTGTGCATAGGCATGCACTCAGGTTGGGTGTGTATTCCTTCTCTGTTCAACAGCAGATACAAATGAAGCCTGTAGGAATCCAGGAATCCCAGCATTTGGTGTCCAAGTATCAGAGAAGCAGTTCTACCAAGCAGGAGAGATATTGCACTTCTCCTGTCGTAGTGGTTATAAGCTTATTGGCGAGGCAAATATTCGCTGCGTCCCGAATCGACCATCGAAGTGGAGTCACCCACCTCCAGTGTGCAAAGGTATGTGAAACTATTATTTCACTGATGGATAGTTTTGCAATTTGAATTGTTAGTAGTTCTATATACAATAAAATTCCTCTCAATTTCTTTGCCAAACAATTCCATCATTTCCTTTCAGCAGCAGCACTGGAGTATGTAAATGAGCGCAGGCTTGGTGGTAAGTACTGTCGCCTTTCACTGCCTTAGGCTGGTTTCACAATTTGCCACAGCACTTTCAAACACATTATTTTTTGTCCAATTTCACTACGAATGAGCTCAGAGATGAGTGCAGTGGCAGAAAGGTCAACAGGCTTTAACTTCTGCATGGCACTGAGCCAATAGGAGAGCAAGAGCTATATATTTTTGGTACTTTGCCCCAATGTATTTGTATTCCTCTAATCTTTAGAGAGGAGCATACACTTTTTAGTCTAACCTGGCGCACTGACAATTCGGGATGCAAATCCTTCTAGTAAAGTCTGTCTACTTGGTGGCCAACTTGGCAATGCTTCCAGTCAGTTATTTTCCCATAAACCTGAAATAGGTTGACAAGATAACCTTTTAGAAACAGATTTGTGTGGGGTCTTTCAATCAAATAATATGAAAATAATTGTATATAGTGTGTCTGGTTGCGCTTGTTACCTGACATGACATTTCTCCATTAATAACAGAGAATGTGCTGTATATCTGCATGTGTCAGTGGACACATCATTACGTATTATCATGTATTATGACTATTGTGGTAAATGGTGTATGCTGCCAAATTCATATTTGAAACAATGGCCACTACTTATTAAATCTATTATGGCAATCATAGCACAAACAGCATGAAACTTTCAACTTTAGATAAGCGATTCTGTTATAAATGTCTGACCAGATACTTATACTGTTATGTACATAATTGCACTGCATTAATACACTAACTTGCTCAATCTTTCAACCTAGTTGCCAGAACAGATTTCAGCATGGAGGGAGCCAATGTGGTCTTTGCTATCTTCATTCCTGTAGCTATAATTATGTTGATCGTCATGTCCATATACTTCTATTTTTCAAGGTATGTGTGGATTAAAAGCTTTTTTTGAAGCAGCTCTTGTTATTTTACTTTTCTGTAGATGAGTGCTAGATATAATCTTTGCTTTTGCTCTGTTTTTAGGGTGCAAGGAAAGACTTTTCGATTACCCATGTCTGCATCACCACAGTATGACCAGATCAGAGGCGAGACATCCTTTGAGAATCCCATCTATGAGACAGCAGTGAGTACACACATCAGCTCAGTGGTCTCTTTCAATTTTTCATTACAACACATTCTCAGTCAAAACCTCTTCAGCTTTTCCTAAACTAGGTGCAGTTATGTGCAGTAAATAATGTGCAGTATCTAACAACAAAGGTGCATTTGGCTGTTTATGGCTGTGTCATTGAAACCTGTCAAGTGTCCTGACAATGACACAATGAAAATTCAAATTAATTTCCCTGAGGTATATACACCAGAAAGGGAATCGTTTCAAATCTTATTTCGACATCCTATTATGATCTTTATTGTCCTCATCATTATCTTCATCAGTATTATCATCATCATAATCATATTGTTGTTCTTGTTCCCTGCTCACATTCCTCCTGGCACTTTCTATTATTAAAGCTTTAACAGTGTGAATCTCTGTCTCTCCCCTTTCCCCTTTTTTCTGTATCCCAGAAGAACAGTGAGGTGAGGATATCTGACAGCACTTAATCAATTCCATTAACTGTTTGTTATCGGCTGCTTGTTTCACCAGAGTGGCTTCAATTCACACCTCCTGTTTGTAATGTTTGTTTTCTGACACGTCTCTCAGTGATTAGGGCCTCATGATGCGCTTCCAAGTAATACTGTGAAATCTGTAGCCCCTGGGTTCCAGTCTGCTCGTGTGTGTATTTGTGTG
>NC_139581.1:16815148-16907648 GCF_946808225.1 Silurus aristotelis | reverse complement strand
GTAAATAGTAGTAGGAGCCTTTATTTTACAGCACAGTGAAATTCTTTCTTTGCATATCCCAGCTTGTTAGAAAACTGGGGTCAAAGCACAGGGATGATGATGATGATAGAGCACTTCTGGAGCAGAAAGGGTTAAAGGCCTTGTTCAAGGGTCCATCAGTGGCAGCTTGGTGATGCTGAGGCTTGAACCCTGAGCTTCTGATCAGAAACCCAGAGCTTAAACCACCTAATTATGATGCTTGATGTGGATATTTAATGTTGATCTTGACCTGTACGCATGATTCATTTTGTTGTATTTGCATTGATAAACTGCCACTTGATTAGCTGATCAGATAAAAGCATGAATGTACAGGTGTACATATGTTCTTAATAAAGTGGATAACTCGTTGTGAGCTGTTGGAGGTGGGCTGTAGAGGTTTTGCAGGGCGTTCACTTTGCAAAGTGCTCACTCTACTAGGAATTACTGGGGTGGCAAAGAGTAAGGCAATTGGAACCGCAACTGAAGCCGCAGAGAAAGCCAGTAGATGGCTTTGGCTTAAGAGGGCAAAACCGTGGGCAATTGCTACTGGGACACAGGCCGGAGTCTGATGTTGTCTGATGATGAAAGACCACGAAAAACCCAATGTCCCCAGGATACATCACTGAGGATGTGTCCCAGTGCATCTGCATGATGTATTTTGTATTCTATAATATTAATATTATTGATAATAATGATGTATTTAACATTTTTTTTTAAATTACTATTTTAAATCGTCAACAAATATGTGTCAAGCTAAGCTATATAGCAAGTGTTGCCTAACATAGCTAATATATTAAAAACATATTCAGCTGCCTCTGGCGGCTCAACTCGTTGGTCTGGTTCCGTGTATTAACGCTGACCTCGTTGTACCGGAAGAGTGGAAAAACACAGTAGTCATGTCGGCCCTAATCCTCGTCGCTGGGATTCTCGCAGGCGTTTTTATTCTGATTCGAAAAATAGTTTCGGGAAAGAGATGTAAGAGTAAAGTACAGCTCCATGGCAAAACAGTCATCGTTACCGGTATGTGTTTCTACTTGGTGTATATATTTTTTAAAGCACCTCTGATACTTTTTAACAAGTTGTGTAGCGGAAATAATAATAATAACTAAGTGTCCAGAAGTCACTTTCAGGAATTATATCTGAAGTGAGAATAAAATTAGATGAATTAATTCAGACGTGTCACTTATACCGGATGTGGAAATCCAGAGTCGGGCGCGTGCACCGGATAGAAACAACCATTTGCGGAAAACAGCCAGTAAGGCGTATATACCACGTGACTTTTACACGACTGTATGAAATAAACACCGCGTTTCATCGTTTGTACAAGAACACGTGCACTTACTGAGCACTTTATTAGGAACACCTACTTATTTACAGCGTTATCTTATCATCCAAATAATTGCAATGCATTCAATCATGTAGATACGAGCCTGCAGCTCAACAGAATGAGGGGGATAAATGTGATCTTGGTTGTTATGGATGTGGTGTGATTGTTGCTCCCAGACATAAGTATTTGTATAACTGCTGATGTCAGATTTTCACATATAGCACACTTTAGAGCAGGGGGTCACCAACCTTTTAGAAACTGAGAGCTACTTCTTGGGTACGGATTAATGTGAAGGGCTACCAGTTTGATACACAGTTTTCAGTTTGATCTGAAATAACACATTTTCTTAATTTACATCTTATTATATGTTATTATTAATAACGAATGATATTCATCTATGTGAAGACGCTGATCATGTTAATGATTTCTCATAATAATTATCAACAATGATTTAACAAAGTAGGAAACAGCTATTTTTAGAAAAGGCCCTCAGGTTGGTGCCTCCTGCTTTAGAGTTTATTCAGAAAATGTCCATTTGCTAAGAGACATCACTGGAGAGTGGACAGGCTGGATTGATTTGACTGAAGCTGATACACATAATAACCCTTTCCAGTTGTGGTGAGCAGAAAAGCATCTCGGAATGAACGATATCAGGGTTTGAGGTAGATGGGTTAAAAAGAAAACAATCATGCTGCAGTGGGCATAGGCTTCCCAAGTCTGTATAGGTTGAGATTGGAAAAAAACATAGCATTGTATAATTAATCTCACATACAAAGATAAAAGGGTTAGTCATTGCAAACAGCATGAATCTTTACACTGAACCTGCCTTGTGTAAACAGTGCAGGTTAATGGAGGTGGTGTATTGATGTAGGAAAGCGTATTCTTTTTACATTTTGGCCCTGTTAATAGCAGTCGATAATAATACATTTGTTTCTTGCTGCCTTTTTTTAAGAAGCAAAAATTCTGTAATGTTAATTTCTCTTCTTAACTTTATCCTTTTATAGAAGTACAACACTTCCCACCTTGGCTAGGCCTAGGGGAGTGTGGGAGCAATAACCATTTAGTTGTTGCGGGTTGTTTGGGAAAAAAAGCAGGACCAGAGTTTAGAGTACATTATTGCTTTAATGGTCAAATGCAGTAAGGTAACAAACAGATTCCTGAAGTATTCCACAGAGTCAAGAGGACTAGACTCACACCGGCAAAACAACATCAGCATAGACCGTGCCGAAAAAATGAACATAAGAAAAAGGTCTACTCTAGGCTGTATTTTGGAAGATTAACCTAACAAACATCAACAGACTAGCTGACTACACTAGGCCAGAAAAATACATTGGGTGGCACCTGCCCTCTACCTAGGATGATTAATCAATGGCAAAACCTACATGCTGGTATTTGTGTGTGTGCGAATACTTACCTGTTCTCAAACCAGGTGAGCTAGTATAACAGACATAACTAGCAACCAGCACAACTAGCAACCAGCTCTCTCTCTCTCTCTCCTCTTCCTTCACCTTCATTCCTCCCAAGGGAAAAAAAACAGCAGACACGTAACACTCTATTTTATTGTAGCATGTAACTTTACCTTCTGATATAAATATTTTGTCCTTTTCTCATTTTGTCTCTTTTCCCATTTATTTATTCCCTCTTTCATCACCTGGGTTGTTGCGTCTACAGGCAGTAACACAGGTATTGGAAGAGAAACAGCTGTAGATCTAGCCCGAAGAGGGGCTCGTGTTATTCTGGCCTGCCGCAGTAAAGTACGTGCTGCAGGAGCTCTGGCTATCATCAAACGAGTGAGAAACATTTCCATTTACTTCTTTAATTATGTCCAAATGTACAGGGGTGTAGTGCTAAGAAACAGATTAAAAAGTAAAACATAATTAAACAAATAAAAAAAATAATAGAGACAATATGTCAGTGTTTTAACTACTTAACATTGAACAGTTTCCATTGTTACCACAGCATTCCATTTAATGATACTACATTAAAATATTAATTTCAGGAGAGCCGAAGCAATAACGTGGCGTTCATGGAGCTGAATCTGGCTAGTCAGAAGTCTGTTCGCTCCTTTGCTGAAACCTTCCTCAAAACGGAGAAAAGACTGGATATTCTTATTAACAATGCAGGTTGGATAAAGTTCTACCATTCATTAGATTTTAAGTGTTATTACAAAGTTTAGGTGCCATGGTAGTAAAAGGTTTGCCCCTAGTCTTAGGTACCAGCAGTAGATCAGGTATGGTGGAGCTGCGAAACTGAAATTGGGTACTGAGATTAGAGAGATAGGACATGGTAAGGTCTTAAAAGCAATGGTATCTGATTCTCTGTTAAATGAGTAAACACTACAATGATATTGAGAACTTTGTATGAGGACTTTAGCTGCTGAATTTTAAGTATGTTTGAGTGATCTAACATCTGGGTTCCCTGGTGGTCTGGGTTCGATTCCCGGTCAATTCCCGGTCAGGGAACCAAACCCAGCCATTAGGCCACTCTAAGTGCCGGTCTCAAGCCCGGATAAATGGGGAGGGGTGTTTTAGGCATCCAGCGTAAAAACGTGCCAAATTTAACATGCGAATGATCCGCTGTGGCGACCCCTAATGGGAGAAGCCAGAAGAAAGTTTGAGTGATCTAATATGTATAGCTCTTAGGATTTGATTATTTCATCCCATGTCAATTTTCTTAATGCTCCAATGTGGTTTTCTTGTAGGAGTTTATATGCAGGGTACTACAGAGGAGGGTCTTGGGCTGATGTTTGGAGTCAATCATATCGGTCACTTCCTCTTGACCAACCTCTTACTGGACAGACTCAAAGAGTGTGGCCCAAGCAGAGTTGTTACAGTCTCCTCAGTGTGTCATGATTATGGGAAGCTTGACTTTAACCTCCTCAGTGCTCACAAGGAATTTGGAAAAGGCAACTCCTTCATAGATGTCTTTAAGATATACAGCAACAGTAAGCTGTGCAACGTGCTGTTCACACATGAGCTTGCAAAGAGGCTTCAAGGAACTCAGGTCACCTGCTTCAGCCTCCACCCTGGTCAGCATTACTCTCTTCATTATGTTTTAGTTATAAGGATTCTGTGACAGTATCTACATATGACCTATTATTTCATTTAGCCTTATTTGTCATAATTTCCTTTAAGACTTGATTTTAATTTGTCCTTCCTTATGTTTTACAGGCGCTATCAATTCAGAGTTGGCTCGCAGTTATCCAGTGTTGAAGCAGGTCTTGAAAGTGATTGGAGCCCTGTTCTTCAAAGATGTGGAGTCAGGTGCTCAGACAACTCTATACTGTGCACTACAGGAGGGCATTGAAGGTCTGAGTGGTCAATATTTCTCCAACTGCGGATTAAAAAATGTTCGAGCCATGGCTAAGGATGACGCAGTTGCTAAGAAGCTCTGGGAAGTAAGCGAGGTGTTTTGCGGCCTGGCATGAGAGAAACTCAGGATCTAATATCTAAATGCTAAATGTATTGTTTTTGTCAGATTTTTATTTTATGATTGTTCTAAATTTTGTGTACCTGAAAAGAAATGTCAGCACATTTGACTAGCTTATTAAAAAATATGAATGTGATCATGTTGTGTGGGTGTGTGTATGCTCTCTCTTATTTTATATAATACAATGAGCATCTGTCAGATAAAATTCCTATATGCATGAGGCAGCAGATTAGCTCCCTGCATGCAGTCCCATGAACAGAGGTTAAATTTGGCAAGTGTGATTTTAAGATTGAAGCTAGTCTCAATTTAAATTGCTTTAGTTTAATATTTTAGTCAGTTTCTTTTTTTATTTGTTTTGCACAAGCCTAAGAGAGGACATCAAATAAATAATTTTTTTCAGAGTAGATCAGAGCACAACCCACATTGTAATATTGGATGTAAATATTGACATTATATAAACATTATATGAAAACCAGAAACGATTAGATTAGAAACAATGTAATTTTTTTTTTACTAAAAAGTACCAAAAAGCACACATTTTATTCTGCTTCAAGCAAATCTATTAACAAAAAGCTGTTACCCAGTAACAGCTACTAAATAGTAGACAACGTTTAAAAATGCCATGTTTTATAAATGCCTGTTTTTTTTCCACTGTGTAAAGTAAATATGAATGCCACATCATTACAAATGGTCTCCATGCTCAAGTATAAAGTATACATATAAAATAGTATCTGGATGTAATTACCCACAGTGACCACCAAATATTCTTATATTTATACTGTTCCATTGCCTTTGCTGAGTTTGCATTTTCAGGGATCAAAAACAACGTCATGTTTCTCATTGCCACAATCTATTTATGCTCATAATAAATATTTGCAGAGTAAAATAAGTTTTAAGGAAAGGAAACAGATACACACAGATTAGGGGTCTAACAGTACACATTCATACCAAAAAGGGCTTTCGGTTCGATGCACACGTGTACCGAATGTAATCCTTTTTACCTGCAGAAAATAGTTCGATCGTGTGTTCCCTCAGGAAGGTATTAAGGGGTGGACCGCATACACAAAATGCCAGTGGTACAAAAAAGAAACTAGATTTATTGCAATGTCACTGTGGCTTCTCACCCTGTACTAGAAATACGATTTGTGGTGCGTTGTTTTGTGCATGCGTGAAATCACGACCACTTCCTGGTCATCGCTAAAGCTAGCAATATGGAGTCTTTCGCGTTTTATGTCCCACTTCAACTGAATGAAGAATGGAAGGAATTAAGACATTTGTTAAAGTATGCTAAAATGCATAGAAGTTAAGTAGAACATTTCTTCAGAAAATAAAATATTAAATGTAAACACACACACCTGTATAACCCCAATGAGGTATAACAAATATAAACAATTTAACTTAATCATTTATTGTATTTTATCAATTTAAGTTGTGCAAATGTAATCAATTACTCAATTTAATCAATATATAGTGTATTGAGTGTGATGTATTCAATTTTATTTTTTCATAAAACATTATTGTATATATATATATTATTTAACCAATCAGACAAAATTTGTTTAGGAAATTTTAGTTTTTTTATTGTGTAGAAATGGCACAATATGATAGTATACAGTCTATTATTGAAATTATTGAGTTAATTTCTTTTGGGACAATTTATGACCAAACAACAAACTTATAACAAAATTATGACCGCTTTCCCAAAATAAATTTGCCCCAATTGTACTTTTGTAAAGTATTGCAAAAGAGATTGCTAAGGGTTCTGATCATATGGGTGCAGCAGTCATGTACTATATCTAATTAATTTAGTCATAAAATAATTAGATATATAATATACCATTTTTTGGTCAACTTTATAAACTTAATGCCTCAGTGCAACCTGGCACCTATAAGACCTCTAGGCATATTTACAAATGCCCAAAAGACAATGCGAAATCAAAATAGGAACTTAAAATGAAAGAATATCTTTATAGTGGCATTTTACATAGTGAAATCTCTAGTTTAATTTATGTTCCCATTTACGGCTGAAAAATCTAACGACTGTCACAACTTTCAGGAGTTTTCTCAAATGTTTTAAAGTTCTTTTTTTTCCTTAAGTCATTTAACAAAAGACTAGCAAATGCTGTGCTAATAGGATTTTATTGTGAAGGTTAATTGAACAATCAAGAGATTTATTTGTAAGTCAAGAACATTATTTTCCCATTTAATCATCAGAGCTGAGCAATCTTCTGGTGCAGGACAGCTCTCATGTCCATGCACTGCAGGTTGTCTGTAATGGTTGTAAAGAAGTGGCGTGTATTGGCTACCTGTACAGCAGTGGTGCATTTAGGGTATGCAGACAGTACAACTTCATAGTGGGACAAAATATCAAGTGCACACAAATACAAAGGTTCTGGCTGTCCGGGGATCATCACCTGCATGTGGAGCGCATGACAGTACAGCTGAGTCAGCACAAACAGAACTTCCTTACAGAGATCTCCACTACTCATTATGGGGCTTTTAGGGGAGGTGGTGGTGGTCTGGATTGGCATTTTCTTCTTCACAGTTTCTATGATGCCCCTCATGGCAGTAGCACAGAGCCGGCCTACATGTGCCCAACCCTGGGAAGGTAGCCATCCTGCACAGCTGGAACCACATAGAAGCTGAAACATACGCAGCAGGAACACAGACAACTGCAAATCATGAGCAAATGAACGAAGGTCAAGTAATGGAAGGAAGTCCACATATTCCAGGGAATATGGTACATGAAGCTTTTCTGACTGGAGGAGTTCACACAACACTTTCAGTAGTCGCTGCCATTCACCAACTGTACACCAGGGGAGAACTTGAGACACAGCCACCAACAAGCCTTTACTAAACATAGTTACTTCCTCTGGGTTGAGCAAGTCTATAGATAAGGAGTCCAGCATTATTTCCTGAACATGTTCTGAGAGACAACAGCATTCAATCCAGGCCAGTAAGCCAGTTCCTTGGCCATAGTGAGGCAACACCAATCCAGACCACTCCTGCTCAGAAAGCTCAGCTACCATTATGAGAGAACTTGGCACCTCATATTTGAAATGCTTGCCCCATACTTCTTTTAAAAGAATGCGAACAGTCCAGTCAAGCTCTTCCACTTTTGCATAAAGCCAAGAAAGGGCTCTGGACCAAGTACTAGGAGCTAGACCCACTTCCTTGCCAACTGCCTTGCCCACTGTGGGCAGAATGGAGATCAACAGTTCTTTGGATTCAAGAGATAAACCAATATCACCCTCTAATTGTTGCTCCCAGCACTTACTGCAATTATTTAAAAGCTGAGCAAGACAGTATAGGAGAACAAATGGAGAGCAGTTCATTATCCATTGTGCGTCCTCATCTGTGGATACACGGGCCAAAGCTGATTGTAAAAGTCGTAGGCACACTTCAAGCCTGCAGGGCTGGGGAAATGAAAATGAGAGACAAGGTAAGAACAAAGCTTGTACAATATCCTCTGGTAAGAGAAAGCTTAGTTCTTCTCCCCTTTGATCAGTAATGTTGGACTCCAGCAATAACGACAGGAAACAAAGAAACTGGTCTTCCTCTTGAGGTGAAGAGAGTTTGTTCCACATAGTATCCTGTAGGCATCTGCATAACAAGTTGAACTCTTTGTTTCTTGTCCCACTCTGGTTCTTTAATGTGTTTACCAGACCTGAAAGCTGCTGGAGAATCTGAGCAAGGAGCGAATGAGCACCAAGGTTCACTACAGCCATGTGGCAGCACCGGCGCATGGTGGCCTCGGGGTTCTGGAAAGCCACACGAGCAATAGCATTGACGGCTGAACACAGATTGCTTTTTGCTTTACCTTGAATGATGCAATTAAAAGCCAAATTTAGCTCCTCATCATAGCCTATAGTTACAGAGCTGGGAAGGCACCCATGCAAACCTTTCTCTGATAAGGTAAGAATTTTAGAAAGAATTGTATTCTTGTCTGGTAAAGACAGCTGACAAAATATTTCCACAACGATATTCTTGAATTTTCTGCAGTGTTTTACATCAGCATCACTTTGGCATTTGGATATAAGAGAAGAGACTAAAGCCATGAGAGAGTCTTTTTTCTGAAATGCACATTTGTTTCTCTCAAGGCAGCTTAGCCACTCTGTATCACTGACAGTCTGGCTCAGTTTGGAGGCAAAAACTTTAGGGAGATCCTCGAACCCCTTTAGACTGTTGTCAATTATTATTATGGCAATATTTGCTATTTCATTTGATGGACTTTCTGGAACATTAAAAGAGGCAGATGCAAGCAAATCTTCCAAAGTTCTTTTCAAACTATTTACTGTTTGTCCATTTCCCTCCAAGTTCCCAGACTGGACTTCCAAAGACTTAAGAACTCTGCCCAGACCATCCTGGAGACGGACTGCTAAAGCACTCGGGTTTTTAGTAGACATGCTTAATAACCCCTTGTTTTTCCAAATCATTATTAACTCAAGTATTGTGTCCATGGCTTGGATCAGTGTAATTCCACTTGGCTTGCTCTGAGCAGGAGTTAGTACAGCAGCAAGATCTCTGTGACACTCATTAATGGCCTGAATAAGATCAACCCCTTCCAAAGGATTATTCCTCTTTCGCAGGCTTACAGAATGGGCAATGTTTTGGATTTTGACTAAAGCTGGGAGGTCTGTTGGATCTTTTAACAGATAGAATGTGTACAGCATGTCGAGACAGTTGGAAAGAGCAAAATAGCATATCTCAGATGACGTTATAGTATCTTTTATGTCCTTTAGAGCTTGGAATAGGATGGACATTACACATGTGGTAGACATGTCCAAATCTGGGTCTGGCTTAAATCGTTTTGAAGCTTGTGGTGTGCAGTCAGGGAGGGTCTGTGTGAGACGAATACACTGAGCAGTAAAGACTTGGTCTAGGTTGTCCTCTGTTTCTTTCCTTCCTTTTAACAGCTCCCACCACACCTCCAGCAAGAATTTCACATCCGCTTCTGTGCTGTCCGTTGTAACATGTTTGATTAATTTCTCCAGCTCTCTGCACTGTTGGACTGATTCAAAGCACCGGAGGAACTCAACATAGATGCCGAAGAAGCCCAAGGATTTAATCAGTTCAAACATTACCGTATGATTTATATCAGGGAGGCTATTCTGAAAGGCAAAAAATGGATTTTCCTTCCAACTGATATCAATATCATCCACTTTCTCCTTCTCCAATATTTTGTTCCATAGAATACACAGAATCCTCTTTCTCCAGTGAAGCCTCTCAAGGTTGGTTACACACAACTGTCCTAATATTTCAGTAACAGCCTGGACAATAGGGCGTCCAACATGCTTCCAGTCCTCTTTTCTTAAAGCGGTCAAAGGCTCAGGCTGGCATAACTGATTAGCCAGGAGAAACCCACCCTGAAAGACAGCAGCCTTCTCACAGTTCAGCCAGGACTCTGAAAGCAAAAAAAGGCAATATTGAAAGATTAAAACCGATCCCTCAGTCAAAGTTTAATGCAAGTTTTTGCATCAAAGTCATTTGTGTGCTTCACAAGTGCAATAAAAGCCCATTAAAACTGATCCAAGCACATTAGAATGTGAAGTGATTTTTTGAGAAAACACTGCAAAATAGAAGGACAAACACATCGATTATCATAATTATGTTTTTATATTTTTCCTCTGTTTTGGCCTCCAGGCCACAATGAGATGGATTTGGGTTTTCGTTTAAAAGGGTGTGTTTACTTGCCAATTGCATCAACTCAGAGACATAAAAAGCAAATAAACACCTGATGGAAATAATGTGTCTTACATATTCACACATGAACAGTATAGAAATGTAAGCATTATTAAACATTTCAGTGTGGGCAAAGCATTTTTGTGAAATGTTTGAAAACATCAGTGTAGATGAAGAACATGTGTGTGGCTTTTGGTGGGTCACTGGGATTAATAAATCCACTGATCTCGATCAGGATCAAGCGATTACTTCATTACTAAGTATCCAGCTATGTACCTACATGTATGGCATTAACTAAATTCATATGTAGATTCGTTCTGCAACCAAGCAAGTTAAAAACCAGCAGTTAAACTCTTAATGATTACAGTTAAGAGCTGAATGATTACATTGCATGAGATATGAATACCAAATGAATACTGTATTACCTTGGTCCATAACTGCTTTACTTGAAGCTGGGGGGAAAAAGAAAATCAGACCAAAAGGCCCATGTGTTTATTCCCGTCAGATTATTGGTAACCTTATATGTTGTATGCATGTGTTATCTACCGCTACAATTCTGCCACGCGGACTGAGCGTTCAAAAGCAGAAACATTTGTACACACTTCCGCATCAACACTTCCGAGAGCAGAGAAGAAAAACCTACAGGAAACATAGCGCCCTCTAGCGTTCAAGTACATTCATACAGTCCTGGATCATTCAAAACGGTGTATTTTTGTTATTATATATATTTTTTGTAACATTGTTCTCCAATTAATTTAGGAACATAAGGAGAAATAGCAGGATGTTGCTCAGATCCTGATGAAGGCATAAGGAGAAATGTGCTCACTCGTCACCCTGTGTCACAGGAGCACGAGTTACTTGCAGTTCTTGTGAAGTGAAAGTGAAAGCAGAATGATTGCATGGCGGTTTGTTGGCGCTCCGACTGCAGATCTCTGAAATCGGGTCTATCATGATTACTTCTTTTGGTGGACTTTTCCTTGCTTTATTTTTAGGTAAGGTGGAGTAATGCTTGATTTTTGTTTACCATCTTAATATTCAATATTACAGACTACACTTAACCAGGAAACACTCATATCGTCGTCTGTTCTGTAAAGCCATTTGACAGCTTGGATAATGTACTTGTTTTTTCATATTTATTATTACAATAAAGTGCAAATATTCATTTATTTTACACTTCTCGGAAAATAAAAACATTCACAGAACAGCTTTGCCATTTACTTATCATTTACTCATTAATCATTTTTGTATTGTTTTTTAATGCCATTAATTCAGGCCGAATAAACTGTAATAGTATTTTTCTAAATTAAGATAGAAATGAAGATATAAAATGTTATGAATAGAGATCATCTCGACATAAAAAAACCTTTTAGATTGACTTGATTAATTTTAATGTCTGGGCCTTGCAATACAGATTAGGTTGTAGACATGTTTAACATTAAGTGAGTGTAAAGTGATTTGAATACATTTTTAATGAAAAATGATTAAAATTAAATTTTCAAATCATTTAAAACAATGAAATGATATAGATAAGTAAAATAATATTACTGCTGAGTTTGGACATTTCTATTTCAGAAAGGACGTAGTGACATGACCATAAGTCTTCTTTCTTCCTTTAAGGTTTTGAAAGACCATTAGTGAAGTTGAAATGTGTTACAGTCAACACTCCCAAGGCAAAATGATAGCAAACGTGTTTACACGTGCTGCAGTGAATTGCTAAAAAAAAAAAATTGGAAATTCACATTTAAAGTCTTCTTTTAAGCAAGGGTAAAATCATAAAGACTCTGGATGTAATATTCAGCATGTCTGGTTTTACAAAATGTTCACACAATGCAATTTAGAGAAAACAACATTAAAAATGGACAAACACTTACTTTTGTTTCTGTAAAAAATTGTCAAGAATGTACACACAAGAAGTAAAAAGCTTTCCCATGCTAATTTACTTAATCTATTTGTTTCATTTCTGCTTATTTCCTGACCAAAGATTTATCATAAAAACCATTAAAAGCTTGATATTTTTCTATTCTCGACCTAGGCGATTTTGTGATGTGCAGCAATCATGCTTCATTCTGGTTTACACTCAAGTGACCTGATTTTGATTTCCAGCAGGTATATGTGGAACTCAGTCTGTTTATGATGTCCAGTGGCTGCCATGTCAATTTCAGGATGAAACGGTACAAATAAATCATGAGGGGATTAAGGAGGTCAAGTTTCACTATCGGAGTGCTGGCCTGCAGTTTGGAAATACAGGAGACAGCCCTATAAATCCCAATGCTATCACCTTCCTTGTCACGAGTGAGTATAGGATTATTAGTATGCTCATTTAAACCATGTCACTGGGTCACAGATGGAAGATGTAATGTACTGTATTAAAAACTTGTCTAAAAGTATTTATTTCATATGTGTGTTTTATGTAGCATCAAAGTTGGATATGAGGCGTTATGTACAAGGTGGTGAGGAATCGCTGGAATGTGAGATTCAGCGATATAACACTAAACAAATTGTAATGCACTGGCCTGGTTTTGGTGCACAGGAACACGATGTCTGGTTCACTTGTATTTTCCGTCATAGTCAGGGCTCGTTTAAACTCACCACCTTCCTCAGACATACACCTGCACAGGAAGGTTTTCATGAGAAGATTGAAATTGGAGACAGACAGCTTCTGACCACCTCAGGTAATCATGAGTACACCATTCATCTTATAGATGATCCATCTTATGGTATTATGTTCCTCTACTGCATCCTGGTCTAATGGCCTTCTTTATTTTCTAATAGCTGCAATGGTTGTCCTGACACGTACGCCTGTCATTCACGTAAGACTCATGGAGAAGCAGACGCTGCATTGTCAGTTTGCGGTGGATCACAAACAGGCAGATGTGACGGTAGAGTGGGTTTTCCAGAGACGTGGAGAGCGCACAAAACTTTTTAGTTACTCAAGCCGCACAGGCAAGAGCGAAGGCAGCGGAGTGTCCATGAAAACAATTGCGGCAGGAGATGCCTCTCTGAAACTACCACTCACCAGGCAGACTAGCGAAGGCACTTACGCATGTTCTGTGTTCATCCCACCACTTCACACCAACACTGACATTATCCTCAACATTCAAGGTGGGACAATCATGCATGTATTTTCAATTGATAAGAAACAGAGGCTGAAGTATATATATATATATATATATATATAGATAGATAGATAGATAGATAGATAGATAGATAGATAGATAGATAGATAGATAGATAGATAGATAGATAGATAGTTATAAATATGTTAGGGCAATTGAAGGTCCTTAACTTATATTTGTGGTAGTACTATTGTGGTAGTCTATGACTGTATTTAAATCTTTCAACCAGCTTTCAACATACACTATAAGAGGGTCTCATCCATACATGGGCATTCCTCACAAAGGAACACAAATGTGTTGCCACAAAGCTAGAACTATGGTGCTCAAATCTGATCTTCATAACAATGCCTCTGTGGTCAAAGCAAGGTTTATGAAAGGTTGAACTTTAAACCCTGACCTTAAACTCCACTGAACAACTTTGGGAAGAACTTGAATGCTGACTGAGCCCTAGTACTCCTAACTTTACCTTGTTAATTCACTGAATGAACAGAAATCCTGAAGCCATGCACTAAAATCTAGTGAAAAGACTTTCTGGAAGAATGGATGTTATTATAATGACAAAGGAGAGTCTTTGTTAATGCCTGTGGTTTTGGAAAGGGCACATATGGTCCACATATATTGTACCTTGACACCTCAACTTCAAGAAACCAACAGTATATTTGGCGTAGAAAATAACTGTATTTCCTTTATAACCGTGTCTTGTTGTCTTCTAAATATTGTGTTGTTTAAAAGCCAGTTTAAGAAAAATCAGTCTACAATGTCACTGATTTTAAGAATGATAGTATGGTTTTTCATAGCTGAAGTTCAGTTTAAAGCTTAATCATTATATTAACTATTGCACGCTTTTCATATTAATCAACAATTTCATAAAGCTTGTCTATGAAACAGCTCTAATTTTATTTGTCATTACACATGCCCCAATATAAATAGCTAAATCAATAGTGTAATCATGTTTGCTACTATCTGTTATGTCCCAACAGAACCACCTCGTGTTTCACTGAACGTTGGCCAAACCTTGTCTTTAACTCTGGGTGAGGAGAAGAAGGTGGTGTGTGAAACTCAGGGCTACTACCCGCTCGATGTGACCATCGAGTGGCTGCGAGAGCCAGTGGGTTCAGGCCTCGTCCCTGAGATTCTGAAGAACATTCTGTACTCCAGCCATCGACACCATCAAGATGGTACATATTCGCTCTCAGCTTTCTTCCTGCTTCAGCCTGGACTAGAGTACTCTGGGTACAAGTACACATGCCGGGTGCAACATCAGTCCTTGGGCACGCCAATCCGCAAGAGCTTCACACTCATTGTAACAGGTAGAACAAAACAGACTCGGTTACACTGACCAGAAAATTATACTGTGTTCATTATGTATCATGAAAACAAACTGGGAGTTCCCTTCTTGGAAACCCCCTAAAATACCATACAGTATGTCTACCACTAGATGGCAGACAAGGAGTAAGATATTTGAATACCACATTTGACTAGGTACTGTACTGTATATTTGTATCTTCCTGAATTTCTCTTTTTTTCTCACTGTTTAGAGCAAGATTCAACACTGTGGTACTTCTCTGTGTTTGGATTCATCATCATCATGCTAGGAATTCTCATATGGCTGGTACCTCAGTTTATTTCTGGTAAGAGTTTGTGTAAAATCATGTTAAATTGATAATTGTTTTGTTTGTTTTTTTGTTTGTTTGGTTAGTTTTTATACTAAGGTATAAATCTGGCTTTTAGGTTGGTCGTACAGGATTTATTTTGGTACAGTGGTAGAAATCACAATCCATCATTATCAAAGATATTACAGCTGTATGTAATGACAAATAGAGTTTAATCATTTGAATAATGGGGAACATTCCAATAAATACAATTTGTACAGATTTTGTACAGGTGCACTGGAAGGTGAACAAAAACATGGAACCAAAAATAAATTGGCCTAAAATCAAGCATTTAATAAAACAGGCCTCAACAAGATGCCTTTATTTTAAGGGCTGAAGTCACCTGATAGGCCAAGGTGTATCGACTTCAACAAATATTCCTTTGGGTATCAAGCAATAGTAGAGGCAGGAAATGGCTGCATAGCCTCCACACCTGTGTCAGATTCATTTCAAGTGGCCACTAGACTGGCTCTCAAAAACATTCTTATACCTTCTTGCTTTTAGTCCTTTAGCAAGCAAAAAATTATTAATCCAATATCACTTGGTCTGTTGATTATATGTATATATATATATATATATATATATATATACATTCACAAACTAAAAGCACTGTATATGCAGTTGTTTTAAATGGAACCCACAAAAAGAGGCTGCAATAAAAAAGTCTACTTCCTTATTTATACCTGGATTTATACCTTATAGCTTTTTTCTACCTTATATATATATATATATATATATATATATATATATATATATATATATATATATATATATATATATATATATATATATATATAAGGTAGAAAAAAGCTCTTTGTCTTAAATAAATGAGAAATTTTCATGGCAATATAATTGTAGTCCTTAAAAAAGTGATAAAATGTTTTCTCTGTCACAGCAAGAAGAGAAGCAGCACACAAGGTAAGGGAAACCTTTTAAAAAATGTGTGTCTATGTAGTGTGTGTGTGTTTGTGTGTGTGTGGGTGGGGGAGGGGGGGGATAATTATATATCTTAGTGGGAATCAAATGTCCCCACAATGATAGGAATGTCTGACAGTATTGACCTTGTGGGAATATTTGGCAAGTTCATTTAGGTGTTTTTCTGTGAACCAGGTTTGATTTAAAATATTAAGGTTTTTCTTAAAGGAAAGGTTTCCTTCAATACTGGGCACTGGGGTTGGAGGTTGGAGATATGTTTAGGTGTAGATATAGCATTAAGCACTACGCATTAATAATGATGTCAGTGGTGTGCATGTTTAGAGTATTTTGGGGAAAAAAAGAAGAAAAAAAACCAAAAGGTCCCTATAATGAAAGGAATAAATAGGAAATAAAAATTATTAATTTGATTTCATTCATATGCAAAATTTACAATGAAATACATAAAAAAAATATTGCTTTGGTATTTTCATTGAGATTTTTGGGTATTAAATCAGTCTACATAATTGCCATTAAATTCTGAATAATATAATCTTATAAGGGGAAAAAGCAACATATGAAGACATATTTCACTAGCCTGCAAGTAATGTGGCAGCCCGTGTGTGTGTGTGTGTGTGTGTGTGTGTGTGTGTGTGTGTGTGTGTGGTTGGGTGTGGGGGGGTTTTAAGTGCATATGTTTGCCATGTGATTGTTTACATTGTGTGTTTACATAGTGTCTTCTGTGTGCAGATGTATTGAAGGTCGATGCCAGAGGAATTATAGGTCCGCTCCATGGAGACAGACAACAACACATCCCTCTCTCTACCTCCTCCTTCTCCCCTCTCCCTTCAAACCCACAAATGCTGTACCTGCTGCATCGCTGGAACAGATTTTTCAGCTAAAGACGTCGTTGTAAACGCCAGTGTCTGATCCTGTGGTTTATGGGGGCACTTACACTCAGTAATGGAGCCATATGTGAGGAATAACAAAGTCCTTTGAGTCTAATTGCAAGATGGCTGCCCGAGCGTTGTTTTTATTAGTACATTTGCAAAGTGTAAAAGAATGAAATACTAATAATTCAAAGAGATTTTGTGAATAATTTGTGTTTTGTTTGTGATGACTCTTGCTGGCTCATAACACGGGCCATCATTAAAAAAACTACAGAACTAAACAGTTTGTTTATGGTTTTGATGTTCGAATTATTCGGCTTTTTGAACTTTTATTATTTTCTCCAGGATTCAATAAAAGTAAAATTATAAAAATATGTTAAAGATTGTATTGTTTTGTTTACACTAGGTTTTTTAAAGCTGAATATCTGCTTTGACTTAATTGAAGTGGAATATCTTAAAATCACTTGGTAGAACCTTAACAATAACATCTGAGAATGATAAGTTGTTGCATATTGGATAAAAATGACATTGATTCTCCACATTAGTAAACGTCAGCGCTTTAGGTAAGATTAGGTTTTTACATGGAATGAATAGGACATTGTCCTGTTGCATTTTGGCTGAAAGATGACTCCAGTGGCCAGCTTTGAGGTATCCTGGCAAAAGCTTGGTTAAATCCTCACATCAGTATATAAAGCAGTTGTGTTGTGCCTCCCTCCCCGATATTTCGTTAGCTACCACACTATAAACACTTCAGTTAGGAATGGCAGCTGTTCCTCAATGCCTCTTGGTATATTTCCTTACACCAACATGCCTTATATCTCTTCAGACAGCTATCAATCACTTATCTTTACTGAAGTCACTGGTTTATGATCTAGTGTCTCCTGTTAATACAAAAATCCGACTTCCTCTACAGTGACCAGATTCTTACCTTTATAGTTTACCATTTGACATTGACTGTGAATAACCAGTTGAGGGTGGATTAAAAATGTACAATGAACTGCAGATGAACGACTCAGGCAAAAGGATCTCTGGAAACAGACATGCTTGGAGGGTCAGCAGTCTAGAAGAGCAGCAGGTCAGCATTTGGCCACACACCACTGTGCTTAAATGGCTGGAGTGGAAGCAGCTCCTCTGGGAACAGTTCAAATACAGATTAAGGGTGGAAAAATGAAAAGTTTGCATTACATCAGCAAGGATCTCATCCTGCTTTTGCGTCCATCAGTTTCCATTTAGTCAACTGACATTTTTAGAATCATTCCATTATGGACTGTTTTGTTTGGAATTAAGACCCTGAAAAGGACGGTTCAAAACCAGCTCTGCTTGAATCAATCCTCTTGAGTGGTGTTAGTGAGTTCTTGAGGAAGGCTGCCTTTAATCGTCTGTAGTCTTCGGCTCATCTCTTTCTCAGTAAGAGAGCATGTGGCTCTGACTTAATTACAGATGGGGAGGAAAAACAAACAGGCCCAGCTCACACTGGGAGCAGGAGGGAGTCTCTAATAAAAGTCAACGTGTGGCCAGAGAGAGCTTGTTTTGTTTTCAAAGCCGGGCAGTCTAGGGCGCTCAGCCAGCATATGCACCTGTAAGCCCACTGACAGGGTTGAAAGTTCTGGGAAAATCACTAATGGCTGAATTAATGTTTTGTAATGGGCAGTTAAAGCTTTTCTTGGACCCAGCAGGAAATTTAGCACTGGATATTGACTGCGGAAATTAGAATACGCTTAAGGTATTAGATCACATTTCATTATGGTTGAGAGATCGGATATGCTGGTTAGATCCAGGCACAAAAAGTTGGGCCTGTGGTTATGTGTGCAAAATAATTATGTTTTCTTTGCCTTTAAACAGATTACCTAATACTTTGCTGAAAACATTTGTTCACCATTTATAGTTAGTGAGCCGTTTATGCAAATCACCAGCCATTTTAATTTATAAACATTTGCAATGGGTTAGACCTAATTTAAAATCTCTAACGTCATTACTCCCTGTTTACTGCTCTGCTCTTCAACACATTGTGTGTGTGTGTGTGTGAATCTCTATGTGTCTGTGTTTACTTATTGCAGCCATCACTGTCCCAGTGTTGTTAAGTGCTTGGATCCAGAATGAAATCCCCTTCTTCAGCTCAGGCATTGCAGTAAAAGCAGAGTCCATGTGCTCATCTTGCAAACTTAATTATAATCACCCCCACCATGTCCTGAGCATAGAAAAACTTTAAACCTGTTTCTTTGAGCAGCTGTTACCATAGGAAGGTTGTTTTTGGCTAGTAAAATAGCTCATAGATACACACTGTTACATAGATATACACATAGATACACAGTATCTTTGAGTAACTATGAGGACACACTTGTGGGATTGGTTGCACTTCTAAATATGGCCAAAGGCCACCATACTTCTGGTCAAAGTTTTTTTAATGTTCCACTTAAGAGTGGCAAAGAGGAGAAGAACCATTAGGGCTAAACTAGGGAGCTACTCTGGTAGTAAAATGTATAAATAGGTTCAAGAAACCAGTGTGTTCTCTTGCACAGTGTATTATGTTAACACTTTGAATATGTAAGTCTTATGGTGAAACATGATTCATTAGACATTCACAGTACACCACTAATCGATATTAGTGCAGAAATTATATTTACTCTATAGGAATAGTAAGGTCCAGAATTCCTAGCATTTAAAAAGGGAATCAAATGTAATGTCATTTAAAATATTATATTTAGAACATTCACAGCCTCACAGCTCCAGGGTCAGGGTTCCAGAGTTCACATGTTCTTCCTTATGTTCTCCTCATGTTCTCGTTATGTTTTCGTGGTTTGCTCTGGATTTTTTTATTTCCTAACACCTCCAAAACTTTCGATTGTTTACACTAAATCACCACAAAGTGTGATTGGCCAGCATCCCATCTAGTATTCCCATTGCTATTCTGCCATTACCCAGAACAGGATAAAAAAAGTCCTAAAGATGGATATACAGTATGTATAAATGAATGAAACAATTTCTCCACTGCTGGTGTGTGAAAGATTTTGAAAGCAGGTACAGTAAATGTGTGGGTGAATAGTTTCAGGCAATATTAAATTCTTTGACTATAAGCATAACAGGTTCAGTTCACATAAATAAACATACTCCATCCAGCACAGATGCGAGATGTAGCAGTAACACAAGCAATGTGCTTATGTAAAAAAATTGCAAATAAGTAAACAATGGCAAATGAAAGAGTTATACACGAGTCAGGCATATTGCAACACACTGCACTGCTCCTAGCTTTAGTATTCAGGCTCCATATGATAAGCTTGAAGCTGATAGCTTTGAAGCCTGACAAAAAAATGGTTACAGCTTTTAGTTTTCTCTCAAATGTTTTCAACCTCCTGATGCAACAGCAATGAAAGGTGACGCTGTTGAATTAAATTTTGGAATAAGTTCATGCCAGTGCTCTGGTTGATTGCACATACTTCCACATGGATCTGTATTACTCTGCAGTGTAATTGTGCAGCAATCTTACATTTAGTTGTTATTGCTGTGATGAAAGATTAGGCTGCAAATTAGGAACTTTGAAATACCTCAACCCCCTGAATAACAACTGATATTTCTTCTTCAGCAGATCCCTCCAATAGAGATTTGAATGAGCTTTGAGCCTCATAAGGAAGGATCAGTGTTTGATGTCTCAGAAGATGAATTGACAAAATGACTAATGCTTACCAGGAATCCTACTTTGCTAGTGTTTAGACAGGTAATTTAATCCATATGACTTGCTAAAAAAGGAAAGACATTCACTATTTTTGAGAGAGAAAGAGAGAGAAAGAGAGAGAGAACCAGCTGAGGTGTCAAAGGTCAAAATCAGGCCCCTCCCTTGTTCTATTTCTCAAAAAAGGTCACATGAAAAGATTCCCAGCTGGTAAAATAGTAAACTGGGATGGAAAACTGTGCAGGCCTGCTGTCTCCCCGTACGCCCTCAGACCTCACTGCTGGGAAGTGAAGTCATGCACACTACGTTTTATCAGGCCTCTGAGGGGCCAGCACTTCTCTCATTCTCTCACTCCTCACTTTATATTTGTTTTTCTGTGACTTTTAATCTTACACTTTTACACACAGTGTCAATTTCAGACTTTTGATGACATTGAATTCTTTATTATTATTATTATTATTAATATTAATAATATTATTATTATACTCTGTGTTTCTGATAAAGGACTTTCTCTTAAAGCTAAAAGATCTCTTATCTCTCATGGGTGATTTTGTTCTGAAACAAGAATGACACTGTCCTCAAACAATTACATCATTTACTCTTTCACTCTTCATTTTTGCTCACAACTAAGAGTGATGTAAATCAGCGTCCACAGAATTGAGGGCAGAATCACAGTGTAGAGGCCCAGAGGCAGAACGAGTTGCTCATTATCTCTGCTCCTATATCCATAAATCTCACATTCTCTACTGGTTTATATACACTTGGGATGCATTCTTTTCTCAGTGGTGCACTGCACCTATTGATCTTCCTTTTCCGTGGCCTAGAGTCAGAGCAGCCAAGCCCTGAATCTCAGACCTACTGCTAATCATTAAAGAGGGAGTGTAGGGTGTGTACACAGAGGTAATTGGCTAAGACACAATATCTCCCTACTGTGGCCTGAGCTGTTTCCCTTTGGCTTTATTTGTTTAAACCATAATCACCAAGTATAGCTTCCTGCTATGCTGGTTAAGTACAGTAAACTTAGACGTACATTAAAGGAGTTATTTAGTCATATTTAGCCTAAGTTCTATATTCAACAAATCTAGTGTGCATGTGTTTTCCATAGAATATGATGATTTACTATGCTGACATATAAACAGAAAATCATTTTGCCAATAATGGATGGCTATGGGAAGCTGCTTAAGTAGTCAAGAAACAATTTTTTGTACAATGCTTTTATTTGAATGTATATTCAAAGTTTGAATTATGTATAAATACTAATTTAAAAAGAAAATGGCTTTGTTTTTAGTGGGTAATGGTAGCAAAACGGTTGTCTGTGGAAGTATAAAACAAATGTGGTAGATAGAGATTAAAAAATAATTGGCCTATTACTTTAAAAGTGTCAGCAAAACTGGGCAGAAGGAAACCTTCTACCAACACTTTGTTCATAGCTCTTCTCTTCCCCACAGTGATCATTTCCAGCAGGCTCTCAGTCAGACTGTCTTTTCCCCTGCTCTTATCATTAACAGTGACTGACGCCCACCAGGCCTTCCTGACCACAACCCAACCATCCAAATGCAATGACGAAAGCCAAAAGGGTAAAATGGAGGGACGGGAGTGGGGTAACTATGGGGGATGGTAGTCCATCATGGTTTGCAGATTACATTTTATTTAGGAATGCCGGTTCTTGCAGACTTTCGCTAATGTGGAGTAAGCATTCCTGTAATCATACAGAAACACATTGGTAATACAGTATATTTTAACATAAATTATTATTTTTTTGTTATGATTAATTCTGATTTCTATAGATGAACAGCATTTTAAATGCATTATTGTTGTTGTTGTTGTTGTTGTTGTTGTTGTTGTTGTTGTTGTTGTTGTTGTAGCCTCTATTCATGACAAAAAACAATTAACCTATACTAGCTATACCTAGACTAGATTTTTTTGTTTGAAAGGTTTTTTGCTGATACTGGCAAACGTATTTTCCTCTTAATTGAGTAGAAGGTTAAAAGTGATATGGTGGAAACTTTTAATTTCAACACAGACTTAACAAATACACAAATAAACTTTAATAGCATCTGTGCTAAAAGCATTTCTTTTTATTTCCACTTTGAGGCTCCCAAAAACTCCCACCTCCTGATGCTGTTGCCACTTCTAAGAAAAAAATCTGGAGAGGCCCCTGTTCATACACGAATAAATGAATTATATTAACTAAGTTTAAACAAGCATATAGCTGTTTCAGGCATGATATCATAACTGGCATGCGAGCAGGGCAGATAGTGATATATCTTAGAGCACAGAAAGAATACTTAGGTGTAAAGGCCTTGGAATGAAACACTGCAGTTATCCTGTTTTTCTGCCACACATCTGTTGCTAAACTATTTAATGGTAAACATACTGTACAAGTTAAGCAAAATATTATAATGCTCTACATTAAGTGCAGTAAATCTGCTTACAATTATCCAAATGTTTTTTTACCATATCTAAGTCTGTGTCATTGAAAGCTGCAGTGAAATCAGCACAGTTGAGTGCTCTTGAGCCATTGTATTATCATCATCATAATCATCATCATCATCAAAAACAGAGAGGATCAGTCTGGACAGATGAGTGTTAATATGTTTAAATGACCTAACACAGAGGTGTCCAATGTTTTTCACAAAGTGCCGGGGTGGGTGCCGGTTTTCATTCCAACCATGCAAGTCTACACCAAATTCAGTTTAAATCTCATGATTTTCTATTTCACTGACTATCAGGTGTGGCCCTTGTTTGGTTGGAATGAAAACCCACACCGAGCCCTTGGATGGAAAAGATTGGACACCCTTGGCCTACTAAAATTTTAGTATAAACAACATTAGTTGAAAAAGAAAAAAATGCCATTGTAACAATGAAATAATGAGTTTTAGAGTGAACACTACTTAGTCAAGTGAAGGTGCTACAATAAGGCTCATGTTTAAATGCTGCTTTAAAGTGTGACTTTTACCTCAGGTGATTGGATGACTAATGACTGCTGCATCAGAAGGAGTAACTTCATTTTCCATTGTAAAAATGGAATTCCTTGAAGATTTGGCACCAGCATTGTTTTTCAGACCAAAACGAATCTGAGAGCTGCAGCGGATGAGCTCATTTGAGCAGTGCCAAAAAGAGCACTCTCACTCGTCTATAAGTGTCAGAGTAATCAACAACACCTGGCACTGTTCCTTTCAGCAGGTGAGCACACGCACAAGCGTCAGTAACGGCATGCAAACAGTAACAGGCTACAGCTTACGATTGCTCATCGCACGTACCACTAACGCTTCTGCTACAGGTGTTGTGAAGGATGTGTTGATGTACAAATGTTAACTGAAAGAAGAGGTGTTGTAATTTGTCACTCAGAAAAATTACTCAATGATCTATGGAATATGAGCACATACAAATTCAGATATTACACACCTAATGTGGTCACACACACCTGTAGAAATCATTGTGTTTCAACCCAAAGAAGGCCTCATGCTTGTAAATATCACACACCATTTGAATGTTTGACAGCAGGCAGCTCTCTTACACAAGCCCATGTTTGGCTGAGTTTGGTTAAAGAGTGAACATTTTCACCTGCTTCAGCAACTTGGAGAAAGTTAATCATGCTAAAGCACCAGTTTGTTTTGCAGTGTAGAATCAGACAATTTACATGAAATTTACAAAAAGACTGTTTACATGGTTTAAAACTTTTTCAACAACCCGACCATTTCAAATTCAGTTATGCAAGGAGCCATAATGTAACCATTACTGAGATTTTACTGTTTGTGTTAATAGCCATGATGGTTTAAAGAGTATGTGTGTGTTTTCTGCTAGAGATTGGTCAGTCTCATCCACCACAAGCTTAAGGCAGAGGGTGATGTCATGCTGAACAAGACTTTCAGTGCTGGAGGGATTTAGTCGGGTTTCGGAACATGACAGGCAGATTGTGGGAACAACTAAGGGATATGATAGAGATGTCTTTTGGCTTAAGCTGCAACTATGACATCAGTGAACACACACACTACTTCCTTGAGAATGTGTCATCGAAGACATATCAGTATTAGTCTAAACAACCAAATGACTGATGGTTCCTGCTTCTCAGGGAAACACTGACTACTTTAGTTTCTGTTTGAAACTGTGAGAGAGCTATGTGCATTTTCTTATGTGTTGAAAGGATGTTTTTTCTCCACCTTCCTTTATGCAGTCTAAATGAATGTCAGCAACAGTGCCAGTTATGTGCTTCCCTATTATTTATAGCTAAATTATATGTAGATGTTTTCTTTTACACAATCACACACTTTCAACTTGCTGCTTATGCCTTGAGCCAAAAAAAAAAGATGCATGTCTGGGTAAAAACCATTTCTATTAAATATTATCTTTTTTATGTTTTTTTTTTTTTTTTTTTTACATTAGATTGCATCTTTTTATTTATTATATAAGATTACATCTTGGAATTTGCTTGGAGAACACACAAATGGCAGTTGAATGGAAATGGTGAATATACTACCAAAGATATATCTATGTCACACTGAGAATCCTTTCTGCAATCATTTTATATAATGTTAGGCTTTTTAAGCTATTAATATCTAAACATATACAACGTGGTTGGCCGCCACAGCTTCACACTGCTTAAATTTCCAGGGTCCTGGCTTTGACATTGAGCTCATATTAAAGTCTGTGTGTATTTTCTGGATTTCTTAGAAAGTGCTTCCCGTGTCTGCATCAGTTTCCTCTTTCCAATTTCCCCAAAAATATGCCAGTGGCTTGGCTGTGTTTTACTGCTCCTAGGTATGAATAAGTGGATGAATGTGAAAGTGCACAGTGCCATGCGATGTCCCATTTAGAGTGTATACCAGTCTCATGAATACTGTTCCTGGGACATACTCCAAATCCACATGACTATAACCAGGATAAAGTGATTACTGAGGATGATGGAATGAATACTATTCAGCTATTTTTATTGCCTGTTATAATTAAAAGGGGCTTTTGAATTGCTGAAACTGAATCCATTTCATGATAAATAATGTGTGGATACATTATTGATTAACAGTGATTTTTATTGTTTCTTGAAGTTTATATATAGTTGATATGAATGTCTTTTCATCTCCCATCCTGGCAGCATCTGACAGCAAGAAGCATGACTTAAGGGAGTGTTGATTTGGAAGCTTAAGTAAGTCTTTATGTAAACAACTAGGGGTGTAATAGATCATTTGGATTGAGCAGAATGTGAAAAACATCTACAAATACAGACATAGGATATTTTAGAAAGCTTGCCAGAAAGGTTTACTTGACGTCTAGTTGAGAGATGAAAAGTGCATCAGGGCCGGAATCCCATAGGGTGCAATAAAAATTTCAGTAAGTGTGTGGTGTTTACTTTCGTTAAAGTGACTATGTTCATTAACAAGAATGTGTGGTGCTGCATAATGCATTTACATATTGATAGAAGGAGTAGGGGCACAATGTTTTAAAATTGGACTACTAGTTTGTTTATATTTGGGTAAACAAAGGTTGTATTTAAATGTATATAATTGTTGATTATGTACAAACAGAAATAACTCTAGTTGAAACCAAATATGAGTGATTAGAAAATGTCAGAGACATGTATGCCCAAATGTGAATACAGATAGAGACATGAATATTTTGGAAACAGAAAATGATACAAATACAGATAAGTAACATGCATGTAATATAGTTAACATAGTTGTTTAGTGTACAGCAGTTACACATATTTTACAAGTGTGACTGTGTGTTTGGTTTGATGAGGATAAAGATGAAGTTAAAATTGGAGCTCAGTGTGGGAAGGACAGCGCGGTGTCTCCTCACACCCCTTCCTGAAACAGGTGAGCAGAACTGTAGTTATTCGAAGACAGTCCTATAAAGAGGTCAACTAGGCTACGGGGAAGGCATTCTTTTGCTCTCTGTCCTTCTACCTCATTCTCACTCAATCCTCTCTCCTCTCCTCTATGTCTCATTTTACAAAAAAGTCAACTCTACCAGCTCTCATTGAACCCCCGTGTACTACAGTAGCAGGACCAGACATCGGATTAATGCAATATATAAGATGTGTTCAGTTGTGTGTCTGTCTTTTGCTAGTCAAGTGTGTAATGACTAATGCTGACTGTACATACGGATGTGTATGCAAGAACCCCCTGCAGTTCAGACCTGCTGCATGAGCAAAGCCTCCTCTTCCTCATAAATCACCTCCTGCCTTTGCCTGTCAAAGGCTGCCTGTGGTCACACATTATGCACACTGCCAAGAATATTTTAAAAACATGTTTAAATCACTTTTATCGTTCTCTTGTCTACCTCTAGAGAAACCCTCCTCTCACTACCCCCTCACCTCTCTGTCTTTTGGAACCATATGTACCTAATTACATTACAACTTTTGAGGTGACAATGACATCATCAAATGGTTGTTATTCTTTTGGACATGTTTGGATGTTATGGTTTTCATGGAAACACTGATGTAATTGCTATGTAGAAAAGCAGCAATGTTCAGCATGCAGGGAAATAAGCGAAGTTGTGTTTTAAAAGGATTAGCGGGTTGTCTTCGGCTTTCTTCTCAATAAAAGCTACAAGGGATTTACATCTTTCCCCACATTCCTACACATTTGTTTATCTTGTTGAGAGTATGTAGAGGCTAATATCGGTGTGTATATAGTGTAGCTGTAAAGTACGGAGAGTGGTTTATTCTCTGGTTTTCTGTGTATATGCGTAAAAGTGCAGTGACGCATTACGTGTACTTTCAGCTGCTCTCATTAATGTTTACTACTGCTATACACATCATACTGCACTTCACACTGATCTTTCACAGATGTAGTAAAGAGCTGGGATTTAAGAAAAGTTAAATTACAGTCTATAAAATATGGAAGTGAGAAGGACCTAACAGTTAAAGTATTTCCACAAAAATAATGTGTATTATTAATGAGGAAACCATGTGTAATAGTAATTTCAGTATGATCACATTTAAAAAAACTTTAATGAATTAACATAGTCAGGGAGGTGGCAAAATGGAATAAAGGTATATTTTGATGCATAATGTATAAAACATCATATGTAAATGCTTTAAACCAAAATACATTAACGATACATTTATAACAATAGAGCACAATGAAAATTATACATTCAATAATAAATACATTTTATAAGGATTGCATGACATCAGCTACTGTTAGCATTCCTTTGGATGCTAGCAAATGCTCGGTATTTTTAAGAAACCAGACTGGTGGTCATCATTATTTCATTAAGGGTCAACCTATAACTACCTATAAGTATTATGTTCAACATTTAATCTGCTTCTATCTATCTATCTATCTATCTATCTATCTATCTATCTATCTATCTATCTATCTATCTATCTATCTATATATATATATATATATATATATATATACATGGTCTCATTGCTATACATCAGGTTTTTACTAGTAAAAACTGAAGGCATTACTACTGACATAAGATCATTTAACCACAGGAGTGGACAAATCACTAGGCTTTCCAGGACAAGAAGATGGTATGTCTGGGGTTCTAGTAAATTTGTGTGGAAAAGGAGAAATGTAAGCTGGCAGTCATCAGCACATTCTTTGTTCAACAACCATAATATGGAAAATGCCTACTTGTTTTTAAGTTTAAGTTTTCATTTGTATTAAACCAAACATGCATGTTAGCATCCACTTCTCCTTTCCGAGCACTACACCAGACAAATCTGTGTTAAGTTAGATTCATTATCCTGCACAGATCATGTGTGGAAACATAGACCAATCCAGACAAACTAAAGTGCAGCAGTAAGCCTCCATATGAGTTTTCTTTTAGGGCTAGCTAGCGCAGACATCTTGTGGTTAAATATGTGAGAAAAAACACTGACGCGCAGACCTACTTTTCAAAAAGGATAATGATATGGCTGCGTCATTCTCTACAGAGGAATTTATATACTTGTTTTTGCCGGCATTAATGCACGTAATGAGCCAAACAGATGACCATAAAGTACACTACATTATGTTAGCTTCCATTTTTAGTGTAGGTAATTAGGTTTCTGGGCAACCAAAAGAAGATTTACTGAGTAAGTACATGTTTAAAGATTTTTTATTAACTGACCATTAATAATAGTCAAGATTTTTGCAGCATGCTGATAGAATTTGTTACTATGCACAGCTGTTAGAAAGTGTATTTGCTGTTCCCAATACTTTATATTAGAAATGCTGTAGTACTGAAATACCAAATACTGCAAACCCTGTAATTGCTTGTCTTGTCATATGGAAAACCAATTCTACAAGTGCATTTATACTAGCTCATTTATGAGTCTCTGAGAGCCATGTGAAGTGTTAAGTTCAGTAACTTGGGTTTGGACTTACAAACCCAATTGCCTTTGTGTTTTCCAATCCCCTATGAATTTCCCCCTGAAAATATTGTCATGTTTTTCTTTTTGGTTTCAGTCACTTCCTCAGTATTCCAAAATGTAGCAATGCCTGAGTGAGCTATCGCTTGTAGGTGATCTGATAAGTGTGCTCTTTCTAGTGAAGGCCTGTGAGGTCCTGCAAGGCCTACGTGATGACTCCTGAGTTCACTTGGTTGCAGTTGGGCAGCTAGGATCAGTTCCTCCTCGCTTTCATACCACATCTGATACGGGAGGGCAAGAAAGCCCTGAGCATAAGATACAATAACAAACCTCCATTGCACAAGTTCGGACCTCCCTGCCTGGCTTCTCCTACTAATCTTGCGAGACATTTACAGTCTGAGTTTGAGCATGAAAAATTGCAAGATGGACATCAAATAAGAGCTAGTCAGAGACTGAAAGCTTTAAAGAGTCAAAGTTGTGTTTTTCACTCATCGTTGATATTAGGTTTTCAGTCCTCTGAAAGTGACAAGCTGTCTACTCCTGCTCAGCATGGATGCTTCCTGTGAATATCATATAGGTAGTGTTTGCAAAAACCTGTAATGTAATTTCTGAAGGTTCTGACTGTCCAAGTTGACGTTGTGCAGTTATAAATTACCTCCTATGTCCCTCAGCCCATCATTGTTTACAGTAAACAGAGGGTTGGAATTTAAAGTTGTTTCAGGTTTTGTGCCTGGCTTCATTATGGGGTCTGCATGGCCACTGGCACTGTGCCTCCTTATACCCTCACACCCCTCCTCTGTGCCATTCTTTTGATAAGGAGAGCTTGTTCTCCCTGAGATCTGGTATCTCACACACATAGATGCACACACAAAATACAGAAATCTCCTACGTCTGTCACTTTCTTTGTTTTACAATATGACATAGAAATACTTAATCATTCAGGTAAATGTGCACACTAAAAAGTCCTACATGATGTCTGTGAGGGTAAATGTGTCTGTGTTTTATTTCACTGGTCTGTAGGTAACCCAGTTGTCTTTAAACTTTTTGATAAACAAGAAATTCAACAATTTGACAAGAAATTTTGATACCAAAAAGTCTAACTAATCGACTCATTGGCATAGTGGAGGAGTGCCCTATGACCTTCACCATTCTGTGTTTGTAAAAGTGAGATTTAGAACTAAAACAAAAGGCTTGTCTGTTCTCTTCTGATGTACAGAAGAGAAAGAGAGAAAGAGAGACAGACAGAGAGAAAGAAAGAGAGGGAAAGATTGCAGCAGAGAAAGTAACAGAGAAGCAGCATTGTAAAAGTACAGAGTGGCAAATACACTGGACAGAGAAGAGGGACAGGAGAGAAAGGAGGGAACAGACAACAACAACAGGGAACTATTTCCAACAGCTAGTAGAGAGCTGGGATAGAGTGCAACTTCATCTCTCCTCCCCTTTTCCCTCCCTCCCTCCTTCTTTCTCTCTGTTCCCTCCCCCAGGCTGAGGAGGGGGAGATTAACCTGACTGTGAGAGTTGTACTTTAAAACAGCACAGCAGGCAGAGCACTCACTAGCACCCAACTGGGAAAGCAGAACACACTTGCTATACTTAAAGAAGACACAATTGCAACACAGGTTTGTAGACATATACACAATATTCAGTGTTACAAAAATTGTTTTACTCACAGCACAAACACTTTCACTATGCAGTGTCTATATATTTCATATAATATTTACCAATTGTTTTTGTTGATTGAATGAAAAATTAATACAAATTGGTGCTGACTCAACAGGACACTGCTTGGTGGATCTTTGAGGACCTACCTGGGATTTTTAAGTGGCCTACTAACAAAGAAGAATATTTGAATACATTGTAGCAAAGTAAACCACAATCCTCTAATAGAGTGTGTGAAGAAAGCAGCAGAGCATTGGCCTGGGCAAGATGGACACTGGCCCAGAGTTGGCACTGGCAGGCGAATGCCCTCCAGAAGGTGAGATGGTATGTGCTGCTCTTGCACGTTACGAAACCACTCTGCAGGATGCTGTACGTGAGATCCACGTGGATGTCAGTGCTTTTAAGCTGGGTGTAGAGCGGCGCCTGGATGAAGCATTACACATGAGTGGCCCGCTTGGCAGAGCTGTAGCTCAGTTGCAGCAAGAGAACCGACAGCTCCGTAGCCAGCTAGAGGCCCTTACACGGCAGGTGGAGATGCTGACAGGCACAGTGTGCGACAGGAGTGCTCTGCTGGGTTCAGGGCCGATGCCAGCCCTCCCCCAAAGTAGCACACCATTAACCCAGTCACCCCTTTCACCCAGCAGTGCGACCAGCCCTAGTGGCTCGGCGTCCAGCCCCACTGCCACACGCTTTTCCAGCCGAGCTACCTTCTCTGTCAGCAGCAAGACAAACGTAAGTATGTGCACCTCAGCGGGGAAAGAACATGAGTCAAAAGAGGGTGGGGGTTTATGGGTTAGAAAAGTTGAAACCAGCATGTGTTTCCTAATCCAAGAAGTGCATATGATGTCAGATTTTATGAGAACAAGAGAAGCTTGGAAATATTTAGACATGCAGATACTAAAAAGCCATTTTAAAAGTATGTGCGTGACTGGGCTAGATTTCAATTTGCTTGTCTAAAAAAAAAATCCCAACAGCTACAATGGTTTTAAAGATTTAATTTGCAAAAGATTAATACAAAGGTTATGAAGGTTAAGTAGGGTCCCAAAGGCAAAGCCCAGCAAGATCACCACTGGCCATATGGAGTTGTTTAGTGTTTTCTCCATATGTGCTTGTGTCTTACAGATTTACTTTAAACTGGCCCTAAGAAAACCCAGTTCGTTTTTACTATATCATTATAATTTAATCTTCTGCTATTAGCAGTCACAATCTGACTGAAACCAGCAAAAACTATTTGAAATTAAAGTTAGCTGGATTTATTTAAAACAGAACTGATGTCATTTTCCCATAATTGGATTAAGGCTTAATTATGTTGCTGTTTTCTTTGAGGTTCTTTGAATGGCCTCCCCTCTGGGAAGATGACTTAAGGCTGTGGTTTTAGAGGTCACCATGTTGCCTGCACATGAAATTACTCTCAATCTGGCAGTCGTAGCCCAACAAAACACTTAAAAAAAATTCCATTAAGTGACCCCATTCACTCCTGAGCTCAGCATGCAGCTGTAGTCTATAACTCAAAGTGATGCTTTACTCAGCCACTCAAACCCAGACACAAGTAGACTGAGATTCATGTGTTATCTCTTCAGCCTTCACCTATCTCTAAATCTCAGCCACTTACCCTCATTTCATTTTCTTATACAGATAATTTGCTATGCATGCAAATCAGTGCATTGAAATCTGTGGAAACTGCACGCTGTGTGTCTCGGTGAGAGAATACAGACACACCTGATACCAAAATATTTTAGCACTGTTAAGAACACAGAGTTGAGTTTTTTTTTTTAACCCAAACTCTGTCCTGATTCTTAACCACTGATGAAAGTTGTTTAAATCAAGACGGAACTGATAAATAACACTTATACCCCTGTTAAAAAAAAAAAAAACAGCTAACCGTTGTTCTTTAAGCTAGTTAAAGTGAGCATAAGTATTTCTGTATGCCACTCACACACCTGCAAGCTCCATAATGAGAGAGATATCATTCTGTCCTTGGCCAGCATAAAGAGTGTTTTAAGCAGGTGTGAGGAGCACTCCCTTCGCTCCAGGCTATGATGCTGTGTTGGAGAGAGCGTGTGAAAAGGACAGAGATGAGGCAAACTCTATGTTTGGATGTGTGCTAGCCTGTCCCATTGCAGATGTCGACGCAGTTCTGATGAACATCTGCAGACATCATACCTACCAAATATCACACTTTATCTCTTACGTTCACTTCTCTTCCCATATCTGTAGCTCTGGCTATCTCTGTCTCACATCCTCAATGTTTGCTTTTGTTTCTTTTTATCATGTGCTCAATCTTGGGCTGTATTCTATGTATTTATCCAGTCTTTCCCCTTTCCACTGCTTAAGTTGACTTCCTCAAACACACATATTTACTTTTTTGCTACATAGCCTTTGTGACCTCTATACAGCTCAGGTTGATTTAACCCTGTCTCTCTTGTAAGGCCAAGGGTCTGCTAGGATCCTCTCTGTAAATGCCAGGCTCCAGCAGGACTATATCCTAGAGGAATGCTCTCAATGTTCTACAAGTAATATCTTCTTCACCCCCTCTATTGCCCCCCCCCCCCCCTTCTTCTTTGTTGTGCCTGTGCTGCTGTTGCCAATTACTGTTACATTTCTACAGTTTCAATTGGCCATTGTGTCAACATTCTGCCTCATTTGAAGTACATTAAGAGAGTGAGTATTAGGTGAACACCAGGACAGAACTTCCCTAAATGCACCTGTTTTTCCACTGGGCTTTTTCAGTTATAAGTGTCATTAAGCTTCTCTGTTTTTTTTCTTCTCTTTCACTCATCCTGTTGGCAGAGATATGTAAGGTGACACCGACAGAGCTGCAATTTCATCAACTGCGACAAGCCACAAAATATCAGCACAATAAAATACAGTACATCTGAATCTGAGATTATTACAATTTGACGCAAACTAGGATTAATGCAGTTAAGCAACAAATCCAATTGATTTCTAGGACTAAGTCTAAAACACGTGCTTATATGTTTTATATACTGTTTGCCACTTTGCAACTTTAGTTGGTACCTGAAATTAGTTTGACGCTGCAGTGGCTGCCTGTCTTTAGGGGCAGATGACCAGGTATATCAGCCATTTCACAAATGTTAATGATCATGTAGTCTTCATTTACATCTCCAAACATTTTAAAACTTTCCATTAGGGGTCGCCACAGCGGATCATTCGTATTCATGATCCGCATGTTCGATTTGGCACACGTTTTTACGTTGGATGCCCTTCCTAACGCAACCCTCCCCATTTATCCGGGCTTGGGACCGGCACTAAGAGTGCACTGGCTTGTGCAACCCTAATGGCTGGGATTGACTCCCTGCCCGAGAATTGAACCCGGGCCGTAGCGGTGAGAGCGCCGCATCCTAACCACTAGACCACCAGGGAACATCTCCAAACATTTTAAACTGTTGAAATACTAAGGACTTCTTTTTCAACATGTACTATATTTAACATGATGTTCCATTTATTTGCTTGCATTTTGAAAAGCTGTGCAATAATGGGACAGCAGGCTCACGGCTGTATTTATCTCCAGAGAGTTATTTCACTGCTAACAGAGACAGATTAGGGCAGGCATAATGCTGCTCCAGGCTCAAGCTGTGAACATTTTCATTCAAGGAAAGACAACTGACAGAACAGTTCATGAAAAGGTTCATGAATTGAGTGGGTTACAAAATTATCATGGCTGTCAAGATCTTGTTTGACAGCAAACAATCATAATTAATCTAAAACATTTCTGCAAGCAAAATAAATGTGGAAGTGTAGTTGTAAGTATGTTTATATAAAATAAAATATAGTTCAAAGATAATGTCTGAACAGCAGAAATGCGTATACACCATGAAATACCTTATTTCTCATGCAAAAGCTGAGTAATAAAAATTATGGTTTAATTTTTTGTGCACATTTTTGTAATATATTGGGTTGGAGGTATTGTTAAAATCTGATTAAAACACGCCCGCTTTATAACAAACAGTGAACAAGGACAAAGCATTTGTAAAACCACTCAAACTGAGCTTTTAATATTTATATTGTGATGTACAGTACATTGCAGCTGTACTTTGTGGACTCTAAACCGCCCATTATGGAGTTACTCTAAAAATGCTCTAAATTGCAGCCTATAGCAAATGCCAAGTGTCATAACCTGTCAACTTTAGTTTGTTTGAGGTGCTATTATTAATGTGTCATTATTATGTCATCCTGCCCCACCATAATTTATGGTCAGAAGACGGTGCTGTGTATCTCTTCAGTCAGTCAACCTATATATTAAGAAAGAATTTAGATATTTAGATAGTTGGAACTTTTTTTACCGGTCATTATAGCACAGCCATTTTCATTAGTAGTATTTCAATTGTATGTAAGCATGGTGCTCGTTAACTTTCTTTTGTATACAATGGAAAACTTTCCTGAGTAGCATTATGTAATGAAAAGGGACACGGAAAAGGGGAGTTGAAGAAGATACAGCTTTATTCTTCACTCTATTACATTTAGGGCAACACACAGTAGTGTTCAACGTACTCTGTAATACAGAAATAAAATAATACAGTATAAAAACATAAATGACTAATGGTACAGATGGTTCAGATTCAGAATAGAAACTGTAGTGCTGTACCTTGAAGTGCTCAGCTCTGCATTTTCCTGGTAATGGCCGACAAATTGCTTTTGGGTCAGTGGGTTATCTGAGATTACTCAGTACCACTGCATATCACTGCCACTGAACATTTATCACATTGTGCTTTCTGATGGGAAGTTTATTTGTGAAAGTGTCTTGTGTGTGAGTGTGTGTGCATGTGTGCATACATGCATTGTGCAGGGGCATGTGAGTGTGTGGGAGAGGTGTGGAGTGAGATAAGTTGTGCATAGCCATTATCTGTGGAAACTGCACCAGAGGACACTGTGTGTCTCAGTGAGAGAATACAGACACACCTGATACCAAAATATTTTAGCACTGTTAAGAACACAAGAGTTGTTGTTTTTTTACCCAAACTCTGTCCTGTATCTGACTCTGAAATTCTTAACCACTGATGAAATTTTTTTAAATCAAGACGGAACTGATGACATATATCTAACACAAAATACCCAGTATGAACTCTGACTAAAGTGCGTCATTCAGGAGGTGATTGTACCACAAATTACTGGCTCGATAGGCTTCATTAGGTCCAATCCATGTTCAGTCTTATCACCTTTGCTTCTTTATGCTACAATCAGCAGTGAACCATAATCAAGCTGATGCATTACGTCATTATGGGCCTCGGTAGTGTAAGATGAATGCTTCCACGGCACTTTTGGCTCTGAGGTTTCACCTCACATGGTTAGCACATGTGAGTGTGATGGGGTTTGGATGGACAGTGTATATTATTACCTTCATTTACCTTAGTGTACCAGCAGAATCTGATTTTATGGCTACCCGTTTAATGCAGCCAAAGCGTTTCTTAATCCTGGGTAGTTCAGCTGAATAGATCTCTTTGTGAAATGTTTATAAATCTCATTTAGATCTATATTTGGAACATTTAAATCTATATTTGCCCTAATTTACTTTACTTTCTGCATTTTCACATAAACCAACAGGCCTTTACACTGGCAAAGATTTAATCTTGATCATATACCTATAATAGCAAAAGCTTATAAACATAGTGTCTTGAAAACATACTTTTAAACAGACTATGTTTTAATATTCTCAATGTTCTCTGTCTCTCTCTCTCTCTCTCTCTCTCTCTCTCTCTCTCTCTCTCTCTCTCTCTCTCTCTTTCTCTGTGTGTGTGTGTGTCTGTGTGTGTGTGTGTGTGTGTGTGTGTGTGTGTGTGTGTGTGTGTGTGCATGTGTGAAATTTTAAGCTTGGCTACAAAGGTTCCTGGACATGTGCCAGTGTACTCTCACAATGGAATTAAGTATATAATCTCCTCTTGTCTTGTATGTTCTGCACTGGGTCTTGTCAGAGTACAAGGAATAGACAAAAAACTGTTGGGTAGTCAATAATATAGAGTCCTGAGAGAGCAGTGTGTGTGTGTGTGTGTGTGTGTGTGTGTGTGTGTGTGTGGGAGGTGGGTAAGGGGGCTGAAGAATTCGACCACTCCCATGACCCCCCAAACAAGCCCCCCCAGGGCTCTCCTGATTATTTCCAGGCAATACCATGTATTCTCATCTCCGTGGTTACAGGTAAATAATTCCTAGTTATAGAGTGACCTCACTGGCCTCAAAACGTATTGTTCCTGCCATAAAGGTGTGTGTGTGTGTGTGTGTGTGTGTGTGTGTGTGTGTGTGTGTGTGTGTGTGTGTGTGTGTGTGTGTGTGTGTGTGTGTGAGATTATGTACGCATGCACCTACACACATGTAGCTCATACCAGCAGTCTGGCTATGTTTGGAATTAACCTGATATAGAGCTCTGTGCTTTTATAACTTTTATTAACACAAGACGTTCTGTGACACTTGTGCTTCAACTCTTTCTCTACCCGGTGTCTTTTTCCAGTATGTCTCTTGTTTTCTTTTGAGTCCGCTGAAGGACCGAGAGTTTCTGCAGCTGGTGATCTGAAACCCTAAACCAGCCTAAGGCTCTTAGATTCAGGGTGCCAACTGCAATGTCGTCATGGAAAGAGGGCCTAAAAACTTCCTCCCTCTCTCCCTCCCCCGTTCCTTGTCCCGTGTGCTATGTCTGACCCTTGGCTTGACCTTGTCTTACTTCCCTACAGGTGGGACAAAAAAGATTTTGATACCTTCAATTGTTTCAATTGTGCTAATGTTTTAAATTAGCCACCAATTTTAAACTGAAAAGTTTCTGAATTCTGACTTCTGTTTACACCTAACCTCAATATATTTTACATCATCCAGTGATTTCACAGAAATTATAGATGTTGTCATAGTTTCATTTCTTCCATGCACTTCAAATCCTATCCTAAACTATCCTAGCCTATCCTAGCCTAGCCTATCCTATCCTATCCTATCCTATCCTATCCTATCCTATCCTATCCTATCCTATCCTATCCTAGTTAGCACTGAATTCCAACTACAGTAAATATAAAATGGGTGTTGTGTGTTCCTGTAACTTGTGCTGCACTAATCACTAAAGCCACTGGATATCTTCAATGGAATCCATCTTTATCCAGGCTGTAACTTACACTGGAAGTAGAAATTGTAGGCTTTGTGCCCTTTGGAAAACAGGTGTTTTTTCTTTCCCTACTAAGATACAAGTTCCAGGAGGAAATTACAGAGCAAAGATCTTTGTAGGCACTTGTAATAAGACGATTCTCTCATTGCATGCTTCTGCGTGCTGTTTTACAAGGTTTACTGTAAATTTTCCACACTTTCAACAAGCAATTTTATTCTTGTTCCATACATGCTATTTAGGATTTATCTCCCCTTAAAGAATTTATTATTTCCCAGTACATTTATTTTGAGGTTTAATAGATACCATCCAGCACACTATATGATGGAACATGCACTTTCACTATGACATTTATGTGTCAAAGAATGGTTAGTGGGCGTCACTGTGTTGGTGTCAGTCTGTGAAATCATCTGTGTCTCCAATGTTTTCTCACAACATGTTCTCATTGTAGTGAGCATTCCATTCACCCACACTGCTCCCATGTTGAGAGTTAAATATTCATCCCATATATGTCTAATATCCCAACTTTCCCCTATATTTTTATGAAAGTATTGAGTTTTCTTTGTGCATTTTTTGGAGAATTGGTACAATAGCTAGGCAGTTATATGCCTGCTCGGCCACAGTGTGTATTCTCCCTTTTTTGTGGGACTCTTGTTATCTTTACCACTAGGGCTGCTGTGAAAACACGTCCAGCATGAGCCGGAGATCATGCACGCATAATCCTTCTGTTCGCACCCCAACATTTCTTTGGGCAGACAGCCAGCATAGGGGAATTCTCATTTTAGTACAGCATGCTCACATGGGACAAGTCTGACATTTAAACTCACATGAAAGCCTTTTGCTGAGTGGATTCTATTGTCTCACTCACAGGCTCTCGTTCTTACTTTTTTGGCTAGGTTGCTAAAACCAAAGCTGCCTTCTTCTTTCCATGAATGGTGGAAAATAGAGCATTTTGTACAACATTGTTAATTAAAAACAAAAGAGTAATAAGAAAACCGTTCTCGTGAGTGCTCACACCACACACTTATGGCTCGAATTCAAATTCAAGTGTTTTCAAATTCAAAACGTGGAATGTAATCAGCATAAATTTACACATTTGGACTTCATTATACAAGCTTGTATTTTCGGCTTCGGTATTTTAACAAGATGCATGATTTTCCATTTATGCCACGAGTACACATTATATTCATTTTGTCGGGAATTTTCCCCAGTTGAAATTATTAGTTAAAATAATTAAGTTATTCTATGTTTCAATGGAGAAGGTAAACATGTCAGAAAGGCTTAAGATGCTTAAACTTATCTTGTACTTTTTATGAGTCAAGTGCAGGGAATGCATGGTGGGCTTACTACTGCAAGCTTTCTATCTTTGCCAGCTTGAGAGCCTGAGCTGTCAGCAGTGCTCCCTCTAAGGCTAATGCCACATAACCCACAGATCATTGACATGAACCTGGCCAGGGTGTACCGCCAGAGAACTAGAGCTGAATGATTTTCATGGTTCAGTGGTGAATTCTATCTTTCCTCTACCTCACAGCTGTTCAAGCCCCTCACCCTCCAAAACACTCACCCTTCAAAATTCCTCTACACTTATGTCACTTCTGTTCTCCTCCACAGACTGAATTACCCTCTGTATATCACGTTTTGGAATTTAGGTTTCATTTACTGCGATTCAAGTGTGTGCATGTATCTATATTGCGCTGATTTTTAAATTCGAATTGCATGAAAGCACATTGTGTTTTTTTGCGTGTCGATGCCTGTGTGGACACACATGAAGAAGCAACAAGTTTCGAAGATAAACTGAAAGTGGATTTCCTTGTCAGTTAGGTCTTTTAGAGTAGGATCTGGATGGAGTAGGAAGTGTCTGGATAAAGGCTGTGTCTGGTACCAGTCAGACTGGGAAAGTGACTTTTTTTTTTAAGCACAAGATTACTAACAGATGGTTCTGCATAATGTGAGTGTGATTTCAGAGCCCTGTTTTGCCCTGATTAGTCGTTGAATCTAGTGATTTTGGGTTTTAGGAGACTGAAAGTGATGGCGGCAGACAAACTGCTCTAGTAGTTCTGATAGGAAATGCATAAATCTGGCTGTCAAGATAGACTGATTAGATTAAATCTCTTAACTATCCATTTGAGTGCTCTAGGAGATGAGATCTTGTTCTCACCAAGAATATGGAGCCTCTGAGGAATGTTAGACTGTTTGATCTTACTGATTAGGCCTTATTGGATAATTACATTAAATTTCATGCTTAGCTGTTTGGGTTTTTCTTCCTCGTTGAACTTGGTTTACATGCAGCTGTGAAAAGATAGGTGTAATTCACTGTAACAGGTTTTTCTCTATATTACATTACCATAATAAGTGCATAATTGTACAAAACCTATTTAGGCTTATGTTATCATGATAACATATTTTGTTGGTCTCCATGAGCCCTGATTGCTTTCTTCAGAAACAATGTGTATCAATAGCAGCCTGGTATTCTCAGCACAGTGATGCCAAACAGCCACTCATCACAGACATGGTCAGCTGTTTAGTTTTGTTAATACCACAGCATCAGAAGATAACACAAGGGACTCAGTATTTACCTATCCAAATGTCCTAGCACAAAAATAACCTCCTGGCAAACAAAACAGGCACAAGGAAACTGGACGCTGGTTTATTAATGGTTCATAAACCATATTCTTTTTGTTATATTGTTCAAGTATATTTGTCCCCTCGTCCAAGTCATTTGGAAACTTGGAGCTTTAGGCTCTCTGGTTACTTCCCAGCTCTCAAAAGCATGCCAGTAATTTGATATGCTAAATTGGTGCCCTGAGATGGACAGAAGATACATCCAGTGTGTATTCCAGCTCATGCACAGTTTTCCCAGTATAGGCTCGGGATCCAAATGATCACTGACTGACTGACTGATTAAATGAATGAATGAACAAATGAATGAATGAATGAATGAATGAATGAATGAATGAATGAATGAATAATGTGCTTATGTGTTAAAGAGTATTGAGAGAGAAGAGCCCATTGAGGTGGATCCAGCTCCAGCCCCCTCTAAATTGGAGAATGGACACACATCCACAGCAGGTAATGTTCCACTGCTTTTCTATGAGACAGAATACTTATTATTAATTATCCATATTTATAATTTAGCTTCTTATGTTTTTATCAGAAAACACCACTGTGCCTGCAAGGCAGAGTTCTCCACCCATTGGTGTGTCACGACAAAACTCTTCTTCTGCATTTATGACAATGCCACACTTGCCAATTACTGCCACTACCAAGATTGCCGAGTCCTCTGGCCTGAAAGGCCCTGAATCACCAAGCAGCCCAATGCAGATATTGCCAACTGTAACAGATCCACAGCCCAACAGTCAACCAGTTCCTAATAGCGAGCCACAACTTGAATCTCCTATTCATCCAGGTACACATGGCATTCATCACAGACTAATGATTTCTGTGCCTTTTCTCTTCTTCTGTTTAACTCCTGAGTCTGATTTGATTGTATAGTGTCTTCTGTGAAAACATGGACTCCGAGTCCAGTGAGGACAATGGGCTATTCAAGTATCAATGGTAAAGTATATATATATATATATTCATTCATTCATCCTTCATTCATTTTCTCCCGCTTATCCGTAATTCGGGTCGCGGGGGCAGCAGTCTAAGCAGGCCCCCGCCTTCGACTGCTGCCCAATCCTCCTGCAGGTGGTGAGCCCACGGGAAGGCGGCCCCACGTCACTCCGACGTCACGGACCTTGATATTTCCCTCGTAAGGGACCCCCGGAGCAAAGAGGGTTAAGGGCCTTGCTCAAGGGCCCAAGAGTGGCAGCTTGGCGATACCGGGGCTTGAACCCCGGACCTTCCGATCGGCAACCCAGCGCCTTAACCGCTGGAGCCACCACTCCCCCTTATATATATATATATATATATATATATATATATATATATAAAACATTGTTTATAACTGCAGAATGTGTAATTTTGATGAACAATCGCTCCTTTGTATTTGTCGCTATGTGTAGGCATTAGATGGAAATCAAATTTGCTTATCAGGCATCCAATCAGTGGCTTTAGGCAAATTATTAATATACTCAATAACTAACTGATGAGGTTTTTGCTGTTTGTGATGGTATTATTGCTGTATTATTGTAGTGTTGCTTTTTTAAATTCGGGAGACTACATAAAGTGTAGAAATCTGCAGATGAAGAAAATGTCTAGCATTAAAGTATATATTCTATAATTTGCAGAAAGAACGTCTTCTTCTGTGCCATCTAAATCCGTGGCTTATTCGAGTTACTCTGCGCTCAATCAGCACAACACAGAAAGGTTGGTAAAATCAAAGAAGATTTTTTCATTTCAGTTGAATGCTATATTCATCTTGGCAAAAGAACACAAGCACAATACTTCAATCCAGAGACATGCTGTAAAGACCCCCTGAATAGCTGAAGCATATAATAGGGATATTGTGTGTATCAGGAATGCAGATATTGCAGGAGAGCTGTCCTTTGGCAAGGGTTTGGAGCGCAAACGTGAGCTCGTGAGGTCACAAACTCTCCCCCGCAGCATTGGTGCTCAGGCACGCAGGTCCATTTTTGAACGACTGGATTCTGAGAATAGCAGGTAAAAGGATTTTTAGCTTTGTTTCCATAATCTCTTTGTCTCATCCTCATATTTCTTTCATCAAAGCTTTCACATTCTTTGTCTTTGCTTCCTGTCTGTTGCAGTCAACCCAAACCTGTGGACTCTAAACCCAAATTAAAGCGCTCTCAGAGCTTTGGTGTGTCCAGTGCAAGCAGCATCAAACAGATTCTATTAGAGTGGTGTCGCTCTAAAACTATTGGATATCAAGTAAGACATTTCATATGAATATTACTTGCAATAGAAGATCCAAAAAGCATAAGAAATTATGAGACTTCTTTTAAGCAGATTAATGATACTCAGACACTAACCTTTTTTTTAGCAAATTAAAGTTGTGGGTTTTTTTTTTTTTAAACTGTAAAGAAATTCTGTAACTTGCTCTGAATAAGCACATCTGCTAAATACTGTAAATGGAACATTACTTCCTGGCTACGTTGCCTGTGTCATTTGAATTTTTTTTGTTTTTGAGAATGAATTTTACCCCATAGATTTATAGAGCAGTTGCTGTAAAGTATTACAGTGTGAACTGAGAGGGGGAAAAAGTTTTTTCTGTGCGTCAGATGGGGAGTATGTGAGTTGAACTACGCACTGCGTGTTCTGTTCTCCTTCACAGCTGAGTTTGTCTTTCCATATGGCCCTGGTTAAAGATGGTGCCGTCATGGTCAAGGCACATTTAGCACAAAAACAGAACAATATACAGCATAAACACAGAGCACTAGAACCATGGATTTGTGACAACACGGATGATGTATGTTTTCACATTGAACACTGGGGTTGTATCTATCAAATGAGGTTGAGTATAGGCAAAGAATTAAAGGGCAAGGTTTGAAAGACAGATTTAAAAATGGAGGGGGCTGATGTAAAATATTACAGCATTCATAAATGTTATGAAACCAGCTATTCATTTTTCGGTGACTTCATCCTGCAGTCAGAAATAATGTTTGACAGATAACATCAACCAACACTTGACCTAAACCTCAAAAGTTCTCCAAATGTGCTTTGGATTATAATTCCTGTGTAAGAACTCCAGCGTGTAAACCCTGCTGGTGAACATTTAGTGCAGCAACATACGTATTCATACACCATACTATGTCAAGTACACTACAAGCCAAATGGTTAAAAAAAAAAAACAGAGAGAAAAAACTGTGAAATAACAGATTATAATTTATTTTGTTATACATAAAAAATGGTATAATATCCACATTATATGAACTTGATTAATACAATCTGATTAAAGATTAATCCATATTTTGCATTAAAAGTAAATAATTAATTAATCTGTCAGCATAAAGAATTCATTACTTTTCTAATCTAATAAATCAGGGAAAACATTTGTGATTAAATTGTAAAATGTTTTTGAAATATTTCAAATTACACACTTGCCTGTGTGCTAGAGTGTATATCATTTGGGATTATGGAATCATACTGACAATTGTGGTTTTTAATCAAAGATTGAAAAATCAAACCGGTAAAAGGATTTGCTGCTCAATAGACGCAGTTTGTATTTCACACTGCACTATGCAAAATCTATACAGACTGTGAAATTCCCAGAAGACTAGCAGTTTCTGAAATACTCAAAACACATCTGGGACCAACAATTAAAGTCATAGAGCTCAGATTTTTTGCCTATTGTGTTTGCTGTAACCATTATCTTATGTTCTTTATCTTTATTTTTTATGACTTTATGCATTCTGCATGTTGCTATGGATTGTTTGACTGCCAATATATTTCGCTGGTTTATCATTATAATCTCATTATTAATATCATTAAGATCTTTAGTTTACACTTAAAATTATTAAAACAGCCATTTTAAATTTGGGAACACTTTCTGGGTGGCATTACTTTTTTTAAACCTTTTATTTTTAAACATGAATCTTGCAAAATGTTTATGGTTGACCTGCTGCAAAGTGTTACTGTGTAAACTGGGGAAAAAACATTTGACTTTATGTCAGATGCAAGTTGAACTTCTTCACAGCTAAGCTCTTTTCATATGACTCTGGTTAAAGATGGTGCCAGATTAATCTTGTGACGTTCTTGTTAGTTTGGTGCCAAGTTAAAAGGGACAAATAAGAGCAGGGAAACCCCAAAGTGCAGGATTGGAAAATGCTATTATATAATACATTCTCTACTCTTTCTTTCACCTTATATAGAACATCGACATCCAGAACTTTTCATCAAGTTGGAGTGATGGCATGGCTTTCTGTGCTTTAGTCCACTCATTCTTCCCCACCGAGTTCGACTACAACGCCCTGTCCCCTACCGAACGCAAACACAACTTCGAAGTGGCCTTCAGCACTGCAGAGTAAGTGCTTGCAATCTCCTCACTCTTTAGCTTTGATGTGAAAATATTCATCTGGTGCCATAATGTCCTTAGTCATCTGCAAGGCATTAGTGAACTGCCTTTATCTTCACACTCAGCAGTGGGTAAAGCTGCACATAAACCACAGCAAACCTGCTGGACCAAGGAAGTCCTATACCCGTAGATAAAAAATATCAGTTACGAGATATCCATTACTTTAGATAGTGTTAAAATGTGAAGTGCAGATTGACTTATGAGGATGTTGACCTTAGCTGAATCTTTTAAAAAGTGCTGATCTTCTAGTTGAGCTGCATCACGTCATTCCTTAGTTTGGCAATAGAGATACTGTTACCGACTTTCCGATGCATCTGAGAACTGCATGACTGTAACGTATCCCGCTCTTTAAACCACAAAGCCAAGGCAACTAACCCCAGGCCTCTTTTTGCCCACAGCCTCAATTTTTCCATAACTGGAGCCAGATATAAATGAACTCTGTAACTCTCTCAATGTTTGTGTGCATGTGCATAAGTTTCTTTCAGAGGTAGAAAAAGCACAGAATGGATTATTTTGATTATTATTATTATTATTATTATTAGTAGTAGTAGTAGTAGTAGTAGAATAAGTAATAGCATTAATCATCATCATCCTCATAATAATAATAATAATAATAATAATAATAATAATAATAATAATAATAATAATGAGATATAAAATGGTGAGATAAAAATTCTAAATTACATACCTTTGCTATGTTTCCACACGGACGGCTAATGAAGTGATACCGAAGAAACTGTACCTTTTCTAACTTTCATACGGATTACATAACCAGAGAATATTTGTTTTTGATGGGAATTTCTTTGTTTAAAACCCGACATTTTGGTCTTCCTATGTATATATTTATTATGTCAGTGAGGCAAGTATTCATTGAGATTCATTGAGTTGTTTTATTTGTGTGTCTGTGAGGAGAGACGACAGAGAGCGCCCCCTGTCTGTTTTCTTTATTTTACAAAAGCACAGCATGATATTATGAGTGTAAACAAATAAAAGTTGTATTTAGATATCGATAGATTATTCATATCAGATTCGAATAATGTATTGCTTTTATCTGTACGATCAAAAAAGACAAGTAGTTTATGTCCGATTCTGCATTATGAGGAATAAATATCACAAAATGCGCCGGCGCGTTTGTCGATCCCAGAGGGTTAATTGTGTGCCCTAATGGCAGATTTTCCAATAAAACAAATGTTTACTGATTAAAAATTATTTTTCAGTGGAGTTATATATATATATATATATATATATATATATATATATATATATATATATATATATATATATATATATATATATATATATATATATATCTGAGTAAAGAAAGTAAGTCGTAAATAAATGTGTTGCATTAAAGGTTTTAATTTTGCATCTTTAATATTTATATTTTTTATAAAAATGGTCAAACAGGAATGCATCAATCGCTTGTTAATGAAATTAGTGCCGTTAAAAATAATTTGCGTTGACGCATTTTGACAGCCCGAATTAATATATTAATAGAAAACGAATTTCTGATTGTGTTATCTAATGAATGTATTCAGGCTGAACATCCAGCATATAGAACATAAGCAGAGCAATGATGATGATGATGATGATGATGATGATGATGATCAGGTTATCAGGAATGTCTCTGTTCTCAGTCATGTTTACATCGCTGACTTCCTCTACACAGATATAAAAAGTTCTCTGAAAAATGAATAGTGAAGTAAATTTCTGACACCATAAAAATCTACTTAAGTAACGAAGTATTTGTACTTTGTTACTTCACAAATCTGATAGATTTGTATCTGTTATGAAGGGCCAGGATGACCTTTCCTACATCATTTCCAGGGATTTTATTAGATGTTTATAGCTTATAATTCAGATTTGAATGTTGTTACACGCTGAATAAATTGGCAATTTTATAATGATGGTTATTCATCACTTTTTTATTTAGTCCACTCATACAAAGAACAAAGAACAGAAATTGCAACTTTTATTGCTTAATCTGACTATATTTCCAAAAGGTACATCAACTTCAAGGCAAATTTAAACCTTGAATTGATTCATTCATTCTTTACAAAACAGGAAGAAGGCTGGTTGTGACAGACTCATTGAGGTGGAGGACATGATGATAATGGGAAGAAAACCAGACCCCATGTGTGTTTTCACCTACGTCCAGTCTCTCTATAACCACCTGCGCAAGTTTGAGTGAGCCATATTAAAAGTGCGAGACTTTTTTTTTTTTTGCCTGTTCAGAAACTGCCAGAAGTGCTACACTGCCCCCTGTTGGACTGGATGTGACTTTACTTCAGCATATGATGACAGGGAGAGGTGAAAGATGAGGAGGAACACCTGTGTGATTTGCTTATGCTTTTACCAGGAAAGGCCCAGAGAGCCTATTTATTATTATTTTTTTAATATAAATATTAGTGATCAGTACGGGGGAATTTGATGGAGGTTTTATGCCTCAATGTATTTTTTTTTTTTTTTTTTTTACAAAAGGCAAGGAATTTGAAGGAATTAAAATTTACCTGTTACAATGCTAGACTGCAAAGACAAAGGTTTTGCCAAACTCAGAGATAGACCTGTACAGAAAAGCTTTTTTAAATTTGCTTTTTATTTATCCTGTTATAAAAGTGTGGTATAAGTTTATCCAATAAAAGTGTGGTATAAGTTTATCCATTTGTATGTCACAAAACTTCACAACTCTTGCCAAAGTATTTACACCATGAACAGTTATTGTGTGTTTGCATCCGAAACAAACGTCACCTGGTAGTTTGAAATGCTGTAAATTTTGGGATAAAAAAAAGGAGTGGATATGGCTCTGTATCTATTACAATTTTCATCTTTTCAGCACTTTTGTTTCTACATAAGCACAGGGTGCATTTGTGGAATTTGATTCATATTAAAGGATGAACACAATGAGTTTTTATATGATAACTGTATGACCATGCAAACTACACTGAAATGCTGTCAGCTGTTGAATTTCTTATGTTGGAGACACAGAAATAAATATACAAACAAATATGAGAGCGTTGGTAACCCTGAATTATTTAATGACGAACAAAAAGAAAAAAACAAAATTAACAAAAAATTGAAATTTTACAAAAAAAAAAAAAACAAAACAAAAAAAAAAAACACCTTGGTATGATCCTGATATGTCATTGTACATCTGAATGCCAGTCCTTGGTCTATGTACCATCTAGCGGACATAAACTGAACTGCATAATCCTGTAAGAGTCAGTTTAATAAAGCTCATCATGATATATACAAATAAATTCCCACACACAGACATCCACTACACCGATAGGTGAAACACAAAGGTCTCTAGTTGTACATTTACTATCTGAATTCATTATTTCATTAGAGAGCTTTCACCTTTCTTGAGGAAACGAAGTAAAAGAAAACCTTTATTTTAAAACTCTCCATTCCTTTCCAGATGAAAAATCCGGAATAAATACAGTAGAATACGGTTATTGAATAGGTCCTGGAAATGTTGAGCTTTTTCTGATGATGGTTGGTGTTACGGCTCTCCTAATTCACCCTCCATTGTGCGAACCAGGACATAAAGTTCTGCCAGACCAACTACAGATGCTGCGATCACTGCTGATAACACTCTCTTGGGGGGGACAAAATTTCTCAGTTCAGAAGATTTGCATGTAAGAAAATAACAGAGTAATTAATTATTTAATTACAGCATCAATTAACATAAACAGTAGGTGGTTATTCTAAGTACGTCTCTTACCGCTGCTGTTTCCGTGAAGAGATACTGACTACCTATGTAGGCACAAGCGAAGGCTGCGACCACCGTCACTAAGAAATTAAACACTGTAACGACGACTGCCTTGACAGATCGCACTGTAAGGCACAAATAATAATGATGATGCAGTGGGTGTTTATGAGGACATACTGTGTGTTTTCTCGGTTAAACAGGCTTTTCAAACAGTCTAAAAATGGTCCGTAGTGTGAACGATTTTATATGCTTCAGAATTTTACAATACAAAGAAATGTTTAAACTAAAACAAACTCTACATGATGCAAAACCTCCTTAATTGAGGTTAAATGTTTCTTTGTGCATTTTAAGTTTTGTTTTTTTTACATTGGTTTTATGGATGCATACTTTGAAATAACAAATGTATTTTCAAGACTAATTAAAACCTGACTACGGTGGGTAGAATAAAACCTGTAAGATGAAAATATTAAGATTTATAACATTAAACCAGACTTGAAAATTCATACAATTTCAAATGTAAACTGCTGTGGGTACATGCACCAAATGTGATAAGTTTAGGATTCACTCGTTCAATCTGCCAAATTTCATGACAAGTGAACTGACAGTGGTCCTTACATCTTCCTAAAAATCCCCAGTTACATCACCCAAATAGGAGTTTGCTGACCTTGTTTTCCAAAATCTGCTAAGGTTCCATGATTATTCATTTCCTGTTAATGCAAAAAAATTATAACTGTAAACTGACAAAAGTTAATAATAAATTCATGTTTATAACAAAACACAGAAAGGTCACATGATAAAATCAGCACTTACCTGAGGATTTACATTCCGTGTGATTCTCCTATATTCGTCATTCGCCAGTTTAGCTTTAATCTTCTCCAGACGAGCTACTAACTGAGGATTCTGCTCACAGGGCACAGTTGTGGAAATGAGCTCGCTTATATTTAAAAAGAATAAAATTCAACAATGCTACATTTTTCACTTACTCTTGGAGGTGGTTTCACCTTCGGAAGATGAAGCATGCTGTCTTCAAGCAGCTCATGAAGGTAAACTGGATATCCTGCAGCAAATTTATATCTGTATCAGTTTCGCTGGTAAGGCATTATAGCTAGATTAAGTATTATAACTATAGTTTATTCAAACGCACTGTTTAGATGTCCTTGAATAACTAGCCTGAATAACAATGCGATTTTGTAGGCTTTTGTGGTACTGCATTATACTGAATAGTAAAAAATAAAGTGTGTCCAGGTGAATGCTATCAACACTATTTAGTGAAATGTCTTTATACATTACTCAGTCATTTAGAATGAAAAGAATGAATAGAATTTATTCTCATGGCTGGATCAGGAAATTGTTGTAAGGTTATGACTTCTGAGACTTTAAAAGGAAACATTGAAAGCATATATTACATTGTTACTAAACTGGGAAATAAAATGTTTTGAGAGACAATTGTGTATGTTTGTGAAAAGAAAAGTCAATAATGTTGAGAATGTTTTTTTTTTTGTTTTTTTTTTTAAATAGTTACAAAAGTTACATGTCGCTAAAAGGTGTTCATATCCCCTATGTATAGAGAGTCTTGGGGCATGCTGCAATTATGCACAATAAAACAAACTACAGAAATATGCAATTACTTCTTACTATTAAATATAATGTACTAAATAAAACTGTAATTAATGGATATTCTGTGCCACCCAGATGAGGATGGATTCTGTTTTGGGTCTTGTTTCTCCCTCAGTACATCTCAGGGAGTTTTTTCTTGCCACAGTCACCACTGGCTTGCTCATTGGGCATACATTTATAAGAGATAAACTTATAGGCACTAAACACTTATAAATTAAAATCATATGATCTCTTTATCTCTGTAAGCTGCTTTGGGATGATGTCCTTTGTTAAAATGCCATACAAATAATAATGAAGCTAACTTCAAAGGCAAAGGCATCAGTGGTTGCAAGATATATTAAACAACAAAACATATATGGATGTACAAGAAAATTAGAAGATAACTTGATACTTATAGTTTGCCTGTTTACATTAAAGAGCATGTTTCTCACTGATCCAGACTCCTCCTACCATTTTGTTGAAGAAGTTTGTGCAGTTTCCTGACAGTCTTGAATGAGATGAAGGTCTGCTCTTTAAGTGCTTCTAATTCCTCAAGGAGATCCGGTGAATTACAGCATTTATTCTCCAGCAACTCTTTTATCCTCTCATGAAATCTTTCACCAAGTGTAAATGAATTCGCCATGGCGTTCAGGGTTGTATGTAAAGAACCTGCGTTTGGACGAATCACAATTAAACGGATGCATCATAGACTGAATGAGGCCAAAAAAAAAATCGTTTTCAGGTGATCTGAATTCTTACCAACACAGTTAATCTGTTAGCTGTTAGCTGATGGAGATGTACAGTTAGCGAATCTCCGTATACTCCAGTCGAAACAAAATTGCATTCAGATAGGATTACATTGTACTGCTAAATAGCTATAAATTATATATAGTGTTTTATATTAATGGCATATTTGCCGATAGATATATCTCTGTTTACAACCGACTAGCTTCTGTAGTTTAGGGAACCCGATCAGCTGACTTGTCGCATAGTGATGACGTTAACACTGGGCCCCTCCTTGGAACATGACGTAGACTAATCAGCGCTTTTCGTGTCCTCTGAAGGTTGTCTGCTATCAGATACAACGTTCTGAAATCTGGTTAATGCCTATACTATAAGTATAATATATTTTAGCCCATAAACATGACACATCCTTAATACATCATCATCAATGATATAGTTGCTTGTGAAATACACTTGCAGATGTGACTGTTTTCTGTTTATACTTTTCTGTTTTATTCAGAAGAATATATATATATATATATATATATATATATATATATATATATATATATATATATATATATATATATACATACATATGTATATATATATATATACATACATACATATATACATACATACATACATACATACATACATACATACATACGCTACTGAATACTATAGTCTGATTGGCTGGAAGGTGTCACAGTTTATGTGTGTGTGTGTGTGTTTGTGTGTGTGTGTGTTTGTGTGTGTGTGTATGTGTGTGTGTGCTCCTACTGTCCAGCTGTCACTGTAAGATGTCCACTGTTATATGCTTAAGACTCCTAAAAATTTTGAAGAACACTGAATTACACATTATTGACCTAATCAAGCTGAAAAACTGAGTAGACTTTTTATAATTTGCCATTCAAATTACTTTTAATGGTGTGCAACTGTGAAAATCAGTCACTTAACTGCAGGACAGGGCTTAATTTCCATGAAACTGCGAGAGTGATCAGCTATTCATGGTCAGCTATGTCTGTCGGCAAAGGACATGAGGGGATCCTGGTCCGCATCCAAGGTTCCAGATGGCTTTTTGGAAATTTCAAGCTTGCACAATAGCATATCTGTCGACAATAAATCTATATGTTTGTTTATTGCTTATAAATACAAGCCAGAAAAGAAAATACTGATGATTTATTGGAGCTAAATGGTAATGATGGAAGAGGTTGAGTGTGTGTCCAAGGGAATTTATCATATCACCCCCTCCACAATCTGTGGCTGTTGACAGACTGACAGTATGTCACTGATGTAATTATTTAAGTAAATAATCCAAGATACTGCATTAATTTTCAATACATTTATATGTGCATACAGTATTTCCTTGTGTATGTTGAATGATGGCTTTCAGCCTTTATTAAAAATAGAAATGTGTAAATCCTCCAACTGTGACTCTCGTTCACTCCTATGCTCGATTTCTTACAATTGTCAGCTTTAAATCTATTAATCCACTCTATGTTATGTACATGAATCTTGCCCAGTAATTTGGAAAATGCTAATGTGTTTTCATTTCAGCACTTTTTGGGAAACAATTCACCCCTCATTCTTTATTTCTGTCCCAAAAAACTCTCAGAAAAGTCAAGACATATATAATCTTATCTGCAGAGGGTCAACATAGTTGCGGTGCCATGTCTAATAGGGAATTAAAGACCAAAATAAACACAATAGACAAATAGAAACAGGTGCAATGATGGCACAGTGCATTAGGTATCTCTGGCATCTCATAGTTCCAGGATTCTTGCTTTGATCCTGAGCTTGGGTTAATCAATGTGGATATTCTGTTCATGCACTTTTCATGTCCATGTGGGTTTCTTCTGCATTTTCAGGTGTCATCCATAATGCTTCAAAAAAAAGAATTTGAGAATTTGTGTTTAGTAGTGCTCCATCCAAGGTGTCTTTTCCTACCTTGTCTACAGACTTCACTTTGTGCACAAAAAAGGGCTCCAGACAAGAACACAGGAACTCTTTCAAGAATATCTATTTGTTAGCTATCTGGGTTTTAGATGCACTTCTTCTTGCGCCAGGTGTCAGTAAAGAGAGAGAGAGCGAGAGAGAGAGAGCGAGAGAGAGAGAGAGAGAGAGATACGTGCAGTTTAATGGTAATCAGTACGGTCTGTGCAAAGACATCGGATTTGCACTGTGTAGATGAGAAACAGATGCATTGGTTGAGCTTCTTTGCCGCAGTTACACTGTCTGACCTAAATGCAAATATCGACTTTATTTTTTTCCCCTTGGATTGTCACCTAGATATCGGTTGTTTATTTCTCGAGATTATTATAGGCTATAAGTCCTTAATGCATCATCATTCCAGTCAGGGTCAACTGGATAAGCACTCGTGTTAAAAATTTTGCTCAGTGTTATGACTGAGTTGAATGTTTGGCGAGTTGCTAGAGGATGATGTGCACATTGGCCGACCCCTCCCAGTTGGAGGGGGAATGGGGTGGGAGGCTCTCTGCACCATGATCCACTGCCTGAATTAGACTCAGAGAAATACACAGTAAACAGTGAGGCTTCGGACAGAACTCAGCTTGTGGTAAAGAAAGCATTGATACAAACATAACCAGATATGTAGGAATTTTCTTTAATAAACGAACGTCTCGGAAATATAGGCTCAAATGCACGTGATGGAAAAAGCTGAGATGTTGACTTTGGCGAGGAGGAAAACAGACCCTACCGAGACTAGCACTTCTGCTTTTCCATTCTGAAGAAGATTCTTACTTTGCTTCGGGGGAAAGAAACCGATAGACGTGCATATCTGTTCCACGCCTGGGATTGCTGTGCAGGGATAACTGCATCACGGGAGTTTGAGCATTATCGGAGAGATTTGTCTCTGCCTCTATCTCTCCTTCTTTCTCCCCGTCTGCGGCCATGCTCCAGGCATCATCATCCGATCTGTTCCCTACCTGAGGGACGCGAAAGAAAATAGCCTTCTAGTTCTCTAACCTATATATAGCGAATATGTCGTGTTTGTCGCATTGACCTTAATTGCATGAAGGTTTTATTCATTCAAGGTAGTTTCGAAGGTATTGGGAACTGAAGGGAGGATTTTGTCTTGCAGCACCTGGGTAGATTGAACGTCTCAGGCGCGAGACCAGGGGATGGATTGATGAAGTTTGGAATGCACGCGAATGAAATCTCTCAGAGTTCATGCGTGTTGTCCGTATTTTTTTTTTTTTTATATCACCGATGATGCACATGCCAGTTTTGGTTCTCTTTGTTTGGACAGATTCATGCGCATGATGGTCAGCACTCTTTCCGGGACAAGGTGTGATGTAAACAAACCGGTGACGCGGCTGTAAACAAACAAACAAAAAAACTTGTGTTATTCGACCATCGGCATTTCGCATATGCTGGGCAAACTTGTGGTTGGTGCGAGACGCGAGTGAGTGCGTGTGAGTATCCCTGATCCCGGGCTCGGTCATGGGAGCGAAGCAGGCGAAGAGCCCGGATGAGGCGGGCGCCAGCCCTCAAAGCGCGCGCTGTAGGAGGACGCCGACGCGCGAACGCGGCAATGACATGCGCGCCTCGCTCGTGCTGCGCGCCGGGGAGAGACTCGCGCGCGCCGGCCCGCCGCCTCCCTACCAGCGGCGTGTGGGCATGATCCAGGACATGATGCTCATGGCTAAGCAGGGCAAACAAGACGAGGCCACGGAGATGCTCCGAACCCTGCGACAGGTACGAGAGTCGACATGCGACATTCACAATGAAGTCTTATTACAGTCCATAATCGTGCTTTTAGAACACCAAAGGATCCAGGGTTGTTATAGTCATTACACCTTACAGAAAAATACAAGACTGTTAGTTAAAAAGAAGCCATGTAACTATTTCATTTCAAAGAATGATGTCGGACAGATAAATATTGCACACATATTTTTTGTTTGTTTTTTGCATCAAGGGCATTAAATACTGTGACTCAGACTGACTGCATGTAAAAACAGAGCAAAGTCAGCAGAGGTGAAAACTACAGCTGACACAATTCAATTGCTGCTCCGAGACTGGCGTATCTCTCTCTCTCTCTCTCTCTCTCTCTCTCTCTCTCTCTCTCTCTCTCTCTCTCTCTCTCTCTCTCTATATATATATATATATATATATATATATATATATATATATATATATATATATATATATATATATTGACCATATAATGAAATAAGTGATAACAATAAATACAATTCTCTCTCTCTCTCTCTCTCTCTCTCTCTCTCTCTCTCTCTCTCTCTCTATATATATATATATATATATATATATATATATATATATATATATATATATATATATATATATATATATATATAGAGAGAGAGAGAGAGAGAGAGAGAGAGAGAGAGAGAGAGAGAATTGTATTTATTGTTATCACTTATTTCATTATATGGTTATATGGTTCACGTGTTTCCTCTGGGTATTCAGGTTTCCTCCCACTGATCAAGTAATTCACAGACTGGCTGTACTAAATTGGCCCAATGTGTAAATGTTTTAGTGTTTACTTACTGCCTTGTTGATATCCCATTTAGGGTTAATGAATTCTCCTGCTTTCACCCAGGGTTTAGGCTCAAAATCGACATCGACTCTGCTGAGAATGGAGAGGTTACTGAAGAAGAATTAATAATGAATTAATAATATAAGGGCACATCTAAAAAACCTTCCAATAAATCGCTTGTTTCTTTAAATATTTGTCCTCTTCTTTTTGCTCTAATAGGACACAATACATTTTTGAAGACATTTTTAGAAGTATTAATGTGGTTGCAATATTCTAATGTCATGTTCCTCTTGGACTAAAGACTATTTCAGTCAACCAGTGTTTTGTTTAGACCTTTAGTGCTGTTTGTTTCGGGCTGGCTGAAACAAGGACATGGAAACCTATGCAATTTGATTACAGTGAGAACATGATATTAAAAGAGCATAGAACTGAGGCATCTGCTGTGTCATGGTGCCACAGTGCCCTATATTTGGCATTTATTTACATTTCTATTGGTATCGCATACATTACCACTAATCCACAATCATTCCACAGAGGGAAATGGAATAATACACCATTATTTAAACCCTAGTTTCTTCATCGTATGTCTTTAATCAGCAAGGTCAAAATGAGTAGATATCTAAAATGTGGGAGTTAAGAACATAGGAAGCCCTCTATCGTGGACAGGTCAATTACAGTGGTTCCAAGCATTGAACTCCCCTGTAGAAGACCCAAAAGCTCCACTGGGCTTCTGCTACAAGCCCACCTACATACCAGATGTGTTGTTTTGCGATGTCTGCATTATGCACTAGTGGATGCATACTTCAGGCCCTTCACAGCTGCTGAGATACTTGCCCAGTGGCTGGACTGTCCTGTGTTGCTGATGCAATTAGAATAGCTGTGCGATTTATTACTGTGCTGTGTAGACACTTTTACCCTCTAGATCGTGCAGCCTATGATAGAGGAATCAAGAAGAGACTGTAGGAGCAGCAGGATTTCCTGTAGGGAGATTGAGGATGGAAAGAAGGACCTACTGTGGCTTATACTCATCAGTGAGAGTATAGACGATCAATTAAGCCAAGCAGAAATGAAATTCTGACAGAGAAAATATAATTTCCTATTTTGCTGATGATGATCAGCAGTCTGTCTGTGTCTACCACTGAAGGGCTGTCAATAGTTTTCAACTTCTCTCTGCAATTAGAACTCATATGTATACAGAAAGCAACTGTGAAACATTTCTCTTGTCTTCTTCGTGGTGATAGTTGTTAATGCTGCTGCCTCACTGCTCCAGGGTTTCTCCTCTTATTCTCTGTGTAGATTTTTTCCATGTCCTTGCCATGTACATTCGGGTTTCTTAATGTTTTTACAGTTTCCTCCCACCAAACAAAGGCATGCTAGTGCAATGGACTGGAGTCACATCCACGGTGTGTTCACACCTCATGCATAGTGTTCCTGTGAAAAACCATGGATCTATCTCTGAGAAAGGCACAATTCACTGAAGATGAATGATTAAGTAAATAAATGTACTGTGTTAAAATATAACAAAACTATCAGCTAAGACACTCATAGCTGGCTCAGGTTCAATGGTTTAGATGGACAGATTTGATCTAGCATACTATAGATTAGTACACTATAGTTTTTACACTTTATTATAAACATTATTGGACAAAATTCAACAACTACCTTATGACTTTCATTCAAGTGAAATCACCTTAACACATTCATTTATTTGTTTTTCTTATTAGCCGAAATTCGTCGTTGTGTTAATCACATATGTTACACATATGATGAGGTTTATATATATTTTTTAAATTAAAAGTATAAGCTGTGAACACTGGACCTTCTGTGAAGCCTGGGGATCAAGGCAAAAAGCCAGAGGTTTTTTTTTAAAATCCTCCATATGTATTAACAGCATGAACCCATAATTAATAGTCTGGCGGATTTCAGTCTGTGTGGCATTTCAGCTGCTCAGTTCAATAGTATTTGAGTCTATTAGTCCATGTAAATTGAAAGATCAGTTAATGAGATAGAGAAAGAAGGTGAAATGCTTTTGATTGCTAGGTGCACCCTTTTCCACAGGAACTGTGATGATGGATGGACTTTTGTTTGAAAGGAAGGTGATTAATAATGTAGCTTTATGGATGAGGGTTGTACATTGTTGGACTGTATACTGAATGGGAAAAAAACATTAATCAGGAGAACACCCTTACTGGGTTCATTCAGAAAACATGAATTATCTTTCTGTCCTTGTGTGTATTATTTTGCATTTGTATATAATGTAATAATTGAAAAAAAACATGTTTTCATTCTCACATTCCTGTCATTCATGTCCTTGATATAGTAAATCTGCTTTGCTTTACCATTTACCCAAGATAATAAGTGAAGTGTTGAGCTGATTCTTCTTCCTGTCTTGTTGCTGTGTTGTTAACAAGACCCTGGGGTAAAGTAGATTAAATTCACTTTTAGCTTTGTCCACTTGCAGAACTGTTTTGTTTGGTTTTTTTCTACACATAATGGCTGTTTGTGAAATGTGTGAGGATTTTACACTGAGAGAGAAATGCTATAAGCTTTATCAGAGGAATGCAGACATGTTCAGTGTTTGAGACACATAACAAAACTCTTGGTTGTATTTAACAAAAAAAAAAAAAGCTGATGTCAATTAACCTTTCAGGTTTCATAATCGTAAGCAGTGGTTTCACATTTACAGATTCAAATAAACATTTTCACTGCATAATTCACAGTTTCATCTTCTGAAGTGATGGGTTTGAACAGTCACTTTTTTATTTTTACAGAAGAAAGACATATATTACAGAGAAAAGAAATGGTACATGGTGTAATTTATGTATTATTCTCATTCTAGGATTATGATGAATTAAAAAAAAAATTCTTACAACAAATAAAGACTTGGAGTATGTAAAATAAGTAAATTTCAAGCATTAAATTAGTTGAAAATCTACATGTAGGCACAGTATATTCATTGATAAAATCTAAAACACTAGTTTGCTGTAAACTAAAATTGTAATCCAAAAAGATTATGATCATAATTTGAAAAGTTTTAACAAAACTAAAAGGTTGCTGCTAAGTGGAATTCATTTAAAAATCAGTTTTGTCTGTTTTTTTGCTCTAGGATCTGGGAATGGAGTCAACCTCTTTGGATGATGTCCTTTATCGCTACGCCAGTTTTCGGAACCTGGTGGATCCCATTACACACGACCTCATTATCAGTTTGGCAAGATACATTCATTGCCCGAAAACGGTACAGTTTTTATGTTGCATTGAAATGTAAAAATGTTGGCTGAAAAAGTTCATTCATAACACAGAGGACTAAAACTTATTACCAAAAACAAATCTTTATTCTTACGATTAGGTTCCTTTTTGGATTACTGTGTAAAGATTCAAAGGTTCATGCTACATTTTATTTTAATATCTGCACATATAAACAAAACAAAACAAAAAATTCTTAAATATCACTGATAAACATTTAATAATTTTGTAAAACTCTCATCCAGTTCTGCAGATTAAATGCTGAATTGGACATTTGGTTCTTAAGCGTTGGTGTCAAGTGTTAAGACTATACATGGATTAAATAATGCATGATAATGTGGTGGATAGGATTAATGTAAAAAATGTGTGCAAATAAAGCAGAAGATTAACACAGACATGAAAAATGTTATAACATAAGTTTAATATTTTAAAAAAGATTTGCTTTGTGGTGAAAGGATTTCCAGAAGCATCCATGTTGGTTTATGCCATTTTGCAACAGAAAATCATTTGTTTTATCTTTGGGAAATCACAGATTCATATCCCTGACAGTGTCATAGATATTCACTGCCAGGAGCCAACTGAGCAAAATTTGGCCATATTCTCTCTGGGAGGGAGGGATGATATTTAATCTCTCTTGTCAATCAAAGCACCATTATATATTCTTGAGTGTCTTTGAGCTTGTGTACACAAAAGGGCAGACAGTGATCTTTAAATTTGGTCACTTGATTCTACTGAATTTTGTTGCATTTTGTGCTGCACCGTGCCTCAATTTCTGTTAATGTGAATGCAAATTGTTCAGGAAGTAAAATAACCTAAAGTAATCGGCGAAAACACATGCACAGGTTATTTTACTTCTTGAACAAGTGCACACCCAAGTATGATTTGCATTCATGCTCACAGTAATCCTGTAATGGTTCCAATGCAGCCAAAACCAGACCACATGTTTCAGTCTTGGTTTAGTACCATGTTGCATTTCTCGGTCTTTCACAGTTTTAATTAAACTAGCAGTGAGGAAACCTCTGTACACTGCCCTCTGACAGCATGAGTAACAATTTAAAAAGATGCAGTAGCTTAGCATGTCTGGCCTTATCTTTATCCTAGCCCTTATCTTCCCAGGTTGAAAGCTATTATTTAACATGGGAAAAGCTGTCAATTGGGTAAGAATTGACAGGTGATCAAATTAGGGTGAAAATAAAGGAAAGGAAGATTTTTATGGATCTGTAGCATTTATAGTAATGCCCTTCCTAGTGCAAGTTTAAAGCCTGGTGAAGCTTCCAATATAGCAGCCTTGAATTATAATATTGAAAATGATTGACACATGCAGTATTCACAACTACTAGCCATTATCTTCAGCTCAAGGCATGTGCAGCTGGATCACATGTGAAGGACCTGGCTGTATTTGTCAATATTGGAGAGGATGCTGACCCTGCTTGAACACCACAGTACTAAACAATGAAGTAGATGCAATGCATATACAAGTGCATTTACCAATTTCTTTAAAAGACACTTTCTGTGAAAAAGAACTTTACTCTTAAAAATGCATACAAACATATTCACCTGCATCATTACTCTTTCTTTGTAGCTGAAATGGAAATTTAATTATATCTTGAGGCAGCTAAACGGTCAATTTATAATTTTCTTGTCCTGATTGTATTCTGATTCATTGCTCCGGAGAAACAGGAAATGAATGATACTTATAACTATAAGCCTTGATATTGTATATCAGCTCAGTAAAAAAAACACATGCTGGTTTTTTCCTATCAAACCACTAATATTATCTATGTGCAATAACACACATCCCAAATCTCTCTTTTTGTCAGTAAGGTCTAGTTTTTAATGGTGTGTCTATCACAAATCTAAGTGAAGTATACAGTATATTGACTATTTTTCCAATCATACCAGATTTCAGAGGCATTAGTGAATGTTACACACGGCAGTGAAGAGAAAAGCAATTTCAGTCGCAAACATATTGGTAGACATAGGAGGGATTATGAGCCGGCCTGTGCTTGATTGACATGGCTAGTTTTTTGCTTGTGGATGAGTCATGTTGAGAAGATGAGTGAGTTTACACTAGGCAACTTCTGCTAATGCTGCTGCACTTAATGGAGCAAAATAAACCCAACAACACGGAAAAAAACAACAACTCAGCTCTGTGGAAATGGCTGTCGTACAGCTGATTTCAAATAAAACAGCAGTTCTCAGTGCAAACAGGAACAAGAACAATATAATTGCATTAGGAACACCTAAAAACTGCTAATGATGCAAGACTAGAGAATGTATACTGCAGAACATAACAATTATTTTCTCTTTTAATACACCAGCTTAGAAAGCAGTAAATCTTTGACACTTAACCATTGTTCTATCCATAAAATACCTTTATCTTTGCCAGTTTTTGATAACTCTTTTTGATAACAGGCACAAAAAATGGTTTGGTCTGAATATTATTAAGAAATGTCAGTATTTCTTGATACTTTGATGTATTAATAATATTAGTACCCTAAAGCTGCAACTAATCTCAGAGTAAGCTGCATGTGTTACAGTGAAGCAATAATTTTTTTCAGGGTGTGTTAAAAGGATTTTTGTATATACGTGTTTTTGTGCCTGTTGCTGTAGACATTGGGACAAGTGCTAATTATTATTTTTGATTTTTGGGGGATTTGAACAGATATGGAGTTTTAATTTAATGTCAATTCGGTCAAACTGATTTGTCTCTCCTCAAATTGTTTATGAGCTGGTATTTTATGACTTTTACACAATTCATTGCAGCTTTAATAAACATTTATCAATTAAAGAGACAAGCTTCATATAGCAACTAAACATAAAATACATAAAATGTAGCACCATGCAGTACCACAGTCTGAAAATGCATTATGTACTCAGAAATCTTAACATGAACACACACAAAGACAACACACACACACACACACACACACACACACACACACACACACACACACACACACACACACACACACACACACACACACACACATATAGGGCCACCACTACTTGTTTGAGATAAACTAACAGGCAATCTACCTTCAATTTTTTTTTTGTTGCCTGGGAAATTAAATGTTCCTGCCATCACAGTAGTTAACATGAAGTCATTGTGTATATTGCATGATTGATAGCTTGTCCTCTTTCTCTGCTTCCTACATTATTTGCCTGTTTAGGAGGGTGATTCTCTGGGAGCAATGGAGAAGGTGTGCCGGCAGCTGACGTACCATCTAAGTCCACACTCGCAGTGGAGACGCCAGGGCCTGCTTAAGAGGAAACCTCAGGCCTGGTAAGTACATAGTGCACATAAACTGAGGAACCAGAATGCGATTGGTTGACCTAAGGAAGCATCTGATACTGGCTTTATAGTAATGGCTTTTCTGTTTGTCCTCTGATCCTGTGCCATCTCTCTCTCTCTCTCTCTCTCTCTCTCTCTCTCTCTCTCTCTCTCTCTCTCTCTCTCTCTCTCTCTCTCTCTCTCTCTCTCTCCATCTTTCTCTCTTTTTGTATGATGTATTCTGTTTCTCCATTAGGTTATCATAACCTCCTCTAGCATCAGCAGTAATATAGCCTCCTAGAACATCAGCATTTGTCAATGGTCAAGGCCTGCTGCTTTCATATTATTGAATTCCTATTTTAATTCATCTGCAGATGATTGAAAGGACTAATCTCCAAATCCACTCAAAAGAGCCAAACGCAAGTCTTCATTCATTAGATAAATTATGAAATCAAAACACTCTCAGCTTCCTCGTAACAGGCAGCTGAAGTCATCACTGGGCCAGCTGCTTCTTTAAAGCACTGATTTGTTAGCACTAGGAGAGTAAACAAATTAAATACTGAAGCAATAAAAGAGATCTCATACTGGCCTTTAGGTTCCGAACAACACAGAGAGATCCCCAGTGGAGTTTAGAAGGCAGTATGTGATTCTCTATTTCCAGAGATAGCACAGATTATTCACAGACCTTATTCAAATATAATGAGAAGTAGCAAAAATACAAAAAGTTTTTTGGTTTGTTAGATTGGTTGGTTTGGCACTTCTTCTATTGAAAGACACTCTAAAGGGACAAATGGAATCAAACCACTCTCAAGATCTCTATTCAAATTGTCCCTCCCAGGTTGCTCCCATAGTTTAAGGAAAATCGTCTGCATTACATTTACATTTATGGCATTTGGACACCCTTATCCAGAGTGGTGTACATTTAGTCATTTTTATACATCTGAGCAGTTGAGGGTTCATGGACTTGCTCAAGGGCCCAGCAGTGGCAGCTTTGTGGTGCCAGGGTTTGAACTCACAATATTTTATTTAGAAGTCAAACATCTTAACCACTAAGCTACCCCTTCTTCCATTACAAAAAAAATAAATAAAATAATTTGCTGAAATATACAAGCACAGATAAAGTTAAGAAGGTGCAAAAATATTCTTATTGTAAACCAAACACAAAAAATACAAGGAAACAAAGAACAATACCTGCATCTGAGAACAGGAATCACAAAAATCATGGCAGACAAATGTGAGACAAAGTGTGCTGTGAAAGGTGACACTTAAATATATGTGCTAATCAAGTGTGACAAATAAGCAGTTGTGATTGATTAATGACTTGTGACAGTCATGTGAAGGTTCATTGGCTAAGTCTGTGTTCATAATCGTATCAGTAATTTTTTTAATTAATTTAATTAGTTAAATTTAATTATAGAGTGCCTTGTGAGTTTTTAAAATAGAATGAGATATTTCAAAAGCTAAGAATTATAAGAAATATACCGTATTTTTCGGACAATAAGCCACTACTTTTTTCCCACGTTTTTTGACCTCCGCGGCTTAAACAACGAAGCGGCTTATTTATAAATTTTTCCTGGGTTTTTCCCGGTTTCACAAACTTCAAGCCAAAAAACTGAGCGACATAACATTAGACCAATGAAATTTCCGAAGGGAAATGAAAAAACGCAGCTCACCTGTGTTCTGAGCTGCACGGCTTCAGGAGAAAAAACTTTTTTTTAAACGCACGACGATGACAAAAGATAAACTCTCGAGAGAAATAGTTGTGAAAGGAAGGAGGAAGACAGTGAACAATGACTTTCTTGGTAGGCTACTGTTTAGATACAAGTCGTTGTAACACGTTGAGTCTGGGTGAAGGGAGAGCTCACTAACTCCATTTGCAACAGAAATCATATAAGCACAGACAGGTTTCAAAAACTGATGCTTTTTTATTTTTCTTGGCAACAGCGTTACGGGTTAGGCAAAGAAACTTAGAAATGAGCGTCAGAAAATATTAAGGACATATTCCTCGGCCTTGCACACATGCAGGAATAGCATGCTATTCCCAAAATGCCGCTCTGTTTTTAAAGGAGCCACAACATATTTCACCCGTGTAACAGACACTGTCGTTAAAGCCTGTGTAAAGTTCATTAGTTTCAATGTAGACGCGGCTTATAGACAGGTGCGGCTTATTTATGTTTAAAATAAAAATCTTTGTCAAATTCAGTCGGTGCGGCTTATATATAGGTGCGCTTAATAATCCGGAAATTACGGTACTTCTTCAGTATATAAGCAAAGTAGAACAGAAATGTAAAAATAAAAATATGGAAAGTAATATAAAACTTTACTTTAATAAGTGTTCTATATTTTTTTGAAAATGATAAGGCAAATTTAAACTGTTTTTAAAAAGCCAATAAAAAATTGTTAGGTTGCTAGTTATTTCATACTAATATATATATATATATATATATATATATATATATATATATATATATATATATATATATATATATATATATATATATATATAAGGCTTTTATCTTTTAATTTCTCAGTCCAGAGAGGCAGAGCAGAAGGTCAGTGCTCAAATGAAATTGGCATAGAGGTCAGAGCTCTAGTGACTCCCCAGGGTCTACATGCACACATTCAAGCTCATTAAACATTGAGCAGCTGGGGACAAGCCGGCGTCTGGGACAGTGCCGACCTGAGTGAAGGTACAATAGCCTGGTGCTATATATATATATATATATATATATATATATATATATATATATATATATATATATATATATATATCTGGACTGAGAAATTAAAAGATAAAAGCCTTGAAGGGTTCGAGCTACCTGTTTTCATAAATGTCTGCTGTCATCATCATTTTGCTGTAATCCCAGAGCTTGTGCTCATGCTTATGCTTATTATTAGTAATAAGCTATTTACTTGCTTTTTTAAGTTTAATGGCCTGTTATGTGGGTTGATGTGGGCATAGAGGTCCATTTCTGGACATCAGATATCTTTCTTTGCTTGCAGCCACACAGGTGACTGCGTAATGAGGCCTCCTGGCCTCCTGCTTCTGTACAGCAGTATTAGTCATTGTTATAGATGAAACCAAATTGCCACACAACATTTTCTACACATCTAGTGAAGTACTTGTTTTTACATGCTTGTGCCTTGTACACCAAAAACAAGTAGCACATCAAAAAGTTATTATAGTGTGCATTCAGATTTACATCTGAAGAATTCAACAGATCCCTGATTTAGCATGACTTCGAGTGCATTTTAGTCCCCAACCAAAACATATGCTCATGCTAGTAGGTCAGGGTCTAAGCATACCATTATGCAAAAACCCTGTTTGAAAGTAGTTAATGTAGTACTGCAAGTTTGTGTTTGGGTGTAGTTTGGGGAATTTAAATGCACCACCTGCGACAGAAAATAAACTTAATGTAGATTTAATGCATTAATGTATATTTAGAGATGATGGATTAGTCAAGATACAGGCTTAAAATGAATGTGGTACTGTACAGTGATAGGTATCTGGTCAACTTTTATGCCTCTGCCTCTAGCTGATAAACACATGGTTTGATTTTATATTGAATTATTTTTGCAACCAGTGGATACAATTATTATATTTTGGGATTTATCCAAACATCGCCATGGTTACAACAAGGTCAGATGCCAAGGTATTGATATATTGTTTTTGACTGTAGAGACAATGTCTGAGTGCTGACTCAACCTCTCAACCTGAGAGGCTCTTATGGAGAAACTAACCAATCCTTTATAATGTTATAAAGGAAATAAATCTATGTATTTAATTTAATTAGATTTTTTACTGTATATGATTCTGGAGTTTGATCCCATTGTCTTCAAAGTTTTTCAATTTGCCAATTCCTGCCCACTCTCAGCTATCTGTCGCATAATTACTACCAGTCAAGAAAGTGTGGTGACTAGCATGTGCTTCCTCTGAGACATGTGAAGCCAGACAACACAAATTTTGAAACTGGTGCTAACAGACTCAGAGTCTCTAACCGCCCTCATTTGCATACATGAACTCAGATATGCTCTGGAATATCTAGAGGCAATGGAGGGTAAAACACAGTCACTCTGAGAGAACATGTCCATATTAGCTGGACTGGCAATGCCAGCATTTAAAACATAGAATCAAAATGTAGTCAGAAAAATAAATAAATAAATAAATGTGACTTACCAGACTGAGTAAAGTTAACAGTATAACGAGAGAAAGAGATGTTTCCATATCTATAGCAAGGTTTTGTGTCATTTTAGAAAGCAGTTTGGGGTTTTGAGCAATAAATAAACAAGGTTGGTGTCCTCAGTGCATTTGGCAGGATATCTTACATGTCGGGCAAAACTTCTGGAAGTCTTACAAACTTATGATCCTTGATTAGATTTAAAAACTCCGTCCAGTGTTTTATTGGACAGGGACATTAGCATGAGCTAATGATCCACTCCAAGGCAGGGCTTCTCTCCTGACATGTTTCATGGAAACATGACTCTTGCCTCCTACCAGGGTTAAGGACATGATGCAGAGATAAACCCCATTTTCACTTCCGAATGGCTCATTGGGGATAATGAGAGACATTAAGCCTTATTATAAGAGCTGCAAAGGCTGCACTGTGCATTTGTAATGATTCATAAGATCTGTGTAGTGATGATTTGCTTGATTTTTATCTGCTCTAGATAATACCAATCATTAATCAAATGTTAATGTCCATTTTCTATTATTTCTATAATTCTCAAAGCAGTTTGACCTTAAAATCCCCTAAAAAAACTATATGTTGGGAACCTAATTGTGAAAAGAAAAAAAAAGAAGTTTGATCGCTCTGAGTTTGTTCTGTGTTATTATAATAGATGTAAATGTAAAATGTTTATTTTGCATTTCATCTGTGATTTATCCATTGTATCCATTGTAACAGACAAAGAATTGGCACAATAGAAAGAAAATTGCTGCAGCTGATGTGTGCAGGCAGTGCAGAGTGTTTTGAACGAACTGAATTGTGTGAGACATGGCAGCTGTCTGGTCTGTCTGCACTGCTGTCTGTAGTTTATAATAACTCCTAATAACTAGCATTGTGCTGTCACCAGATAAAGTGGAATTATTGTAATGTCTGCACACAAGATGTTTGGTTACTTCTGGGCAAAATTTTCTAGTTTACTCCTGCTTAAGAATTGTCATGGATTTTTTTTTTTCATCAATTCCATCTCATTTCAACATGCTCTTGAGTATAGGTCATGTGTGTGCATGTGTGCTTTAAGCTAGATCGATACAGGTTCAAAGAGGTGCATCTGCATTCTTTTTTTGTTGGAAATGATGGCGTCATTTTTCCGGCATGTCTTTTTTTTCTTCTCCTCTCATCTGACATTCCCTCATTCTCCCCACCAACATTCATACATATTTTCATTCTTTTATCAATCCCAATACTCATTCTTTTAATATTATGGTTCTATTCAATGTCATCCTATTCCTTTTCCATACACTTTCAAATGCCATGATTTATCTTACTCTATCTGTATCTGTCTTCTAGTGCTCCTCCTCTCTGCTTCTCATTTTACTCAATGTGGGAGCAGCTCTGGGGTCAGGGAGTGATATGCAAATGAACTTGCCGCATTAGTATTCTTTCCTGGCCTCCTGTGTGTTGCTTTCTCGCTCTTTTCCTCCCACGCTGATTCTGACAGCAATGTCCATCCATTTCAAACCAGGATATAAACAGACATTCTGTTTGATGTTTATGCCCTTTTGCTGTAAGGGTATTTAGCATAATTTTTGCTTCAGTGAATTAGCAGTGACCGATCTACATATTACAATCAGAAATGACTCAACACATACAAACACAAACATAAAACACTTCAATAGAGCAGCAGTAGACATTTTTGGTCAATATTTCTTACTGAATGCTGGTGCCAAACAGCCTAATCAGAATGAATAAAACCTTTTTTCACTGCAGATGTTTTTATATCAGAGTGCCATTAGATTATTGAATCTTATTGGACAGATGTTGACTCGTGTTCTATAACCGCAGCTCTGACAATAGTGGCGCCTATAAGGCAAATCGAAGGTTTATATTATTCTAATTTGTTATTGTTTCTATGGAAACAGCTCTTTCACAGAGATTGTGTGGTGAACTGACCTAATCCTCAACTGCATTTTTTGTTAAAATACTGATTGTCTGGCAACAACTGTTTATAGTAGCTGTGACATGAGTGATAACAGGAACACATTAATTTCACTGCTGTTCCATGACTAACATATATCGAGTCACCATAATATACAATAACAAGTATGTTATTCATTTATAAAACAAATGCTGCCAATTTCTGACAAATTACTGTGGTATAGGAGGAATAAAACACTTCTGGTTAACACATGTTTAGGTAAAGCAAACTGTTAAGGCGGTAACAGTAACTCTGTTTGAGCCAGGCTGCCTCACACCACTAGTTGTTTTGTTTTGTTTCATATTGAAGGTAATTTATTTTATTCCAAATATATTTACACAACCTTTTAATTAGAGTGAGACCTTCCTGGTGGGAGGCCTTATGAGGCCTTTCTTACACACATGCAGGTGATCTAAGGCATATTCTTAGTTTGCTGTAGTGTTCCCTAGATATGCCTTGTGTCCACAATGATTCTAACCAGAAGAAAGCATTTGTGGTTCATTAAGAATCATAAACGATTAACCTCCTACACTGACCTACCTATCTGCTCTCACTACAAACATCTCTTTTTCATTGGAATGCAAACAGGGCTGTTTACCCAAGACCCATCCTCACACCTTTATTGTTTAGCAGATTGTTGAAGAGAAGTGTTGCCTCAACCCAGGCTTTCATGCTGTGCACTTTAATGGGAAATACTGCTATCACCACCTGTGCTTTTTCCTCACACAGGAAAGAGGAAACCATTTACTGTAAGGCTCCAGGCCTGCTTCATGGGGGATGATCACGCGTAAGAGAACTAAAGATACTGCAAAGCGAAAGCCAGTGCTCAATAAATAATAGCAGAATTAGCAACTGTTTAAGTGTGTCCTCTTTGTCTTCCTGTTTTGTAGGGAGGTTTTTGCATATCTTGCGTATCACATCTCTGATACACACACACACACACCAGGTACTGTTTTGCATTAACAAAGATTATTTAGTTATACCTGATTTTGGGGATTAATAATCCTACAATTACAAAACCTGTCTTTATGGCTCTAGTCATCCTTTATATATTGTCATATATAAAAATATATGACAATACATTACTGTCTAATAGATTAAATTGCATACATTGAAAATATATTTTACAATATAGATTATTGCTTATTTTCATTGTGAGAAGGGTTTATGATTATATATTAATGCAATTATATATTGTATCTTAATGTATTAACATTATATATTGCATACATTAATGTTAATGTTATATGCATAAATCTGTTGAGTGTATGTGACCAAGTATAATCTTTTTATCTTTATTTGACTTAGTTTCAGTGTAGCATTGCTGGAACTGATATTCAGTTTATTAATACAAATATCCAGAATAAGTGCTATGCCAATGCATTATATTACTGCACATACATTATTTTGAAAAGCATTAAACAATTGACATTTCTTTGGGTCAGCATTTTTATGCTAACACTTACAATCAATGTAGATGCATGGTTTTTATGTTCTGTAGGCTTCAACTTCTTTCACAAAATGTAGTGAAATAAAAAATATAGCAATATAGAATTGTTTGTCAGTTGCCAAAAAATAAATTATTTGTGAAGAAAACTTACTTCCTACTTTTGAAGAAACTTGTGGTTAGTTGACCAATTTTCTTCCATTCCTATTATAGCTTTAATTTTTTTTTAACTATAAGGGAATAACTGTCAACATAGGATTCCATCTTCTATAAGCCACTGCACACCACATGAAAAGGGCACTCATGTCACATGGCTGCTTTGCAGCAGATTCATGTTCATGTATATCAGCAGTAAAATTTAATCCATTACCTTTACAACAATGTCTATCTTTTCTAGAAGCTTTGCACATTTATTTGTCTTTTCTTCTTCGTGTTTCATGTTGGCTTACTTAAATAATCAATACCTGCACTTCCATTCACCTCCTCATAAATACTGTGACACTAGCAAGATTTCACTAAATAAAGCTATACAGCATATAGAGGAGTATGAATTTAATATATTCTGTACCACATAGCAGAAATGTAGAATATTTATTTGTTCAGTAATAAGTTACATTAGACAAAGTGTACATACTGCAAATAGGCATATATACTGTATATGCATATGCATGTTGCAAAGTATTTTCCAATATATTGCTCTGTGATGTGTGTGATGTGATGTGATAAAGAAAACAATAGCAGCTCACCAAGACATGGGAAAATAAAATGTTGAAGGTCCAGGCTAGATGATTTATAGTAATAAATTTTCAGAGGGGACTGAAAACATTTATTAGCTCACTCTTGTTGAATCATGAGACTGATTATGGCTCTTCTTTTGCCTCTTGGCCTCAGTATACTGTATTTGTGTGGTTTTCCTTTATTTTTTAGTTTAGTTTTGGTTACATTTATTTACTGAGTTGGTTGTGATAATTCAGAATAAATAATAGCAGTTTCTACTGTTAATATGTAAACAATTTAATATTAAACAAAATGCAAAAAAATTATTCTTTTAAGTGCTAAAATAATACATCTCTGGTTGTTAGTGCTTACAAATTTGAGATTTGTTAGTGGTTCTTTAGACATCAAGAACAAGCATTTATTAAGGCACTTTATAAATCCATTCAAGATTTAAATTCGCTCAAAAAGCCAAACATTTCTTTTCTACAACAGCATAGATACGGAGGCCAGCAACATTTTTCAGAGCTTGGGTCATAATTGAAATCAGTTCTACTCCACCCTACACTGCCTGTTCACTGTGTTCCATGGTGCCAAAAAGATTATTAAACCTAATTCTGTTTTTTTCTTTTTATGGCAATTAATGCTGCAAGAGATTTCTGTCATCTCTATCTCTGTGACTATGTCTGAGCTGGTTTATCGGAATGTCAGTGCTCTCAGTTTTGCTTATTTTTAGCTCTCAACGTGTGCAGCAAGTGTTATGCTTAATTTGCTGGCTTCGTTTTAATGCTTTAACTCCAGATAAACATCTGTAGGACATGCTGTTAGAGCTCTTTAGTGATATGGACATTAAAATTACACAATACACTCACATTATAAACTTAAAAGAAAGACAAAACATATTATTATAATAATAATAATAATAATAATAATAATAATAATAATAATAATAATAATAATAAATAGCTAATAAACAAATATGTATGCTGTATCCGAGTACTGTATTTTTTAAAACTGCTTTAATCTGGTCAGGGTCATATTTTTGGACATGATTCCTAAAACAATAGCAAAAGGCAGATGGACTAGCATCTCCCTGGACAAGATCCCAATTCATCTTGGCCTAACACACTCTACCCACAGACAAGTAGTAAGCTTATGAGAGAGGCAACCAGAATATCCTAGTAAGAATCTATTAAGCTATCAATTCTTATAATAACCCCTGTACCATAACCACAAAAGTATTCATGGTTCCTTATTTTCAATCCTCTTTTTTTTCAAACATGGCAAAGGTCTCAAAGTATTTCAAATTTCGATTATGGTTCCACTGATGCTTCTTTGAGGATCAGGTAGTGGTTTTTTTTTATGTGATGTTCAAAGCAAGGGCTTTTTTCAAACAGCTCATTATTATGGAGGTGGCACCTTATTAGATTTTAAAACCTGATTGTCTGATTTTGTTTGCCTTTGTATTTTAGTCACTGTTCTCACAACTTTTTTTTTTACTTCATTGCAATAAAATGTATTTTATTTGCTTAAGTATTTTAATATATCAAAACAACCTTTAAAATATATAACTTTTTTTTTTCATTTTCTTGAAGAGTACTAAAAATTCTTCAGGCTGAAGAGATTTTACCAGTTAGAAAGTGTTCGAATCTACTCTCAACACAGTACTGTTCCTGAAGGCATGTGTTCAGCTTAGTCATGCACAGTTAAATCAGCTAATAAAAGGGTTGGTACTTAGCTGACAGAATGATTAAGATATGCCAAAGAAAAAAGCTCCGGCTCTCAATATGACTACACAATACTTCACTAGTACCTCACAGTAAAATTCTATTTTTTGTATCTGCTTCAAGAGTTATGAAAATTACTATTAATCTCGTATTTGTTTAAAATTGTATCTTTAGTGTTTGATTATTTTTCTGTTCTCTTCTCAGCCTGAAAGCCATTCTTTCTAATCCACCGGCCAATGGAGCATTAGACCTCTCCAGCATTCCTCTGGGGGTGAAGGATATGGAGCGTCTGTGCTCGCACCTGCAGCGGCATGCCTCTCGTATTTCCAGCCTTGAGCTGGGCTTCACAGAGCTCACAGACGAGGCCTTTCTTGTGCTCCTGCCTACTCTGGCCTCACTGCCTCGACTTGAAACACTGGCACTCAACGGCAACAGGCTGACACGAGCCGTGCTCAAGGAGCTGACAGACACACTGAAGGAGCCTGATCGTTTCCCTAGCATCACATGGATCGACCTTGGAAACAACGTGGACATCTTCTCGCTTCCGCAGTCATTCCTAGTCAGCTTGCGTAAACGTTGCCCTAAGAAGGGCAACCTGCCTACCATTCTGGAGTTCGGTGAGAGCCAGGCAAGTGAACCAGAGGGCCGGCCAGATGAGGATGACACGGATAACACTGACGATACAAACAAGACCCTGAGCCTGGGTGAGCTCAGGTCTGAGGTGGACTGTGAGATGGACGGGGAGATGGAGATTGAAGAGATGATGGAAGAGCTGCTCGACTTTGATAGGGAGGTCAGAGGACCAGATGATGAAGAAAGTGTGTGGACAATGGAGGAGCTGAGAGCTGCAAGAGGGCCAAATGAAACACAAAGCAGTGTAAAAAAAGCAACTAAAGCTGAAGGTGAGGAGGACACACACAGCCAGAGCTCTCAGCTGTCGTATTCTAGTCAGTCAGAGGACTCTTCAGCAGCCTTCGGCGAGAGAAAGAACACTTGTATGGCTAAGGGGTGTCATTCTCCTGGAAACCTGACCTGAGCAGATTTGCCCAATTTAGAAATTGTAGCCTTTTAGCCTGTCTTGTCCCAAGAGTCAGAACAGACCTTGGTTTAGAGTGTTTACAGGTTAGAGTGATGAATATCAAGGTAGTAAAAGACAAGGGGGGTGACTCACTTAAAAGTAAGGCACTATGTGGTAAATAAATTATATTTTGTGTATATCATTGATAAAAATTAAAACCTATACCATTTATGAGGTATAACAATCATATTATTTAGAGCAAGGTAAGATACCCTTTGCAGTTTATATGCTTCTCTTTCAGGTAATACCCCTTGGTTATATTGTATGGTCCTAACAACAGACTGTTACCTATGTGCCTGTCTGACCCTGTTAAGAAGGATGTTTGTGCAGAAGTGTGACGGTAGTCTGAGGGTTGGTGCGCATGCGGCGATTAAGATATGGGGACAAACTCACCAGCTTGACATTATTAGGTCTAGGTTGGACATATCCTTCTCTGCCTATGCATTCAGCAGACTTTGAAATGCATGTCCCCAGTGTCAGAACAGCCTGTACTCCCGAAGAAAGGAAAGAGGAAACCAAAATACTTTGATGATTCCCTCAGTTCAACTTTTGAAAATTGTTGTGCTGTATGATGGACTGGCACCAAAGACTGAAGGACAGAATAACATAAAAAATAAAACATAAACGTCCTGATTATTACTATATATTGAAAGGTATCAAAGCTTTGCTCTTCCTTTTATATAGTCATTCTAATCTGCTTTATATTTGTAATTATTTTGGTATATTTTTAATATAATCACCCAGCCATTGTATTATAGAGTATTTGTTTAAAATATTAATTTACGAGTTATGACACATTTATAACTTCCATTTATTCACTGAGTATCACCTCACCAGCACATACTCATACATCAGTAGGTCCCGTCTACAGTATATTCGATCTCTTGAAGACGGTTTATGACATGGCTAATATTATCCCCCACTATAATACTTATAAAATCTGTGAATCAGGTCTTGCTCTGCTATTTTGCTCTTGTACAGAGATTCTATAATAAATATATTATTTTGTAAGGACCATATTTCTGTTGTAGACTGTTTTCTGCAACCTTCTTTGATGATCATAGTGAGGTAGTCAGGAATACATCATGTTACATATATACAGATAACACTTATTTCACACAATTACTTTTTTCTGAAGGTTAAAAAAAATTTTTTTTGTTATATTCAGATCACCTTTATCAAAGGGTCTGTGGTCTAACAGGCTTATTAACATATTAAAGGGGGGAAAAAATCACCCTGAAAAATTGCTACTCCTTCTGGGACATAATCTGCAGTTGTGTTCAAGATTTATTTTGTAATTAAATTCAGAATTGACTTTTAGTCTGTCCAGCTTTCTCACCTTCTCATCTGTACACTCTGCTCAAAAAGATAACATTTAAAAGCTAAAAATGCCATTACTAATACCACCATCAATACAATCGTGTGTTGTGTCATGTAGGTTACTTACTAGCAAAATCAGGTCTCAGCAGTTACTCAGGACATCTGTGTTACTTTGCTAGCACTAACATTGGATTTCTTTTGTGTATGTGACAGTGAACCTTTCTAAAATGGGGAGTGAGAAAAGAAGCTTTTGCTGTTTTGTTTTAAAGCACCAAACAATAAAATCTGACATCCATGCCATAAATTCATGCCAGACAACTACTGGCTTTTCAAAGGAACAATAAAAATGCACACTAGCTAACATATTAGTACCAAAATCACTGAACATATCACAAACATCAAAACAGTACATATTTCTCTATTAACACTAAACACACAACAAGTAGTCTCTACAGATTCACAGTATCAAACACCACTGCAGGTTTAATACCACACAGAAATCATTGATGGAAACTAGAATTTATAATAGTAAACAGATTTTAGACCAGGATCTACTAAAACAAACCTAGTCAATGAGCTTATTGAATGATTTGCCAAATCTCAGGTAAAGCAACAAATCTAATCATTTCTAGTGAAAAAATGTAAAACTATCAAAGTACCCTCATTGGTTTCTACTACAAATACTTTACCTACCATTGGCTGTTAACCATTAAAACCATTGCCAAATGGTTTCTATAATGCATTATGTGTATATAATTATGTTATTATTATCAAACCAACGAAACATTTATTAAAACTTATTGGAATCTGTATGAGATACTATGTTTTGGTGTCTAGTAACTGATCGACAAATTAAAAAAGGTTTTTGGCCGCTGCCAACTATTTCCTATGAAGTGCCAAAAATGTAAATTTACTGAGGGCCCATGGGCTGCAAATAAATGTTGTATTATACCAAACATAATATTACAAAAACTAAGTTGACATGGTTCCTCTCATTTATGGTTTAAAATCAAAACATAAAACAAAAAAATTACTTTGATCTTCTTAATTAAAGCAGTTTTATTTCCAAAGTTCTAGTCCAGTGAAAATTAATATTACAATAAGAAACAATAAAAATGTATGGTACATAAAAGTGGTACATATGGTGCATATGGTACAATCAAGTTTAATGCCTAACACAGCTATTCAGTGACCTCTAATGAGACATGAAGTTGGTTATAATTTTTCAAAAGTTTTCCAAAGGCATAATATTTTTTTTTTTTACTCTCTTCTCATATATGGCATGGCAAATCAAAGTTACCATGAGCCACATTTGGTATGCCGACCCCTCGTTTGGGCGTCTTCACACTATACATAACATGCCACCAAGATAAGGCAACAAATTACCACTTTAGGCCCACAGGGACCATTAAACCAGATATAATTCCTATTATAATCGTTAAAACCATTACAAAGTCCATAGTGGTTTATATTTTCTCAGTAGGGATGTTAATGATCTTGACATGGATCAGCAGGATGTGCAACCACAACAAATGATTTGTAACTTTTAAATCGTGTCTTGGTCAGACATTTAATGTCGTCTGAATCTCGAATCTGAAAAATGTGTAAGTGATACTTAGTGGTTAATAGTTTATTATAGTTTATTATAGTTTTATAGCTTGTGGGCTGTAATGATCAATCAGTCGTGGAAAATGTGAATGTGCATCTCCGGGCGATGGCGACACCCAGTGGTCATTCAAGCCACTGCAAAAAATACCAATGCTCTGTTAAAGAGTGCGTGTGGAAACATCTAATAGTAATCATTTAGTTCGTATAGACAGACTGACAGCAGATTAAAATTGTTGTGGAAAGTTTTCCCAGTGTCGAACGGATAGAAAGCCTCAGCATGAGTCACGCTTTGCAAATAAAACTACACCCGAATGAATGATTAGTGATGAGTGAGTAATGAAGCGGATGTGCGGGATCTGGTTTGCTCTCCGTATCTACATCTCCCTTTTTAATGACAACGTTATTGTGATGTTCTATACATGTTATTGATTAAAAAAAAAAAAACGTTTATTTCTGGAAGGTACGGATTTTCTGGAAGGTGTCGAGAGGGAGGTGAGGGTGTGTGACGTCACATCCGGGAAATCAGGGCAAAGATTGTTTCAGCAGGTCCGCCATTTCAAATATTTGAACTTCCTCGGTGAGAAGTTGCAGTGCAGGTCAGAGGGCCGTCATTCCTCTGCTCCGACTGCGGGAACATCAGGCGCACGGGTCGCTTGTGCACATGTGCGCTGGGGCTGCGACTTTCATTCCGGCCTGGTTGTGAGTAAAGGCGAATGCTGCTGGCTGCTCGGGACGAGCTGAATGGTGGAAAGGCGCTGAAGTTTTTGTGTGTGTAAGTGAGCGAGCGAGTCAGTGTGTGTATGAACTGAGCTGAGCTCGTCTGGCGGATCCGGACACACAGCAGGCCCGGGTGAAAGCCTCGGCTTTTGGGTGGCAGCCATGGCCGGACACTTCGACGCGGAGGACCGGGTTAGCTGGTACTGGGGCAGACTTAGCCGACAAGAAGCCGTGTCCCTGCTCCAGGGACAGAGACATGGTGTGTTTTTAGTGCGGGACTCCATCACCAGCCCCGGAGACTATGTGCTGTCTGTGTCCGAAAACTCGAAAGTCTCTCATTATATCATCAACAGCATCAGCAACAGCCGGCAGTCCGCTCCGGGTGAGACCCTGTGCTAATGGCTAACATTACACACTGACTAGCGCTAGCGTCTTTTTTAATGCACTTATTTTAAGTGTCCTTTTTTAATATCCATACCAGTTTTATCCAAATTAAATAGCTTCTAAACGATAATAAACGGAGTATTCATAAATCTTGCTCATTAGCCTGGCTAGCTTATGTTAGTTAGCCGCATGCTAACGCTGCCTGCAGTTAGCAACTAACGTTAATTGACGTAATGCACATTTTTTTAGAAGATTAATCCCTGTACATATGAGTCGAGTGAAGTGCTGGAGTGTTTTGGAGTGATAAATGACAAATCAAGTTGAAAATAATTAGTTAGAATCCCTAAAGCTTTGCTAGGTAGCAAAGGATTGCTACCTCGTCCAATTCCATGGGCATGCAATGCAGTAGATTAGCAATTCTCCTGTTTAGACGTGACCTGAGGTATCAGTGTAATTGTCTTCTACGCATTGTTAAGGAATCTCTCTATTATTAACACGTACATTTTTGTTGCAAGTAAAACGTTTAAGCCTTTGAGATTGACAAGTTTAAAATGATTTATTTCAGTGCAACCCAAGTCCCATTAAAGATATCAAAATGGCTAAACAGAATGCAGGTCCTCCATTTCTTACATATTTTACATAAGTATTTTTGCATATAAATGCTAAGCGTAATTACTTCAGTCTCCCTCTGATTCAGAACAGTGTGGACATTTCTATGAATTTGCAATGTATTCACTCTGCATTGTGTAATCTCGCCAGGCCTGGCTACATCTCGCTTTCGTATTGGAGACCAGGAATTTGACGCACTACCTGCCCTGCTGGAGTTTTATAAGATACACTACCTGGACACCACCACTTTGATCGAGCCCATCAACAAAGCCAAGTACTCTGGAGTTGGTGTTGCTAGCACAGGGCCAGGAGGGGTCCCTCAGAGGCTTGAAGAGGAATTTGTCCGTGCGCTGTTTGACTTCCCTGGCAACGATGACGAGGACCTGCCCTTTCGAAAGGGTGACGTCCTGCGAGTTTTGGAAAAGCCTGAAGAGCAGTGGTGGAATGCGCAAAATTCGGACGGCCGTGTGGGTATGATTCCTGTACCGTATGTGGAGAAATTCCGACCAGCTTCTCCCACGTCAGGACCCATGTGCGGTGGAGGAATAGGCCCTGTTGGGAATTCAGATGGCCACAATTCCCAATCCACTCCTCTGCATGGTGAGCCAGGCCCGTACGCCCAGCCCTCATCTTTACCCAACCTGCAAAACGGGCCTGTGTTGGCCAGAGCGGTTCAGAAAAGAGTTCCCAATGCCTATGATAAGACAGCTTTGGCTTTAGAGGTAAATAATAACTGAAGCTTGAACTTGGTGGTTTTTGTTCTTTATTATGTGGTTGTATATTGATGTTTTGTCCCCTGCTTTAGGTCGGCGACTTGGTGGCAGTGACGAAGATCAACGTGAATGGGCAATGGGAGGGCGAGTGCAGGGGAAAGAGAGGCCATTTTCCCTTCACGCATGTGCGCTTACTGGATCAGCACAACCCTGATGACGACCCGAGCTGAGATTAGAGACTGGTGTTCCTATACAGCCCTTAAATGCACACACCCTCTCCTCTCACACCTCATAACTGACATGCCCAGCAGTAGCCTCTTCTACTAGATCATTTTCCTGTATGTTTATTCATTCTGTGCCATCATGTCATTCATGCCAATAGATACAGCCATTTACTGACTACATCTTGTGCAACGATTGAAGTTAATCGTTCACTAGACACTAAAGACCATGGACATTACTATAGTTTACCATACATGGAATGTCGGTGTGAATATTGCCTATTTAAAAAGGGGGGGACACACACATACGTCTGCTTGGACTCGATATTTAAGCAGTTTTGGTGTTGCTATAAGGGACTGTTGCTCTGCGTTTGAGTAGCATACACTACTCGTACTGATTTGCTAAAAGCCGGCTGCATTGAAGGGGATTTTTTTTTTTTTGGAAGCCTTCCATCACACTACAATTAATCTACCATGTGATTATGTACAAGTCTGAGAGAAAAATGCTGATCATTCACATATTGTTTACTATTACATGCTTAATTTGTATTTACTTTTAAGCATTCTTTTGTGCACACAAGTATTTTTGTGTTTTGTATTTAGTTAAACTGTCCCTTTCTTATCGATCACTACTGGGGAGGGTATCTGAACCTTGGACACTTTATTTAGCAGTTACAAATCAGTTTGGCTTAGGGGAAAAAGCACAAGGTCATGTGATTGAACTTGTGTGTCTGTTAAAAGAAGTAGTACTCGTACAAAACAGTTTTTCCGCTACCCCGCTAAAACGTCATACGACGATGCAACCAATTTTATCACTGATATACACAGAGTTTGTATGTGTCACTGTGTGTAAAATGTAAATGCCTCAAACACTACTCTCTAGAAGTGTATAGGACACTACAGTAGTCTTCATCTATGATTGTTTTATGTATCTGTAAGCCAGCTGAGTGTCAGTTTAACCGTACAGCAGTATTTGCAATCACACATCACTGCTTCATAGTGCCAATGTTATCACTTATTATATATAACAATAATAGTTCGTTTAACCAGCTGTTTGCCTTTTTTTGCAGAAGCTCAGAATAACTAAAGCAAATTATCTTTAATATAGCTTCATAAACCATGGATCAAAGTGTACAAGAATTGTAATGAGCCCTCTTGAATTTTTAAAACAATGTATTACACTTACTGTAACTGCTTATCACTTTAAAAAATTATCTAATGAGCAAATGAATACTGATTTTAAGGTCATTAGAAAAAAAAAACACTATGGGTATGATTATTGTTAGCGATTCTTTGAATGATCTGCAACATGTTTAATCGTTTGAACAGGGACAATCACCTGATAAATTTCTCCCTCTGTTATATCTAAAATGTGAATTTTGGGAATGAAGAAATAAGTCAAATGTATACATGTCACATTAATGAAGGATTGTTTGAGCTTTAGTGTGAAATGCAAGTAAGACAAGTATTCAGCAATGGAGCATCAAATAGTATTTTAATCTCACAAGGTCCTGTTGCTAAAGTTCTATGGTGAAATTGAATTCTGCACATTTAAGTCATAAAATATCGGGTGTTCACATCCAAGAGAAACTTAAACCAAACTTAGTTTTGCAGGCTGTTTGGTAGTTTTCTCGTACACACTACAAGAGATGACCTTCCGACGATTTTATTCTTTAGACTTATAATACTTTATGCACCTAAAAGAAGTGTGCTATATCCAAGTTGGTTAAAAAGTGCCCCAGATGTTTTTGTACTTAAAAGTATTATTTTTATTGCCTTTAGTTCAATTGACATATTTACTTGTGACTTTAATCTATGTTCATCTAAGTCCTTCATAAAACATCTAAATGTGTTGGTTTTTTTTTTTTTTTTTTTTAGATCAGCCTGTTCCTGTACATGAAATGAAGATAACCCCCAATAGTAAACTATTTAAACCCCATTCTTTTGACTGTGTAGGTAATTTTAAGAAGCATACATGACTGAAATACATATTTGCTGAAATGTTGTTTAGCTATATCTATATTTAGAATATCTTCATATAAAACCTTTAAGCAAATATTGTATTTGCTTTACCTTTAGTTACTGGATCTTGTGTTTGGTACTGTGCATTTAGAACACTTTAGGGATGTACACTGAGCATTTTTTAGGAATGATACTAGTAACACTGGGTATGCCCTTCTTCTCCACCACTGAAGACCACTGTTCATGGAACCAATTTGAGATCGTTTGCTTTGTGACTGATCAATAACATGCTGGGAATTTCCATTTAAAAATGGGTAAATTATGGCGATGAATAGATGCATATAGTTGACAACAATACTCTAAAAGAGTCTGTGGAATTCAAGCTGTGATTGGGTTCATTCTCTCATATTCTCAATCATGTTTGCATGATTTATGTGTTGCACTGCTGCCATATGATTTGGCTGATTATAAAATTGCATGAATGTGTAAGTGTATAGGTGAATATTGGTGTTCCTGTTTAAATGCTCAATGTGATTGGAATTTAATGGCCACTTTGTATCTCAGTGTACATTTGCATCACTTTATTATGGAGAACTGGCTTTCTAACTTTCTCACTGACAATAACTAGGTGAATTAACAATGCTGAATTAATTAGTGTGAGATAATTAGTACTGATTCATGTAGCCGAAATCATTTAGCTCAACTTAATTTATATTGGTGAATAACAAGTTGGCCTGGGTAATAATAGCAGCCTTAGGGTTGGGTTACATATTTTATATACAAATCAAGAGAGAAATAAGAAAAGCATAGACAGTGCAACTGCTCATACTCCAGTGCAATGCCATCAATCTGTGACTAAAAAAGCAGCACTGTTTAAAAAGTAGAATGAAATTGTGACTTAGTAAATGATTAATATAATCAAATACCAGTATCAATTATTAATAATGGTGCAGGTGTCCATTTCGATCATTAATGTTGTAAAGAGCCTGAGGTATTTTTTTAAAGCCCTAGAAATAATCTAGGAGCATCTCTTTTTCTTCTTCTCCTTCCACCTATTTGTAATCTATTTCTATATAAGTATTTATGGAAAATGAGAACCTTCCTAAAATTTGTGTTTGCTTTTTTTTTACATTTAATTTAGTGACTCATTTACAGTAAATGCTGTTAATACACCCGAGTGACACACCGGTCCAGGACGAGGCCGAGGCCACCGTGCACATACACACTTACACACACATTTACACCAGGGGTCACTTAATCCCATCCACCAAGTGGCATCTTTTTGAGTGGTGGAAAGAAACATGGAGAACCCTGAGGGAATGGAGTACGAAACTAAAAATCACTGTTCGTGTTAAACATGAATCACAAACCACTAATATATAATTGATTATTATTATTATTATAATTATTATAATTATTAAACATGAATCACAACCCACTAATCTATAGTTTATTATTTTTATTAATAATAATAGGCAGTTTAACTGGATCAGACAGGATTAATCCAAAGGTCAGTGAACAATTCAGGAATAAAAGCTATAAAATGTCAATAATTAATTTCCCAGGTAAGAAGTCTCTGGACCCCTAATGTCCCTGCAGTGCAGATTAGACAGAAAAATCTAACATTAATGTTTTATATATTTACAAGTTTACTCTAATGTGTATCTTTTTATAATAAATATTTATAATAAATATTAAAATCTCATCCTTTTGAGTCCACTATTGTTCATGAACACGAGAATGTGAGATCACAATAAATCACAACAATAAAATAAAATACTAATTTGTTTAAAATAAATCAATAAATATCCCCTTTTTAATGATAAATAATTTATAAACATAATTTTAATATTAATGTTAATAGTAGAAGGTTGAAGGATAAAGTAAGGACTATGGTTGGTCGCTGCTGTTGTCCAAAATACCCGGATGAGAGCCTCCGCCATTTTTCCTCCAGTTTGACCGGCGGTCGCGCTTCAGTATCATTCAGGCTGCAGCTGCTGGCTTGCGCGAGGGCCTGCTGCTTAACTCCCACTCCTTTTTTTCCAGTCCGTCGCTGAAGTACACTTGTCGCGCATTTCCCACCATGGCTAACCGGGATGATTTAGTATACCAAGCCAAGCTTGCTGAACAAGCGGAGCGATATGACGGTAAGATGAATTTGAAAGGAGTGTAGTCAGCCCCGTTACCCCCTTCCCTTACACCGCCTGCTAGCTTGTCGGGCGCAGTGCTTTCTAGCTAGCCGTAGCAAGCATCGTAGCTCGTTTTAGCGACCTAGCTTATGCAGCAGTTGTGAGCGCTTAGTTGGGACTAGTTAGTGGGTGGTATAAATATGTGTAGTTAGCCTGCTTGTGGGTTGTGGAACGAGAATAGGGGTCTGGTGAATGAAAAATACTTGGCTCATCAGAATACGATGAGGGATGGAATGAAGATGGAGACGTTAGTGGAGCAGACAAAATGGCGGATAGTTATTGGGCGAGGCGAGCTGTTGCTAGCCAAGACGGGGGGGAGTAACAGACCTCTACACCCCACCTGACACCGACACATTTAATTATAGGCTGCAGTAATCGTGATTATACAAATCTGCTGGTTTACTTTTTGAAGTCATCTCGGTTGTCAACACAATACTGGCGTCCGAACGTTCTTTTCATTTCACTAAGTAAAGGTTAAGGCATGCAGTCACCCCAGCAGCAGGCTGAGCTCGTGTTGTGTGTGACTGCTGCATGTCGACGACGCTTTCTTCTTAGCGTGGTACATGACAATGAGCAGGTGAATTCAACTGACTGATAGATGAAACACATACAGTGATCTGTCGTTTAATTTATTTCCAAAAAAAATGGCTGAGCTGTTAATAATGAGAACCGGTTATTCAGTCAAATCTGGCTCTGTGAAGCCGTGGTCAGGATATTCACACGCACAAAACGTAGGACTGTAAATCAAAACGGGTCCTTAAGAGCTTTTGGGCATCTGTCATTTAGTGTAACGGACACCGATAAGACTGCACAAAATAAAAATAGTATTCAATCTTTTCTCTGATTAAATTTTTTGATGACTCATCCTGAACTTGACTTGTGCTCCTCCAATGAAATGATGTCAGGAATGTAAGTCCCGCCTCCTGGGGTGGGTCTTGTTTTACAGCAGCAAGCATTGTTTGTCTGTGATTTTCTGAATATTTTTTTTTTTTTACTTGATCTCTGCCTTAGTGAAGGAAAACTTTGGTTGGAGTTCAAGATGGAGAAATCTCTGCAATTTAGTTATGTGAGAGAAACATTATAGATGAGGTTTTTTTTTAACCAAGGTTTCTGCTGTTTATTGGCAGGATGTCTTTTTCTGCCATGCGCTCATCACAAACACACATTCTGTCTTTGTACACATTCAGGGGTTTTCCATCATCTGGTATTCAAATGTCAGATTACTCCAGTTGATGACTCTTCATTACATTTGTGCTGCTGACAGTTGAATTTGGCATGTCATCATTTACATCGCATCTATTCTTTGGTAAAGTGTGTAAGTGGAGAAATGCTCCAGTGTGTGTGGGGGTGTATGTCTCATTAATCGCTTAACTATTTTTTAATGCGCTAGTTCACTAAGGTACTACCAGGCTATGTTTAAACTGGGTGTGGCATATCCTGAATAGTGTTCACTGTTGTGTAGATCAGTCAAATCTTTGAAAATATGTCCACATTTATGGGGACTTACAAGTTCACAACAGTAAATCCAAACAGTCGTGCTTAAAAACTACTGTATTGTTTTGTTCTAGAAAAAAAATATATATATATTTTAAGTTTAAGCATACCATATGCTTATTGTATTTGTTTACAGAGAAAGGTATTTAAATAGTCTTAATATTTGCGACTCTGTCTCTTAATGTGTACCCCATGTGGCTCAGTGATGAATAAATGTTCGAGAGAGAGATATTAGTGCAGTGAATTAAATACCACTGGTAAAAGATCGCTTTATTAAATTATTTATTTTATATCTTCTTTTTTTTATATATATAGAAATGGTGGAGTCCATGAAGAAAGTGGCTGGGATGGATGTCGAGCTCACAGTCGAGGAGAGAAATCTGCTGTCGGTGGCCTACAAGAATGTCATTGGAGCAAGAAGAGCATCCTGGCGGATAATCAGCAGCATTGAGCAGAAAGAAGAAAACAAGGGTGGAGAGGACAAATTGAAGATGATCCGGGAGTACAGGCAAACAGTAAGCCTTTATAATCCAGTTAATCAAATCGCAGAGCAATTTTCAGTTTGGGTCTGTCTCATTCGCAATGGTTTTTTCATATTCAGGTTGAGACGGAGCTGAAATCAATTTGCAACGACATCCTTGATGTGCTGGACAAGCACCTTATTCCAGCTGCTAATTCAGGAGAGTCTAAGGTGTTCTACTACAAAATGTATGTATATCTTGTTGTTGTTGGGGTTTTTTTTAGTGTTGTACTGTGCAAATATTTTAGGCAGGTGTTAAAGATGATACTGTAAAGTAATAATGCTTTAAGAAAAATAGATGTTTATTTTATTAGTTCAATTTTTTTAGCATTTAACAAAATGGAAAATAAATGAACAGAAGAGAAATCCAAATTAGATCAGTATTTGGTGTGTTCATCCCTTACTTACAAAACAGCATCAGTTATTCTAGGTACACGTGCGCACAGTTTTTGAAGGAACCCAGCAGGTAGGTCGCTCCAAACATCTAGGAGAACTAATCACAGATCTTCTGTGATTGTAGGCTGCTTTAAATTCTTCTCTTTTCATGTAATCCCAGAGAGACTTGATAATGTTGAGATCAGGGCTCTGTGGGGTCCAAAACCAACACTTCCCTGAAAAAGGACATTGACTGAATGTTTTGGGCTGTTGTCCTGATGCAGAATTAATTTAGGACCAATCAGATGCTTCCCTGATGATGGTGCATGATGGATAAGTATCTGTCTGTATTTCTCATCATTAAGGGCACCATTAATGCTGACCAAATCTTCAACTTCATTTGCAGTAATGTAGCCCCAAACTTGCAAGAAATTTCCACCATGCTTCACTGTTTCCTTCAGACACGTGTTATTCAACTTTCTGTTCCAGACTTCTTAAGAAAGCAGATGGGTGTAGCTGGGTCGCACTGGTTTCTTTGTGCTCAGTTTCACCATGGTGTATGACCTGTAATCAAACTGTCTTTCTTAACTTTTGCTTGGAAGCAGAGTTTGGCTGTTCCTCACCCAGCCTTCTGCGTTTCTTTCTGTTTTAGTTAATGATTGTGTTTCAAATTAATGATCATTGGCACCTGCCTGATATAAACAGTTAATCGTATGCCTGACTGATCCTGCAAAATCCCTGACTATGCGCAAGTGTACAAAGTGTCCAGAAGTAATAATTCTGGAAAAAGGGCAAAGGGTGGTCACACCAAATATTGGTTTAATTGGGGGAAAAAAAAAATCATCATCTTGCTCACTTTGCATTTGGTAAATCAAAATTAAGTGCAACATTCAACATATAATTTTTAAACTATTTATATTCACATGAAGCATTGTGTTTTGAAGTTCTGGTAGATTCATGGTGGGAAAATGTATTAAGTACCCGAGATTAAAGTGACTAGCTGTGTGTATGAATGAACTAACCAGATGTTTTGGTTGCGTTTCTGATTTCACAGGAAGGGTGACTACCACAGGTATCTCGCTGAGTTTGCCACAGGCAACGACAGGAAGGAGGCTGCAGAAAACAGTTTGGTTGCTTACAAAGCTGCTAGTGATATTGCAATGACAGACCTTCAACCTACACACCCCATTCGTTTGGGTCTCGCTTTGAACTTCTCCGTATTCTACTATGAAATCCTCAACTCTCCTGACCGTGCATGCAGGTTTGTGTGATGCAGAAACAGCCTACAGTTTGCTTTCACTGTATGTATGTGTGTGTATATATATATATACATATATATTTTAATTTTATTTATATATATTTTGGAGCTTTTACTATGGCTCACCAAACAGAGAGACTCATTAAGGCTCACTCCTTAAAGACTCATTAAAGAGGAAGCCCATTTTGGCTTTTGCTATCTTGGGTTCGCATGTTGAGCACTGGCGAATTAGCAGTGACTAATGTTGGGAGAACTCTCCGGATGAAATGTCAGCTCTGTGCTTAATGTCTTGCCGCCTTGTTTATTTGCCCCTGAACTACAACGGTGTGATGTGATTATTATAATTATTGGTTTCAGGTTGGCAAAGGCAGCATTTGATGATGCTATTGCTGAGCTTGACACATTGAGTGAAGAAAGCTACAAGGACTCCACACTCATCATGCAGTTGTTACGTGATAATCTCACACTATGGACTTCAGATATGCAGGGAGATGGTAAGTCACTCAGCATACATCACACAACTGTTCTCAAAATAGGGAGGCTGCAATAAACATTAATAGAAGTCTGATATAATATACATGCACTGTATGGCCAAATTTTGGACACCTGACCATTATATCATATGTTCTTGTTGAACATCCTGTTACAAAGATAGTCCTTTTGCTGTGAAAGCGTTCTGTTAAATTTTGAAGCTTGGCTGTGGGGATCATTTATCCACTAAGGTATGTATGGCCAAAGCTGTTGATCCCAAAGGTGTTCAGGTCAGAGTTTTGTGCAGGCAATTTGAGTGTTTCCACTACAACCTCAGCAAACCATGTTCGCCTTTGTGCGCAGCAGCAATCATACTGGTACGGGTTTAGGTTTCTTAGTGTGAAGTATATAATGAGTTCCTGAGCAATTGTGTTGCTTTTAGCTTTGTGTGACTGTCAGGTTTCACTGGTGTTTGGTCATACAGTGTATGATACAGTGCACACAGATTTTCATGCATGTGTGTGCATTATGTGCATCTATAACTAGAATATTACCGTTTAATACTTTTCTTTTATTAAAGAGTATCAAGTTGTCACTTAAATAAAAATTTTTTTTTTTATGTAATAAATGCCCCTCCCCCCACCTGCATAAATGTATCCAGTTATTACTTTACAGTTGCTACTGCCTAGCCACAAACATATGATCGATTTATATTCACGTTTACTTTGTAGCAGGTGTAGGTACGGCTGTTGAATCTTAATGAGTGCTGCATTTTTTTTTTTTTTCGTAAGCAGTGAGTAAGTAATAATTATGGCTTATAGTACATTATGTCCAGAGATGGGGCACGACGTGCTGCTTGGTTAAATGGCTATAGGGATCTCATGTGCAGGTTAATTAATGCATTGTAACTAGTTGAAAATTAACTAGTTTCCACTTTGCTTCCACCAGAAAATATGTACCATTTTATAATTATGTAGTGCTTACTTTTTATGAACCTGGTGAATTTTTCTTTTAATTAAAAATAAACTATAAAACAATTTTGAAATGCATTTCAGCAATAAATTAGAACCTAAAATGAGGTTGATATGAGACTGGTGCTAAACTTTGAAGTCTGTGTTTAGCAGCTTATTGTGCAGAATGTTTTGTCCTCCTTTTAACTATTTGCTTCCCCCCTCATTTTTACTGTTTAGATTCCTAAAGGGTTTTAAGTTAATTGCCCGCAATCTGTATTTGTAAGTGAGCCCATTTCTTGTTTTGTTGTTTTGCCACTCATATTGCCACTCACTCACCTTTACTCTAAGGTTTGCTATGGCCAGAAATCTACTAGTGTGTACCAAGCATGTCTTGACATTAACTCTCTTTTTTTTTTTCTTTTTTTTTTTTTTCTTTTTTTTTATTATTATTATTATTTTTTATTTTTTTTATGGACATCAGGGTAAGAGAAAATTTGCAGCTATGGAGACATTGTCATGGAATTTGTAATTAGGAGTTGTGATGTTAAATTATTTGCTTGCGTAATTGTAAATACTCACCAGACGGCATCTGGTAATGTCACTTTAAGCAGGGGAACTTAAACCTTTGTAGCTGTATATGGAAAAAAACGTAAGAGCTGATTATTTTATAAATATAATTATATTATTTAGATTTTAGCTCATTATTGAAATTTGTACGGTGACTATTTCCTGTGACTGAGCACATTTACATTATTTGCAGCTCCTTAGGGTTTGGAATTATTGTAGTTTTGATTCATTTATTTATCTCAATCTGAGCAGTCAGGTTTATAATAAATACCACTGTTTTGTTAATTATTGTTGTAACCACATGACTATCTTTGAACCCCACATTTTGAACAATGAAAATGTATTCATGAATTTCCTGAGCTTGAAGATGCTGTGTAAGAACCATGCTGGTTTGTGCAAATACACAAAACCTTTAACACATAACAATCTAAAATGTCAATATTGTTTATTAACTAAGTTAAGAATTTATTTTTTCTTTCTGTTTTCTGAGCTCAAGTTTTGATCTGAACTTCAACTTTCATATCTTATGACTGACATTAAAATATTATTAAATAATAGTAAATAGTACTTGTTTGTGCTGTTTAGGGCTGTAACGATTCCTTGAGCAAATTAAGTAATTCGATTCCAAAAATTAATTGAGGCAAATTAAATTGCCTTAATGCTTCGTTTAGTCCATTTAACTAAACATGTAGCACTGTGTTTCCTACAAACCCTTTATTCCTGACGCACCACCTGCTAAACTCTGGAGCGCTCTGGACAGTTAAATACAGAAGACGCTACAAGAGAAAAAAGGAGGAACAGAAAGAAAACAGCGAGGTGTGAGAAGATTTAGGCCAAAGAAAACACCAGAAAGTTTCCAAAGTTTGGGATAATTTCAAACGAATGCAAAAAAAGAAAGCACAGTACAGTGCACGTACCTTTTTATTTTATTTTTTTATTTATTTATTTAATTAATTATTTAAATAAGTAATTTGAAATTGATTTTATTTTTTATTTATTTATATGCAGTGAGGTCAAAAAGTCCCTCTACAATGGCCGCGTAGAGCAGGTAGTGGAGCACGTTTTTAAAGCTGGCGATAAATACATGGATTTATTGTGTGGAAAATTTCAAAGCAGCTTTTCCGGAGACAAGAAAACCACATTACGATAATGTGAGATTTAATAAATAAATAAGAGTGAGAATGATGGAGTTCTTAACGTAACTTAATTTGCACAGCCACTGCAGAGGGACTCTTTGAACGCAACTATATTTGTATTTTGATGTAATATGGCTATTAAATACACTAAATAGGTTTAGTTTTCACTGATGTCGGCGCTAAAAAATTTGGGGTTGTTTTTTTGAAAAATGTACTTCATTTTAAGAGACCTGTCTTATTTTTTCTTTTATTTAGTATTACTCTTTTAATAAAGAAAAATAATTAATAAAGAATTAATCTATTATTGGATTAATTGTAGGAATAATCTTTAGAATACATGATTACTAAAATAATCGATAGCAGCAGCCCTGGTGCTGTGAGCCCATATGAAATGGGATAAAGTGCTTTTTCAGATTCCCACTGTACACGTCAGTGTAGGTCAGTGTTCTACGGTGTAGGCTGAACGCTCTTTATTTATCTTACTGTCACACATGGCTTTGTCTGTTAGCAGGTTTAGATATAAATTTTTTTTTTAGAATGGTTATCACTTACTGTGACTCACATGACTCAGATCTTGCATGAGAACTTTTAAAGCATGGTCTGAAATTTACAGCAGCGATTTAATCGTCTGCTTATCTCTATACATGATGTACATCCATGTCCACTTGGGTGTCAGTGTCCTGCAAATATAGTGATATGTGATATTTAGTTCAAGACTTACACCCACAGCTGCTGTGCTGTTTTATATGGAGTGTGCAATGGGTGTACAGTTAACAACCTGTAAAAGAAAATGTTTTCTAGCAACCTTTTGATTTTACCATTCGGCTTTATACAATTATAATCTTAATAATAAATATGCAATGAATTGTGCACATTTTTGATTGAGTACTGCTCCCCTATCCACACTTGTTAATGATTTATTTCACCTTGTTGCATGCGTATTCCACTAGAAGTGCTTTGGTGTTGGATGAATAATTGGTGCATGTTGTGTGTTGGTGCTGCCATGACAGAATCTTAAAGAAGAAATTGCTGATGTATTTATTGTTTTATTTTGCAGGTGAGGAACAGAATAAAGAGGCGCTGCAAGATGTGGAGGATGAGAACCAGTGAAACATCACAGCCAATATGAGACTCCAGCCCACTCGCCCCCTTCCCAAAGCCTACTCATAAAGGTGGCCACCAAGCCCAACCTCAAGAATGACGCGCAACAGCTTGATGCCTCCGTTTTTGGTGTTTTGTTTTTTTGTTTTTGTTTTGTTTTTTCCTCTTTGTTTTATTTTTAATATCCATTATTTTTTATTATTCTTTAATTGAAACAAAAAACCACTTCCAAAACCGACATCAACTGTAATTTCTGATGGGCAGAGCTTAGACATTTTTGGATTTTTATTTTTTTTTGTGTGTGTGTCCTGGTACAATGTTCCTTTTTTCTTTTCTTTCTTTCTTTTTTTTTTAAGTTTATTTTCATTGTTCCTCAACATTTTATCAGTTGCTGGATATATTTGAGTTTTTTCTTTCATAATGTAAGTGCAAAATTAACTTTTATTACTATTACTGATATGTCTACTATTAGGCTATTAGTTGTTGGAGCTGTAATATTTGTGTTAGTGCAATTATGAAATGCAGTTAAAATGATTAAACCTTGGAAAGGGCAAGTCAAAAATAAAGTGCTCTTTTTTTTGTCAATTTAGATCTTCAGAGCAAGTTTGCAAGTTTCTTTATCCATGTGGAGCAAAATGCTTAACATCACAAAGTAGGAGTTACGTAGTGATACTTAGCAGTGGTGCGGACTGTAATTTGTGCTAAAATACTGTATTATGCACATAGGCTGATGGTGGATGGATAGTTGCAGCTCTAAAAATTGAAGGAGCCTTGTTGCTTTTAGAACTAAAAATGCAGGTCTCCATTGGCTGTTTTGAAAATATTAAAAAGCACTAATAAAGTTGATTTTAAGCTCTCTCAAGTATATGAAATATATTTCCCTTCTTCCCCCAAATTTATATATTGCCTACTATTTCCTCTGTATTTTTGTTCATATTTAATTTGATTCTAATTTGTACTACTACTGGAAATTTGACTGGAGCCACAGACAAAGAAATCTGTATTATTGTTCTTATAGAGAAACAGCATGGAATTAACATTGGAGTTAAAATAAAACTGCCTCAAATAAAACCTTCTGTGATTTTAATTTTGCATGATATAAATAATAACCATGCTGGTTAAATGGGAAACTTCATTAAAAGGTCGAATGAACACACAAAACTGGTTTTATGTTTTATCCAGAATGGGGCACAATTACAAAACCACAGACAACTGCAGCTGAGCGGTTTTTGTGGGTTTCTGGTGTTTGGTTGTTTTTTGGGTTTTTTTCTACCGTTTCAAGGAGCTATAAAAGGTTGACAGGATGGCGATCAAACTTGTGCAACATGGTTAATTATACTCGAGTGATAATCAGTGTGTGTGGTTTGTTTTGCGTTTTGCATGTAAAACTTTAAATCCAATGCATGAATTAAAATAAAAAACAAATTAAAAAAAGATTAGAAAAGCACTTCGAATTAAGTTTAGAAATCTTGGTGTAGAAAAACCTAAATTAGTTCTTGCACTTTAACTTATTGTCATTTCCAAAACATTACGGTCCTGTTTCACTTGGGCCTTTCACATTGTTACTGGTGCAAACTAATAGGTGCCATTACTACATCAGTCTCTTAAAATTCATTCAGGTGTAGGTGCCTTTTATAGTTTACTTCCACATGCATGCATGGATATAAGTAGACATACACTAGATATTATTAATTTACTGTTAAATGAGTTTAACATCACAATTATGAGTAAATTACCTTTCATTCATGGTAATCTTGAGTACACTTTTCTTTATTATCTTAGCTTTAATTCACGAGTTATTTCAGATTAAAAATAAACAGTAAATTGCATCAAATATTACATTTGGCAGATGTAATCCACAGTGACATGTCATTTATAGAACTAAGCATTTGAGGAAACAAGGCCTTGTTCAAGGGCAAAGTAGGGCAGATTGGCATGGGTGAATAAAAAGCATCAGTATCAATCACCTGAATAACTTATTAATAAAAAAGTACAGCTA
>NC_139581.1:16717648-16810148 GCF_946808225.1 Silurus aristotelis | reverse complement strand
ATCTTGTATACTTTATGGCATAATCGAAATGTATGCATATTGTACACTTAAGAAAAACCATACTCATACTGGGTAGGGCTTCTTTGCTTTTTTAAACAACCTCATTTTTACATGGCATGGATTTCACAAGCCTTTCTTTGAGATGGACGTCCATGCCGATATGACTGCCTTTTGAGATTCATGCAGATTGACTTTCATACTGCAGAACCACCTGTTTTCATTTCATCCTAAAAGGTGTTCTACTAGATTCTGATCCAGTGTCATGCCACTGGATTAGATCAGCATTGGGGATGCCACTGAGCTCATTGTCATGTTCATGTTCACCACTTTGAGAAAATGTGCTCTGTGACATTGTGACAGTGAATTGTAGTGCCAAAAGTAGCTATTAAACCATCAGTAAATTGTGGACGGAGCATAAATACATTAGCAGTAATACCAAACATGGTGTGGCATACCATTCTCATGCTATTACCCCACCTACACCAGCTTGGTCTGTTGACACATGGTAGGTTGGATCAGTGGATTAATGATTTTGGTATCAAATTTTGACCCTACCCTTTTTTGTGTGCTTAAGAAGAAATCAAAAACCGTCAGACCAGTTGAAGTTTTTCCTGTGTAGTTTTAGTGAACCTGTTCCTAATATAACCTTAGATTTCTGTTGGTTCTGCTGTTGTAGTCCATCCTAAGCTCACCACAGTTATACCGCGTGATTATCTGAGTTGGCGTCGCCTTTCTGTCAGGTTTAATCAGTTTAAACCTTCTCCATTGATCACTCTCATCAAAAACCTGAATCGTTTTTCTTTATTGCATCATTCTAGAGACTGTTGTGTAAAATCTTTCTGGAGATCTGCAGAAAAACATCTTGTCTCCTAACAAACCATGCTATTGTTAAAATCACATTTTCCCTTCATTCTGATGATTATTGTGAATAATACCTAAAGCTGCTGTCCTGCATGTACATGATTTTATGCACTGCACTGCAGTCACATGTCTCAATGCTTGCATGACTGAGCAGGGGATCACTTGAGTGTAGGTTGAAAGTATAGGTTATAGTCTTTATAGTCTGTCTTTTTTTTGTTTTTGTAGAGTTGATGCAGAAAAACCGAAAACATTGTCATCCTTGATCCACTAACTAATACTAGTCATACATAAAATTAACATAAACATAATATACTTACTTGATATTTAGATTTATTTTCTGTATTTCAGTGGGATAGCTTTTGTTCTTCAGTCCTGAGAGTGACAAATACCTTATTTCCCACATTTGCTGGCTGAATGGACACCTTTCTGGGAGGCGGCTACTGTAAGAACCGGTTGTAAAGAATGTTCTTTTCAAAGACCGTACAGTATACACAGTAAATGATTGTTTAAATGATAATGAGTTAAATTACACTATATATCACGCTGCACATATTTACTGTCACACACAAGCATGACAAGCATGGCTATGAACCTAAATGCTGTTGCAGGTGAAGCTCAAGATAGACTGAATTGATTAAAGAAGTGTTAGATAGACTTTGTTAACTCGTGACCGGCGGTAACACCAAGCTCTATTTGCATCCTTGTCACACACGGATTCTGTGCGATGATGTTATGCAAACATCAGGTGACTCAGGAGGGTTTATCTGTACCTGCATATTGCTTGTTTATTATGCTGAAGAGCTCACTGAGAGACAGAACAACACAGCAACTAAACTCCTTCACGTATTGCTTCGATACACGCAGTCCCATACAGCCCACGTTGACCTTTCTTAGTATTGTGTATTCTTTTTGAGTATAGGGACTAATAGGGGAAATGAGGCTTTAATTTGGTAAATGTAATGTTCTTTAGTTTAGATTGAACAACTTAATACAATATATTACTTAGTTAATGTTGCTGCTTGTATCACTGACTTAAAAAGTTCCACTGACCTCAAACTAAATAGGCAGGAAATCAAAAAGCAGAACGTACCCTAAGCACGACCTATTGTGGCATATTTACAATAACCTTAACCATTAACATTGTGCCTTTAACAATAACAATCCTCTAAAGCAGGATATTGATCTTTTTGGTACAAGGATATGGTTGGGGCATTTGGTTTATGTCCCCTTGTAACTGATTAATCCAGAAATATTGCTGTGTGTGTTGTATTTGGTAATTGAAGAACCGTCTTATTTCATGTTTTAAACTTCCTCTTGAGATATGCAAAGTAGGTCAAGATCAGGATGTGGTAGACACATGTTTTTATTGGAGAAGGTGGGAATGGCTTAGTAGTTAGCATGTTTGTCTTGCAACTCCAGGGTGGAGGGTTCGGATCCTGTTTGATTGTTCTGAAAGTTTCCTCCTTGTACTCTGCTTTCCTCTTCTCCAAATTGTGATGAATGCATGTAGTTTTGTCCTGGAATGATTGGCGGCCTGTTCAGGGGGTCTCCCGTCTGAATTTGAGGAATTTCTGACTATTTCTGATTATGGCTGTTAGTGACATTGTCAAACTTTTTTTTTCCACATACTGGCATCTAGACATAGACCTCCCTCTTTGTTGGACTGAAATTCTAGAGGCTTGTAACTTACACTTGCAGGGCTAGTAGTGTAAGAGTAGACTAAAGAATCTCTTTTGTAAGGAGTTGGGTTTCTTCTGTGTGTCTAAAGAGGTTTCAACTCGCATTGCCAAGGTAGCCCCTCACCCAAGGCACGTTTAAAGAGTGGATTACTCACTGAACACTCTGTGGCTGAGTGCCATTGCATAATCTCACTGTTTACTGACTGCGAGACGCGATAACTGAAAGCTCTCGCAGTACTTTGTGCCATGACGTCAGTCTTTAAATCATATGCACATGGGTTAGGTAGTTTTGAACTCGCATCCATGCGTGTAATGACATCAGTCATGTATGTTTATCTTTTGTATTATCTGTTGTGCAGGAGGAATGCAGGACTACAATTATTTAAAAGGGAACTGCCTGGAAATCACCATGGAGCTAAGTTGCTGCAAGTATCCCTTTGCTTCAGTACTAGCTACAGAATGGGACAACAATCGAGAGTCTCTGCTGGCATACATGGAGCAGGTGCAGTATTTGGGAATTCAGTTTTAGCTTGCATTTGATTAACAATCTGCGTTCGGGCAAAATATTGACTAATCTTGATCTTATTGCAGGTTCACATTGGTGCACGAGGTTTTGTCCGAGAAGCAAGAACCGGCGCTCCTCTCTCTGATGCAGTCATCCAAGTAGCCGGCATTAACCACCAAATAGCCTCCGGTCATTTCGGTGACTATTACAGACTGCTACTTCCAGGAAGCTACAATATTACAGCTGTAGCCTCTGGGTAAGCCCCTGACCAATCATGATGTAGCGTCAGACTGTCACAAGACTAGAAATGCAACTTCTTTTTTTTAGGAGCTTGCATTCAACTTCCATGTTTTTGTTGTTTATTGATCATAATGGCCAGCAAATACTGAATAAATTGCTAATATTAGGGTATTTAAACACCATGTTTGATATCTGTTGAAGAAATGCAAAATGTTAAAACAATTTAAAATAAAATGCCTACTTGGTTAAATAATATATAAAGTTATATTTTAGAATATTTTATGAAAATGTTTTTATAAAAATAAAATGAAATAAATAAAATTAATGCAATACACTTCAATCAAATTAAATTGGCACAAATCAAACAAATCAAATAACATTTTTAAAATGGGAAAACTAAATTGAATAGTTTACATTTGTTAGACCCCATTTGGGTAATTCTGTGTGTGTGTGTGTGTCTGTGTGTGTGTGTCTGTGTGTGTGTGTGTGTGTGTGTGTGTGTGTGTGTGTGTGTGTGTGTGTGTGTGTGTGTGTGTGTGTGTGCTGCTTAACTGTTCTACTTGTTTCAGCAAACTTTACCAAATGTCTTCATTACATCCATCCTTTATTTATTCACTCCCTCGATATGTGAAATTGTCAGGATTTTTTCCTTTGAAGAGAAATTCTTAAAGCTGTTCATAAAATGCTAAAAGAAAAAAAATGCTTTAGACTGTCGTAAAATGGAAGTGTCTGCAATTTCGTACAATTTTCGTACAAAACAAAGTTTTACAACGCACGGAAAATCACAATTTGTTGACCTACAAATCAGATTTCCGGTAGAAAGTGAGTAGCCACAGTGACACTGCGCTTACTCTTGGTTTTATTGTAATTAAATAAATATAATTGTTTTGCTGTTGTTTTTTTTTTCTTTTTTTTCTTTATTTTTTAACACCCCCCCCCCCCTTTTTTTATTTTATTTTTTATTTTTTTTTTTTAATGTTTTCAAGTTTAATAATAAAAAACAAAACAGTGACTGCACTCAAAGTGCAAGGCGGAGAGTAAAACAAACTTGCAGTCCGTCACTTAATACGTTCGTCAGGGAACTTTTAAGTGTGCTCTGCACGTAAAAAGGATTGCATTCGGTACACATGTGCACCAAACCGAAAGCTCTGTATTATTTTAGAACTTTTAAAGAAATATGACAACCCTAACAAACTAAATGCTAATGACAGCACTACTAATTAAAGCAGTATTATCTGCTGTTTAAATACTTCTCCTGGAACGTTGTTTTGTTATTCATCATACACTGTTCACACACACACCACTTAAAATTTATTAAAGTTTCACTGTTTGTGTTTCTTGTGTAATTTAGGTGTGTTCCAATGACCATGTCTGGTGTGCAAGTAATGGAAGGCAAAGCTACAGAACTCAACTTCACACTCGAATGTCTAAATGATGAGAGCATCAGTCACACAACCAATTTGTCTACTACACCATCTACCCCATTGATAACCAATAGCAGCACCAGTCATACCAGCCCCAGCATGCCCAGTGAAATTGGCGTGACTTCAACCAGCTCTGCGCCAACAGCAAGCCTGCAGCAGCCTCAGGAGTTCAGGCATCACCAAAACAGCGACATGGAGTTCTTCCTGCAGAGGTTCAGCACTAAATATCCCTCTATCACACGTCTCTACTCCATCGGGAAGTCCGTTCAAAGCCGCTTGCTTTGGGTCTTGGAGATCTCTGATAACCCAGGCAAACATGAGCAAGGTGCTGCGGTTCTTTACTTCTTACAAAATCATGTTAAATATTAATACTTCCTCATAACTTGTTTTAAACCAAGTGTTAGGTCTATGTTGTATTTTAAACGATTCAATGTTTCCTTAAGGTGAACCCGAGTTTAAGTATATTGCTAACATGCATGGCAACGAGGTGGTGGGCCGGGAGCTGCTTTTAAACCTGATCGAGTACCTGTGCAGTAACTACGGCAGCGACCCCGAGGTCACGCAGCTTGTCAACAACACCCGCATCCACATCATGCCCTCGATGAATCCAGATGGCTATGAAGTTGCAGTAGAGGGTAAGGAATAGTTTGAAAGTCACCCTGTAATTTGAATAGGATTGTACTTTGATGCTCAGCATTCTTTGTTTTCTTTCTATTGCAATACAGATTTTTGTTTCATGATTATCTGATCTTGTGTAATTCTCTACAGGAGACATCAGTAGCTACCAAGGGCGTAATAACAGCAACAACTACGACCTTAACCGCAATTTTCCTGATCAGTTCCAAACCATTACTGATCCCAGACAACCAGAGACTATAGCAGTGATGAACTGGGCTAAAAGCTACCCATTTGTACTGTCAGCTAACCTTCATGGAGGTTAATGTTCTTAATGTTAATCAAGTTCCTGGACCGGTGTGCTATGATATGCCCGTAATTGCATGTGTATGTTTTTCTTTTTAGGATCCCTGGTGGTAAATTACCCTTATGATGATGATGCAGAGGGCATTAGTAGATACAGCAAATCTCCCGACGATGCCACTTTTAAAATGGTCGCCCTTGCTTACTCGCGGGTGAGTCTTTTGGACTTGTTTCCCGTTTCCAAGTACAATCGTTAATCTATTAACTTATTATCTGGAGGAACTTGGTACAGAAATGATTTTCTTGTGTTTTAGGAAAATCCGCTCATGTATGAAGGGCACCCTTGTAAAGATGTTAAAGAATACCTAGATGAGAACTTCAAGGACGGTATTACTAACGGAGCTGCTTGGTACAATGTACCAGGTAAGTGGTTTATTTTTTTTATTTATTTTTTTTTAATCAAAGAATGATGTAGTTCTATAACTTCCACACTTCCCACAGTTTTTGCGCAGACACATTAAACACTCAGATTTTTGCACTCTTTGCTTTAACTAACCTTTACATTGTTATTTTTTATTTATTGCATGCCTTATTGCCTATGTTTGTGGATACTGCTGGAAGCTGTCAATTTCCAATTGGGATGAATAAAATGTATATAAAATAATAAAGTTAACTTTCTATAAAAAAAAAAAAAGGAAAATTTCCCTTGAGCATTAATAAATTATCTATCTATCTATCTATCTATCTATCTATCTATCTATCTATCTATCTATCTATCTATCTATCTATCTATCTATCTATCTAGGCTTAGCAATTTATAGTCTTATTCAAAAATGAATAAAAAAAATTATTTATTTATTTATTTATTTATTTAAAAAAGTTTTAGCTTTATACAGGTAGTCCCAGAGTTATATAAAAAAATATTTTTTTTATTTCTATTGCCGTTGCCAGACACTGAAACAGAGCACACAGTGTGCTTCACCCTCAAGTCAAGTCAAGTTTATTTCTATAGTGCTTTTCACAACGGACATTGTCTCAAAGCAGCTTTACAGAAATCAAGAGTCAAGGTGAATAGGGTGCATTTATCCCTGATGAGCAGCCTGTGAGCAGACTGTGGAAAGGAAAATCTCCCTTAGATGTTATGTGGAAGAAACCTTGAGAGGAACCAGACTCAAAAGGGGAACCCATCCTCATTTGGGTGACATCAAGAGTGTGATCATAAATCTTTAAACAATACAGAACACTGGAGAGTGAGAAATAACATGAGCACTGGAGGTTAAGATTATGAGTAATGATCTTTCTACAGTCTTATACAGTCATTGTGGTAATAAAACTAGGAGCTACTGAGCAACTCATAAAATAGCTCAACATTTGCGATCATCACAGATCCAACACCAGCTTCTCCATGCCAGGTCCAATGTCAAAACTCCACACGTGAAGTGGGATCCAATTGGCACTGGTAAGTCTCTAGATGGTACAGGAAGTTTGCGAGTTCGGCATCTATTTCTTTAAAGGTCCATAATCTTCATGAAGTGGGACGTGACTGGGGCTGGAGCAACCTCAGGATGCCTCGGGATGGGGAGGGAACGAGAAGCAGTGGAGAGAAATTAGCATAGCTGCTGTTCATGATATTAACAGCACAAGTTGATAATGTGCATTTGATCAGATGTACTGGAGCACAAGTTTATGATGTGATGTGTAGGCCTTGTTGAAAAGATAAGTTTTTAATCTGCACTTAAACTGAGAGTGTGTCTGAGCCTCGAACACTGTCAGGAAGACTATTCCAGTCAGGAAGACTATATCCTTCTACTCATGAACCAGTGCTCGTCCATATACTGTAAAGGTTATACGTTAAGATGATGTAAATTGCTCCGTTTTGCTGTACTGTAATTTGTTAGATTATTAACAAATTGTTTAATAATAAAAAAATTACAGTGTACTACCCTATTTTTATTATTATTTTTTATTTGTCTGGAGCTCTAACAGAATGGCCATTAGCTTCTAGGTCAGCTCTCTTTTCAAGGCCTTTCTTCCCAGATTACTCAGTTTGAGCTAGACAAACTTGTTCCATTTATGAATTATGGAGGTCAAAGTGCTCTTTGGTATCTTCAATGCAGTAGTTTTTTCTTCCCTTCTCCGTATCTCTGCCTCCACACACTTCTGTCTCTGAGCTCTGCGTGCAGTTCCTTTGACCTTATGGCTTTTTTTCTTTCCTCGGAATCTTGTCATCCTGGAAAAAAAAAAAAACAATTGTAAACAAAATACAAGTCTTATATTTAGATTGAAACACACGCACGCTGTCAAAAATGGAAATCAGCATTTCTCTCCGCAGTATCAGAGTTATCCTTTGCATATACATAGTCTGTGTGATTGAGCATTGTGTTTTTGTGTATCTCTAGGTGGTATGCAGGACTGGAACTATCTTAACACTAACTGCTTTGAGGTGACTATAGAGCTGGGCTGTGTGAAGTATCCTCCAGCAAAGGACCTGCCACAATATTGGGAGCACAACCGGAGATCTCTACTGCAGTTTATTCACCAGGTTTGCATTCTGTTCCATTCTTTCTGACTCATTTCTACTTGATTTTGGTGTGCATAGCTCATCTTTCTTGCATTCCATTTTTGATCTGTAGGTCCACAGAGGAGTGAAGGGGATGGTGACTGACAGTAAGGATGGGACCGGTATCCCTAATGCCACAATTACTGTTGAAGGCATCGATCATCCCATCTCCACCAACAAAGGTGGAGATTACTGGCGTCTGCTTGTACCGGGAACATACCACCTGACTGCCTCTGCCCAAGGGTAATCTACCTGATTGCATTTGGTAGAATTTTTCAAAACTAGATTTATATCATTATGCAGTTCAGTCTGATTAGAGAGTAGGTATTGATTTTTTAGCAGCAATAGTGCCAACTTTAAATATTGATATACTATTTTAATACACTCACTCTAAAAGAAAATGTAGAGCAGATGTTCCACCATAATCTAACTAATTATTCTATTGTTATGTGATAAAGAAGATTGCTGATCTGGTGATGTGTAAGCAGCATTTAATATTTATAGAAGAAGTCTCAGGTTTCTGTGCTTAATAATAGTCAGTAAGGTCTTTTCTAAAGTCTGTGATGCTTTTCAGGTTTTTCTGTATTTTTCAAATTGCATTTTTTGTATTTTTATTTTTTTTATTAGTGAGAAGGAAAAGAGAGCTTTTTTTTTTTTTTTTTTATAGCTGTTATACCATAATTAACTGGAGCTAACTATTCTCATGGACATTATACTCCATAGAAATGTAACTTTAAACATTTAAAGTATTATGTGTCATAAGTCATCATTAAGAAAATAAAAATCAATGGATTTGTTTTTTCGAATTGCTGTGATAGAAATAAAACACACTGGGACATGCTGTAATTGGACGATGATCAACTTCGGTGTTTTTACAGTGACTAAGTTCTGTAGTAAGCCACATGGTGACACCCTGTTTTATTTATAATAATTATTATTATTTGCTTTCATTTTTAAATTGAGACTAAACATTTAAATTTACATTTATGGAATTTGGCCCATACACAAAATTACTTTTATGTAATTTATACAACTAAGCAATTGGCAGTTAAGGGCCTTGCTCAAGGGCCAAGCAGGGACAGCTTGGTGTTGCTTGGATTTGAACGTACAATCTTCTGATTAGAAGTCCAATATCTAAACTTTGTTGTACAAAAAGTCTTTTGCTTTTGGCTTTGCTAATGGAAAAATCATTTGTATGTATTTAAACCAGTCTTGTATTTTTTACAATCTCTACAGCTATAAATCTGTTGTCACTTACGCCACCGTGCCTGAGGGTGATGCTGAGATTGTCGACTTTAAGCTGACTCGTATACGGAGTGACACAGGCATCCCTGCTGCCCCTTCAGACTTAAGTGAGGAGGAGTTTCAGAGCTTCATCAAGCAGCTCTCAGTGGGACCTGGACTGGACCAACTTATCCAGAACACAGCCACTACCAGCAGCTTCCGTTATCGTGGATACAAAGAGACGTCCGAGTTCCTGCGAAGCCTTAACCTCAACTTCCCCAAGATCACCTCTTTACGCAGGTTCTGGTCTTTTATATCTACTCCCAGCTGACTGTTTCATTTTTTTTTTTTTACTCGTTCCTGGCAACTTTCCTTTCCAATCATCTATAATTTAAATATAAAAAGTAACTTTCTTTCGGCTTCTCCCGTTAGGGGTCGCCACAGCCGATCCTCCGCACGTTTGATTTGGCACATGTTTTACGCTGGATGCCCTTCCTAACGCAACCCTCCCCAATTTATCCGGGCTTGGGACCGGCACTAAGAGTGGCTGGGGATGGTTCCCTGACCGGGGATCGAACCCGGGTCGCAGCGGTGAGAGCGCTGCATCTTAACCACTAGACCACCAGGGGACCCTATAATTTCAATATGATGAGTCTAAATTCAGTGTATCCAACTTGTGAAGACAAGCCCTGTACTAAAGCATATCCTGTTTGTCTACAAAAAAAACATCCTTTGCCAACTCACTCTCTTATGGGGATGAATATTATGTCTGTAATGCAACTAGTGAATAATATTTGAGCCTCTCTGTCTCAGCTAGGATCATGGTGTACTTAAAAATAAGGAGGACATGACCTCAGGGAAGATTCTGAATATGTAGAAACAAGGGCATGATTACAGCTGTTGTAGATTATGCTAAGATTACATTTTGTAAGTCGGTTGCAAAAGACCTTGCTGTTGAAGACACGATTGAGCAATTTCCTGTTTCTACACTCAGATTTTTACAGGTTTGCGATAATCTGTGGAACATGTCAGTCTGTGCCAAGTGTAGTATGTAGAACACAAACAACACAGAAAGAAGGAGGCCAACTGACTGAGGCCTGGTTTCAAACTGCACAACAAAATACACTGCCATGATTAGACAAGAGCATTCAGGGAGATATGGGAAATGTTTATATAGCTGGATATCATCTCTGCATGCATTGTGTATTACCCATGAATAATCTGGGTACTCTTGTATTGAGACTGTACATACACTAGATCTGTAGCATGTATTTATCATTAATACTTGCATATATTAGACTTCTTCTTTATTAGAGTACTGTTGATCGATTTACACAATATAGACAAGATTTTTGAGACACCTGGCATTCACAGCAATATGCTGTTTTTCCTCCTTGTTTTTGAGTGTGGAAATATAATTCCGCTTATCATTGAGCTCTCAGGTTAAACCTGGTGATAAATCTTCTTAAAAAAAACGTGTAAACAGAAAATTAAAGCTTTTGAGTATAAGCAGATTACTCACCATTAAATGCTTTCTTGTTCCATTTAAGTGACCTGTACATTTTGTGTTCAGTGTACCTTCACATTCCTTCACACATCTTAAATAATCTATAGATTAGTTTCTTTTTTTTAATGCACATATTTTGGAGGAGTGACCTTGTTTATTCTGTCTAGTCTTGGTCAGAGTTCGGAGTTCAGGAAAATTTGGGCACTGGAGATCTCCAACTCTCCTGAAGTGATCGAGCCATCGAAGCCCAAGATCCGATTTGCGGCTGGCATTCATGGCAATGCTCCAGTGGGCACAGAGCTGCTGCTGGAGTTTGCTGCTTATCTGTGCATCCACTACGGAAAGAATGCTGCTCTTACTAGGGTGAGATTGTCTGCTCTTGGTTTATACGTGTTTAAAAATCATAATTGTTTGTCTCAGTACTTTGGATCAAATCCACTGAGGTAGTTTAATTTACACAGTGCTGTTAGACATTTCTTCATACACGTAAAAACATTTTTATTGTACTGTATAACACTGTGGTCGAAATTGCTTTTGTCTCTCTCTGTTTAGTTAATCAACGAGACAAGAATTGTGCTACTTCCTTCCATTAACCCAGATGGCCGTGAGCTTGCTAAAGAAAAGGAGTGCACCTCCACTGTGGGCATGACCAACGCAAATAGCAAAGACCTCGACACTGATTTCTTTGGTAAGCATTTTTTTTTTTATTCTAAGAAAAACAACCACCATAACCAGCCTTTACAGCTCGCACAACAAAAATGCTGCCGAGTGGCATTGTAGTGTATGGGCATCTGTATGGGCATGTATGCAGTCTTTCACTGGGTTATTCAGTTTCCTCCCACCTTCCTAGAACAGCCTGGTGGATTGGGTATGTTATATTGCGCCTCGGTCTGAATGTTTGTGTGGTGCCCTGTGAAAGACCGGTGTCCCGGTCTCTCTAACCTGTATTCTTGCTCATGATCTACCGCAACCAAAATCACAATACAATGGTGTGGCGATTTCTGAGTATCTACAATCCGCCTAGTTCATAATGTAGGTTATTTTTTAGAATTTACAAGAATTGAAGGCAAGTCAAGTAGGCTTTAATAGTCATGTCAACCAAAAACAGTGCAGTACACAGTGAAGCAAAACAACGTTCCCCCAGGACGAAGGCTCTACATCAAACAACATAAATTAACAGAAAGGAACATGGAACTACACAAAACTCACCACTAACAACATAAAGTGCACATTCAGGGCAAAAAAGGACAATATATTACAAGGAGCTGACCAGTATGTCCAGGAGGTTTGTCCAAATGGATTGTCCGTATAAAAATAAACACAGTACATGTAAACATGGCTTTATTGAAGCAGGAAAATGCGCAAAAACAGCAATTTTTGTGCAAAAACGAAGTGTGTGTGTGTGTGTGTGTGTGTGTGTGTGTGTGTGTGTGTGTGTGTGTGTGTGTGTGTGTGTGTGTGCGCGCAAAAGAGAGTCAGTCAGTTAGTCTAGTCCCTTCATGGAATAAGTCTGTCATGAATTGTCTACAGATTGTAATGTATATTTGGTGTTTTCTAGGTAATGCATCCCAGCGTGCCACAGAAGCTCAGCCTGAGACTCGTGCTGTGATGGACCTGATACAGGAGAAGGGCTTCACTCTGTCAGTGGCGCTGGATGGGGGTTCTGTTTTGGTTACTTACCCCTACGATAAACCAGTTCAACCAGGTCTCCTTTCTTTCCCTTAAGGATCCGATTGCTTTCAGTAGTTGCTGCAGTATGTTTAAATTCCTGCTGTTTATTTTCAGTCGAAAATGAGAGTACCTTGAAGTATCTGGCTACCGTGTATGCCAGCAACCATCCCACAATGCATTTAGGAGACACCGGATGCCAAGACGATGGCCAGAGTATGTGAACTGCTTTATACTTCTTGTTACACTTTGAATATACAGTGGATTACAAGATTAATTAGTTCATTCAAAACCGCTCGTGTTCCAATATGCTCTTTCTCACATGTTGAAGAGTGAAAGGGAAAGTTTGTAGGACTGTGGTGAGACCTGCGATGTTGTATGGTTTAGAGACAGTGGCATTGAGTAAAAGACAGGAGGTGGAGCTGGAGGTAGCAGAGCTGAAGATGTTGAGGTTTACGTTGGAAGTGACGACAATGGACAGGATTAGAAACAAGTTTATTAGAGGGACAGTGCATGTAGGACATTTTAAAGACAAGGTGAGGGAGGCACGATTGAGATGGTTTGGACATGTGCAGAGGAGGGACATGGGGTATATCGGTAGGAGAATGCTGAGGATGGGGCCACCAGGAAGGAGGAAAAGAGGAAGACCAAGGAGGAGGTTTATGGATGTGGTGAAGGAAGACATGCAGGTAGTTGGTTTGAAAGAGGCAGATGTAGAGGACAGTGGGGTGTGGAGACGGATGATCCACTGTGGCGACCCCAAATGGGAGAAGCCAAAAGAAGAGGAAGATTTTAAATGGTTATTCTTTTTGCAACCTTCTTCCCAGTGCTATCACTACATTTCTTTGGACCCATGATGCTAAATTTATAGTGAAATAAAACAAAAACACTATAAAACCAGACAGAAAGCACAATATTCACACAAGAGAATGCATTTAGAACAATCTATATGAAGACTGAGCATGAAGCATGGTGACCGAGTTGACGAGCGACGAGCAGAATGCGTGACTGGAACCAAATGTGTGAAAAGAAATGCTCGTCTTCCTGAAATATGCTTGTACTCCTACAAAGATTTTTACTAGTAAAACCACTCGTACACTGTACCCACTCGTACCCACTACAAGGGACTCGTACACCAGGGTTCCACTGTATTTAATTGTAACTTTAATTTTCCACATCTGAGAAAACTCTTTTTGGTGTATCAAGTTCATTGTAATTATGGAACAAAGTATGGAAAATTATGGAAAAAATGAAGAGCAGCTAAAGTTTTCTATATTTAAATATATATACAAACAATCAGTTTTAATTAAAATCTTTAAATGATGATTTGATTTCAGTGGGAAACATCCCTGACGGAGTGTTGCGGGCAGCAGAGAAACACAGTCACATGGGCAGCATGAAGGTAAGTTAGACTGTCGACCATCTGCCATTCACTCCCAGAATTACCTAATGTCGTTTTCTAAAATTCCCACTGCCGTAAAATCAGGCATAAATACAAAATATTATTAAGGACAAATAAACATTTGAAGCTCCTTCATATGTCTAGATTCTCAAAGTAGGATTTGCACACCTCTAGGTGGGTGTGATGAATAGTCAGAAGGCCTGTGATTGCATTTTAATTAAACATATTAGTGGTGTAACGGTACACAGAATTCACGGTTTGGTACGTACCTCGGTTTTTAAGTCGCGGTTTGGTTCAATTTTGGTATGGAATTTTTGGACATTTGTGGACATAACAGTTAAATAAAATGAAATAGAATGCGTGCTTGGTTAAATAACATAAAACATTTTTTTTATAATATTTTATTAAAATGAAATGAAATCAATCGAGTAATCAATTAAATTAGCACAAATTAAATTGATTAAATACAATTAAATCAATAAAAATTAATTAAAAATTTAAGTTTACATTTGTTATACTTAATTTGTGTAGTGTGTGTGTGTGTGTGTGTGTGTGTGTGTGTGTGTGTGTGTGTGTGTGTGTGTGTGTGTGTGTGTGTTTTACATTTAATATTTAATTGATCAGATTTTATACCAAACCGTAAGCTCTGTAACTTCATTAGGAATACGTGTTCCATTACACCCCTAAGATAGAGAGAGAGAGAGAAAAAGGAACAAAGTTTTTTGATTCCCTGCAGATTTTTGAGTTTTACCCCCTTAATTTTTATGGTAGGTTTTTATTTTTTACAGAGAGAGAAAAGATATATATATATAAACATTAAAGAATGGTCATAAATTAATTTGTATTTGCAGGTATACAATCTATTCCCTGACAAATACAAAATTAAGTTATATATAATATTAATTTATTATTCTTTTTTATATTATTTCTCGTTCTGTTAAAATAAAGCTACCATTAAAATTCTAGACTCCTAATTCCATTTGTAAGAGTGTAAATTTACTAAATTGGCAGGGGATGAAATCATTTCCCCAATGACAGACAGACAGACTCTTAAAAAAAAAAAAAAAAAAAATCATTTAAATCTATACTTTAACATGTGTGTTGTGTGGTTTAACATTAGTAATGCTAGTTTGACCTCTGTGGATGAAACATTTAGGTACTTGCTAAAATCTTGAGCCTTTGTAAAAGTCAGGCAGGGCGGGTAAAACGTGGTCTATGATACATTTCCTTGCTATGGTCAGGAAACCACTTATCATTGTTTCCTGATTGTATGTGATGTACCAAATTAGTGAGCCCACACCAGAACATGGGCAGCGTGATACAAAACACACTACTGACTTTGAATTCATGCAATTTGCCCACTGACTCAGTTTGTAAATAATCAACACCGGGGGAAGATTGAAGATAATGTCCATAGGCCAGGGATATCCAATATATTATGGAACATGTACAAAAAAATTTCCTTTCTGGAAAAGTCCTAATTTGTAAAATGTTACTGGGCAGATTTTTTTAACAGTATGGCAAAGATTATTTGATCATTGCTGAAATATACAGTGTATTTCTGTTTGTTTTGTATTCATTTAACTTCTTTGTGATTCCTAACTGTTGTTTGGTTGTATTCTAGGACTTCAGTGTAGACTTTGGTCACTGTCCTGAGATTACAGTATATACCAGCTGCTGCCTGTTCCCCCCAGTTGATCAGCTGCCCACCCTTTGGACTGAGAACAGGAAGTCTTTGCTCAGCATGTTGGTAGAGGTCTGTTAGCTTCTTTTATCTGTCCATAATCCTTTGATCGGTTTCTAAATGTCATATTTGGCTCCTAGTTCCATTTATACTGCTGTCTGCTGATGGATTGTAAAATATATCAATCTTTGTTAAGACTGTAAGTCCTATTTTTTGGCCTAAACTGTTTATGTAATTTCGTCTTTTTCATGTAGGTCCATAAAGGAGTTCGTGGTATTGCAAAGGACAAAAGTGGCAAGCCCATAGTGGGGGCAATGATCGTGCTGAACGGTGGCGTGCGAGTGTTCACTGGTGAGGGAGGATTCTTCCATGCGCTGTTGGCTCCAGGATCACACAGCATCGAAGCAGTAGCGGAGGGATATCAACAACAGCGGCAAAAGGTTTGAGAAATTTTATGAAAACAAGGAATGTACTGATCCGATGTGTGTCAGTATAAGCCTGATATTGTCCTGAACATCTGAATGAGTAGAGGATAGACATACATTTTTATTTCCTTTACACTGAGAAGGTCTGTGATTTTGATTGACTCAACATCGATCTGGCATGTGAAACATGACATGTGAACACTCGGATCAGTATCGAACAAGGGTTAACAAAGTTCATCCAAACCCTGAGATGATGAATTTCAATATTGTTATAGAAAATCTGTTTAAAAAAAAAAAAATGAGATGCTAGTTTTCATGATGATTACATTTTAACCCATTTCTTGCAGGAGGTGGCCTACAGGTGAAAATCTAGCTTATGTAATTTTAAAATGCATCCTATATAGTGTATACAGTATGTCAACTGTGCACGCTGCTTGTTGTGTATATCCTGTTTGATGGCTGGGCTTAACTTCTATTTCCTCAATTATTGGAGATATTGAATTACAGCAGGAACTGGAATAAACATTTGAGCTGAATTTCCAAATGCAGCTTGTGGCTCGTAGTTTTATCCATGCGGAGTAGTGATAAAGTAACATTTTGAAAACGAAAACTAGAATCAAAGGATCTATTCGAAGCAAAGAAACCGATCTAAATGTATATCATTTCTATAGTTAGTTAATTGTTGTTCTTTTGCTTCCTCCAGGTGATTGTCTCATCATATGAGGCAGCAAGCTCCATCATTTTTGAGTTTGATATGGATAACCGCATCTTTGGTTTACCACGAGAGTTAGTGGTGGCATCTGCAGGTAAGATGCAACCTGAGCAGCAGGGAATCATAATTTGGTTGTGACATATTAGAACATATTAGAAAGCAGGAAGAAAGTTGTTTGTTAAGTTCAACATGCTTTTTACAGGTTTTTTATTTGTGCAGTTGTTGTCATCCCCGAAAAATGTCTGTTTTCTCTTATTCAGCTGCAGCTATGACCGCTCTGGCCATCACCGCCTTCATTATCTGGTGTGTGTGTTCCGCAAAGTCCAACAGACAGAAGGACGGATTCCACCGTCTGCGCCAGCACCGGGACGACTACGAGGACGAGATCCGGCTCACATCTATGGGCTCCAAGAAGTCCCTGCTGAGCCATGAGTTCCTGGATGAGAGCGAAAGCGATGAAGACACACTGTATGCCAACAAGCTCTGATACTTAAAGCTCACACCCTACTTTACCATCCTGTTGGTGTCACTAAGAGATCCAGAAGACCAGGGTTTAACTAGTTTCTCTCCAAACCAGCAGGGGGTGCTCAACTCACAGGCCTTTCTGCACAGACTGCCATGAAATCCATCCCAGGATGCACTTTACTGGCCTAGTGAGATCAGACTGTTAATGTATGCAACCTTACAATCTGCTCTCAACCAACATGCTATTTATTTGAGGCTAAATTATACTTGTTTAACGTGTGGAAATATTCTACACGTCTCTTACAATCAGCACATCGCAAACTCACATCAGCAGCAGCCCAAAAACTCAGCAGGATTACTAAACACAGTGCCTTGTTTGATTAGTCTAAGCCATTGCTGCCTGTTGGCTATTGCTGGGGTGCGAGGATCAGCATAATGTGTGTAAGTTCAGTTCTCCTTTTGGAAGCGCTCTGAATTTGGGTTGTAATCAGGAGACTTGTTATTATTATTGCTTTGAAATTCATTGTCCCACACAGTATGTGACAATATTTACAGTCTTTTCAGCTGAAGTTCTTTCTTATGATTTTAATACTGAGATCAATTATGGGTAAATATGAGCCTCAAAACCTCAATGTCGAAATACTTTAAATAAATATATATATATAATTACGGGGAAAATTGATTTATTTCTAGTGTTTTTTTTACTGGACAGTGCAGTACGGTAACTAATTTGAGACATTACATTTTATCATGGGTTTCATTTATAAGGCTACTGTAACAGAATACTTAATTTCTTTCCAGAGTAACAAGTGAATCATGTGGGTCATGTTTAAAGTCGTCTAGACCGGTGTTTGGTCAAACAGCCCAAAAACCTTCAGCAGATTTATTTTATGGATACACGTATGTTGAGGAAGTCTTGTAACATTGTATTCGGTCCACTATGTGTATAGAATAAAAGATATCCTGAAGTGTTTTATTCCGTTTTATACCAGCCACCAATTTGGCAAAAAAAACAAAAAAAAACATGCAATTGTTACTTTAATAAGAAAGGACACATGGGTTTTAACTGTTTGTTGTTCTACTTGATATTGTGGAACATCCAAAACATACTTTATACCCAATCTTCCTGTTATGATTTCATTACAGTAGCTATAAACAGTTGCTTCACCAGCCTCCCTTTTGTATCTTTTCCTCTATTGATATTAGGACAAATCAAAACACAGTCTGGGTAAACTTATCTATCCTGAAGACTTTTCTGTGTTGGAGACTGTTGAATTTTACAGAAAACTACTCCATATCAGACTATAGATTTTGTTGTTGAGTAAAAACACATTTTTTACATTTATTATTATTGTTATTAGTAGTAGTAGTAGAAATAGTAGTTGTATTAGGCTTAGATTATCCAGATCATCTGCCATCCAAACCCCCTGTGAATGAGCTGTTATTCAAGAAAAAGTACGACATCACAACAAAAACATTTATTAACTGGACAATTTTCAGAGCTTTTGTACAAAAAAAAAATTTTTTCGGACGAGTCAAATCCGAGCACTCTGCTATAAGCTGAACAGACCTTCATTTGAGTTTCATTTTTGTCACACTCCTCATTCTTTCTGTTTTCACTAAACTATTGTGACAGTTGGCACCATTGAATCATACCGACTTACAAATTGCTGTCTCATGCCCAAAACCAGCCCACTGAGCTACGAACCAAACCCACATTCACGCAAAATTAATTATATGGCTGTTTTTCCCTCTCATGGCAAAGAGAATCAGTTTGTAAATATTGTGTTGCACTTTGTGCAGTGCATTTTGTGCACTAAATCCTATAATCTACTACTCATGCACTGCACTTTCACACGAAAAGAGTTTTTAAAGAATTCCTAGTTACTTTAACAAGCTCTACTTGAACCTTCTCTGTTCTTAATCTAGAAGAGTGAAACACACTAATCCACACAAGCTACAGAGAAGTGCTCCTGCTTTTACAGTGTACTGTTATGGGAATTACTAACCACACTGTCCAGTGGAAAAACACTATTAATTAATGATAAGTTTGCTGAATGTAATATATTGTAGCATAATATTCAGTAACAGCATAGTGAACATTTGGCTTGCCAAGTCATTCCCCCCCCCCCCCCCCCCCCCACATAGAGTAGAACATGGATATGTGTATATAGATGCACTTAATAATATATTTAACCTTATCTGAAAGGGTTGATCTAGCCATAGCCCAATTAGTGTTCTCAGATAATCCAGATGTTTTGAGAAATAAATGAGGATCCAAACATTTTCACGTTTCAAATACAACTGACATAAACTGCAACATCATTTAATTTGTTCTGATTTGTTCTACTTTTAGATTCACAATTCACTTCTTCAGTATGCATTTTTTGTCGCGTTTGTGTATAAATTCAACTTAATGTAACATTCGAGCAATTTATAGACACCGTGAATTAGTAGTTGGTTGTTCATGAAACTAAAAGTTCACTTTTTATCCATGTAAAGTGGTTTTGCTACTGTATATCACTTACTGCCAGGTAATATCCAGTAATTATAAAATACCATTTAAAATAAATCCACACTTTTTACTGATTTTTAAAGCACAGGCAAAGGTATGGACATTAGCTATGTAATCTGGGTAACCTTTTTCCTTGAACTGCCTTCATTCTTTACATATTTCTAGTGTTTATTAAGAAATATCTAAAGGTAGCTCAAGTTTACTTTTTTGTCATTTAGTGTTTTGCTTGCATTAATCTTCTGGTCATAAAAACTTAACTTTAACTGCATTAAATTCCATGCTGGAATTAACTTATATATATATATATATATATATATATATATATATATATATATATATATATATATATATATATATATATATATAAGTTAAGACCAGTGTATTCTGATGAATACAGACATGTGGCTCCATCGTGCATTTATCACCAAATATGAGGTTACTTTTTTTTTTTATTAACTGTAAACAAAAAATTGATTGCTTGATGCTGATGCTTGAGTGTATCTGAACAATATGTATGGGTTTTGGATGTATTGGTTGTGCAGTTGTATATTTCTTTTCCATTTTGATACAAAAATGATTGTAGATAATTTCTTTGTGTAAATGAGCAAAGCCACTTGAATGCTTCAGAGTTACACCTGTATATCCTGCTGAACCTTTATGTATGGTGTTTGAATGTAAGGCAGAATGAATAAATGGACTAAGCCAGGAATAAATGTGTCTCTGATAATACAAATACATACATTTAACAAGCTTTGGACTATCTTCTTCTTCTTCTTCTTTTGGCTTCTCCCATTAGGGGTCACCACAGTGGATCATCCGTCTCAATACCCCCCTGTACATCTGCCACATCCATAAACCTCCTCCTTGGCCTTCCTCTTTTCCTCCTTCCTGGTGGCTCCATCCTCAGCATGCTTTTACTGATATACCCCATGTCCCTCCTCTGCACATGTCCAAACCATCTCAATCACATCTCACTCACCTTGTCTCCAAAACGTCCTACATGCGCAGTCCCCCTAATAAACTCGTTTCTAATCCTGTCCATCCTCGTCACTCCCAGCAAACATCTCCACACCTTCAGCTCTGCTACCATCTAGAGGATGGAAATTGTATTTCAATGATTACCTAAATCAAAAAACAATTTAATAAAGGCATAAATAATTAAATACATTTATTAATGAAAGAAATAAATGCTGGCACCATAACATCCAATAGAGCATTAAATAGAGTGTATATTTCCACCTCACTCCCAGTGTTTCTGGGATAATCTATGGATACACTGTGACCGTGATTGATATATATATATATATATATGAGACAATATGCTGTATATTCAACTTAGTTTTAGATAATGTTAAGTGTTGTATTGTCTGTTGGTTGAAGACGGGGGGCGATGTAATGTTTTTTTTTTGTAGTACGATTTAACAATAACTCTATCCATACTACCGCACTTGATAGTATGCCAAAAAAGAGCGCTATGTATCAATGAGCGCTGTTGAGACACCCTTTGTAGTACATTAGTGCGGTTTGTAACACAGCTTTAGTCTTTTCCACGCCTCTGCCAGCACGACGCGTATGACGTTGGATAACAAAGATGGCGGCTGCAAACAGCAACTACTGGGAAGGTGAGGTGGCAAAGTGGCGTAATTAAAGACTCAGCAGTAAACATTTTACTATACATTTTTGGAAACGTCTTGTTTCTTTAGAACTGTTTTTTATGGAAGCTTGGGGAAAAATTGAGTTGGGCTAACGGGCACCAACGCCTCTATCTAATTCATAGCGTTAGCATTAGCTGGATGACGAGCTTTAGCTTTGTAGCTAGACTAGCAAACTGTGTGACGTCAGTAGTGTAGAAGAGATTTTCTGTTTGACACCTATAGTGAGATTAAGCCTAGAGGTTTACTTACTTCGATTACGAGACATTTGGTTATGTAAATGTTTTGTTCTAGGTCTAGACTATTTGTCTCTTAAAACCAGCTGGGTAGCTAATAAGTTGACTAGCAGGTTAGCTCGTCTTTACTCCAAGTGTGTAACAAGTCAACGGAGGGATTTTTGAGTTAACATTAGAAATTTAGAAACATTGCTGAACTGCTGTCATACAAAAGCACATACCACAACTGATATTTGTACTTGTATAAGATCACTAAATGTCACTGAAACAGCAGCACTGTTTTTGGGGAAAAAAAGAGATTCACTGTATTGGTAAATAGTCCCGGGTTCTTCCTAAGGCACCAAACGGAAATCCTTTTATGTCCTAAGGTGTTGGGGTTTTTTTTGTTTGTTTTTTTGAGTTCCGGGTTATTTTTCTGCCGGAAGTAGCTTTTGTACTGTACAGTTCATTCCATAACAACGGTCGAGTCCAAAGTTAAGAACTTTTACACCATCTCTTTGGGTTCCAGTCTGATCAAAGTGGCCTCACTTCAGCTCTCATCGTTTTCTCATTAAAAAGAGTGGAGATAAAAGCTGCCATTATTGATAAAAACTATTTGCAGTAATCAGGCATAAATCATCAAGAGTTTGATCATATTTCAACTTTGGAAAAAATCACACAAAAGGGAATACACTACCATTGATTCACCCTTTTTCAACCGCTCAGACTTTATAATGACACAGTGGGAGTGGTTGACATTTCTGTGGCGTAATGAAAATAATTTTAACGCACCTTTAAACGAAGATTGTGCGTTAGATAAAGGAAAGACTTTGTAAACACAGCAAGTCCACATTCCACTGCAGATAGTTATATCAATTTCAGTTTCCAGGTAAAGACTGATGCTGTCGTCACTCACTTTCTGTGGAGTCGAAGAAACAGGTTGTAATAGGTGCCGAAGTACAGAGTCAAATACCCTGCACTGAACCTACACCACAGGAAACATGATAGGGAAAAAATTAAGGGATATAAGGAAATGCACTCTTTTAAGTAGGTTATTGTTTAGAATAATCTGCACATACTCAATCTTAGACTAATAAGAAACGGATTTAAAACTGAAGTGGCATTTAGCTCATCATATAGATCATCATTGCTGTGTTTTTTTAGGAGCACATTATTTAACATTAATGGGAGTCTCAGGTGACAGAACAGAAAGTATCTTGGACGGATAGAAGTTAAAATATTCTGCTTTGTCTGTTAAAGAACAGGCTGCATTTTAAAAGAGAGAGAGTTGAAAAAGACTTTTATTGCAGCTGCAATGTAATCGAGAGCAGGAGCTAATTTGCCTTGCGGATGTTTGTTAAACATATAAACGTCATACTGCATGGCAGGCCATGTATTAATAAATGAAGCTAATCTGACAGAGTTGCAAGCCAAGAGTTTAATGCTGCGTCTGAGTAAAGCTCATTGCTTGGAACTGAAATACTTTGGGTAAACAAAGCATGATTTATAGTGAGTTATACTGTACAAACTAGTATTTGTTTTAGATAAACCAACTTGCAGACATACACTTACTGTTCACTTTATTAGAAACCCATGAGCACATGATCATTTTTGCAGTTATTATGTGCCTGTTATCAGCCAATCAAGTGTCAGTTGTACAATGCAAACACATGCAGATGCGGGTGCTCATATCAAACATCAGAATAAGGAAAGTGTCTTCTTTGTGACTTTGATTATGATTTAGATATTGGAACCAGATGTATTGGCTTGAGTGTTTGAATTAACTATTGACCTCCTGGGATGTTCACACACAATAATAAACGTTTAGACAGAATGGTGCTGAAAAAGAAAAAAGACGTAGCACAGCTCAGATTGAATGTTTTACGTTTGTTTTGCTTGTTGCATTTGCAGATTTGCGTAAACAAGCCAGACAGTTGGAGAACGAGCTCGATTTGAAGCTGGTGTCTTTCAGTAAACTGTGCACCAGCTACAGCAGCTCTCGTGATGGCCGGAGAGGAGACTGGTAAAATTACATGAGGAATTGAATCTTTTAAAAATAAAGCATGTTTGTGTTCTTCATATATATCATATACATGTTTTTTCCTTGTCATTTGTCTCGGCAGTTCGGACACAACACCCCTCCTTAACAACTCCACCCAAGATAGAATGTTTGATACCATGTCAGTCGAAATCGAACAGCTTCTTGCAAAGGTATGGAAGTTACGTTTTTAATCCGGCAGACAATCAGCCAAGAATTATGTCTCAGAAGTTGTTTCTTTTGCGATGTTGATACAGCAAAGCTTTAATCCATTACTCGTTTTTTGATGGAAGCCCCCAATCAATCAAAACACCGTTTTTGATAGAGATGTGTACCTGTTTTATCACAGAATACACTACTGTTGGCACTCCTGCTTTTGGAGCACATGGTGTTTTCTAAATATAATAATAAACGTGAATCCACGGTGTTGTCATTTTAGAAGGTATCCTTTAAGAAGGTAGCGGATGGAGGTAAGACATGTGCTATAGATTACAAGCACTTTTGTTGCATAACTGATAATCGGCTTCCGTTCAAAATTCCCTAAGAAACTTTCGGTAACGCTTCTGGCATGGTGTGTGTAAAAGTGTAAGGTTTTAAAAAAAAAAAAAAAAACTATTTTTGCAGCTTGGTTTTGAGTGGTCAGTCTGTTTGATGGTTTTCTTTTCCAAGACATTAAGTTTAGTTGTGAATAAATTGTCCTGTTCCTTCTAGCTCACAGGAATAAACGATAAGATGGCAGAGTACACTAGCACGCCGGGCGTGACCTCTCTTAATGCTGCACTAATGCACACGCTGCAGAGGCACAGAGACATCCTGCAGGTGAGACATGTCCTACACCTTTCCATACTCATCTTACCCACTCATGGTGTTCACCTCTGAAAATTAAAGCATGGAGCAGGCACCTTTTCACCTTTTAATCACGTTTTAATTTTTATAATTCTTACATATACAATTAACCTAAAAATATGTTCAAAGATCTTCATTTATTTAAGTATTTCCTGCACTTATGAAGATGGTTCTAAATAAATAGTCAGTTGTGGTTTATTTTCCAGGTTTCAAAATGATCTGTCAGGTTTCTGATCAATTATTTAAAAAGCAAAGACAGTATGTTCACTGAAAAGTAGTTAACAGCTTCCACTAGATATTTATTGGAGTAATGTGTTTTTCTTTGGCTGAATCTCAAATGGTGTTCTTTTGGGTGTATAATGTGTTTCTGTAGATGGGCATCATATCGTACCCTGTAAAGAGTAAATACAACTTATTTGGGATTTTGGTCTGCTACTGTGTACAGGCTTGAAAAGAGGTTTTAAAAGAACTACACCTAATTAATGTAGAAAAACAAGTCAGATTTTGAAAAGGTTGGTACGAAAGAAGAATGACAAATGGAATCTGACATCTTAATTTCGTTTTTGTAATGTTAATGCTCAATGCCATAAACTAAATGCTGCTTTACTGTAATTATTTGTTGTTTATGCTACATGTGTACTTTAGAATTTTCTACTAATACTCATTGCAACAATATTAAATGCATACAAACTGGGGGAAAAAATGAATAAAAAAAAAATATATATATTTATTTTTTTTCCAGTTTGTATGCATTTAATATTGTTGCATTTGTTGCAAAATATTAAATGATATATATATATATATATATATATATATATATATATATATATATATATATATATATATATATATATATACAGTGAGGAAAATTAGTATTTGAACACCCTGCTTTTTTGCAAGTTCTCCGACTTAGAAATCATGGAGGGGTCTGAAATTGTCATCGTAGGTGCATGTCCACTGTGAGAGACATAATCTAAAAAAAAAATCCAGAAATCACAATATATGATTTTTTTAACTATTTATTTGTATGATACAGCTGCAAATAAGTATTTGAACACCTGAGAAAGTCAATGTTAATATTTGGTACAGTAGCATTTGGTTGCAATTACAGAGGTCAAACATTTCCTGTAGTTTTTCACCAGGTTTGCACACACTGCAGGATGGATTTTGGCCACTCCTCCACACAGATCTTCTCTAGATCAGTCAGGTTTCTGGCCTGTCGCTGAGAAACACGGAGTTTGAGTTTCCTCCAAAGATTCTTTATTGGGTTTAGGTCTGGAGACTGGCTAGGCCACACCAGAACCTTGATATGCTTCTTACAGAGCCACTCCTTGGTTATCCTGGCTGTGTGCTTCAGGTCATTGTCATGTTGGAAGACCCAGCCTCGACCCATCTTTAATGCTCTAACTGAGGGAAGGAGGTTGGTCCCCAAAATCTCGCAATACATGGCCCCGGTCATCCTCTCCTTAATACAGTGCAGTCGCCCTGTCCCATGTGCAGAAAAACACCCCCAAAGCATGATGCTACCACCCCCATGCTTTACAGTAGGGATGGTGTTCTTGGGATGGTACTCATCATTCTTCTTCCTCCAAACACGTTTAGTGGAATTATGACCCAAAAGTTCTATTTTGGTCTCATCTGACCACATGACTTTCTCCAATGACTCCTCTGGATCATCCAAATGGTCAATGGCAAATTTAAGACGTGCCTGGACATGTGCTGGTTTAAGCAGGGGAACCTTCCGTGCCATGCATGATTTCAAACCATGACGTCTTAGTGTATTACCAACAGTAACCTTGGAAACGGTGGTCCCAGCTCTTTTCAGGTCATTGACCAGCTCCTCCTGTGTAGTTCTGGGCTGATTTCTCACCTTCCTTAGGATCATTGAGACCCCACGAGGTGAGATCTTGCATGGAGCCCCAGTCCGAGGGAGATTGACAGTCATGTTTAGCTTCTTCCATTTTCTAATGATTGCTCCAACAGTGGACCTTTTTTCACCAAGCTGCTTGGCAATTTCCCCGTAGCCCTTTCCAGCCTTGTGGAGGTGTACAATTTTGTCTCTAGTGTCTTTGGACAGCTCTTTGGTCTTGGCCATGTTAGTAGTTGGATTCTTACTGATTGTATGGGGTGGACAGGTGTCTTTATGCAGCTAACGACCTCAAACAGGTGCATCTAATTTAGGATAATAAATGTAGTGGAGGTGGACATTTTAAAGGCAGACTAACAGGTCTTTGAGGGTCAGAATTCTAGCTGATAGACAGGTGTTCAAATACTTATTTGCAGCTGTATCATACAAATAAATAGTTTAAAAATCATATATAGTGATTTCTGGATTTTATTTTTTTTAGATTATGTCTCTCACAGTGGACATGCACCTACGATGACAAGTTCAGACCCCTCCATGATTTCTAAGTCGGAGAACTTGCAAAATAGCAGGGTGTTCAAATACTTATTTTCCTCACTGTATATATATTTATATATATATATATATATATATATATATATATATTAATTTTAAAAGAATTTCACAGCTCAAGTATACACAGAATTAGCACTATGTTAGTTTAAACAGATTGAACTTCAGCTGCATTGTATCTGTAAAATGTTTCCTTCTGTCTGTCCACAGGACTACACACATGAGTTTCACAAAACCAAATCCAACTTCTTAGCTGTCAGAGAACGAGAGGATCTCCTCGGATCTGTCAGGAAAGATATCGAGTAAGTGGACACGCGCTCTCTCTCTCTCTCTCTCGCGCTCGCTCTCTCTCTCTCTCTCGCTCTCTCTCTCGCTCTCTCTCTCTCTCGCGCTCGCTCTCGCTCTCGCTCTCTCTCTCTCTCTCTCTCTCTCTCTCTCTCTCTCTCTCTCTCTCTCTCTCTCTCTCTCTATTCCCTCAGATGTGATTAGTATGTATCTGAACCCAGTGTCATTATTAACAGGTTATCCAAACAGAAATTCTTTTAAAGTTATTAAAGCAATTTCAAAATACTCCAAATGTGAAAGCAGACCAAATTACGCAGTTGAACTTGCGCCGATCTTTTTGGACTGCATTTAATCTTAAATGTTTTTTAACGTTTCGAGTAAACATTCATAAAGCATATGCACTTTATTTGAAACCCAATACAGTGGTACCTTGACCTTCGAGTTTAATTCGTTCCGTGGCCGAGCTCGTAGCTCAATTTGCTCGCACATCAAATCAACTTTCCCCATTGAAAATACTTAAAACACCCTTAATCCGTTCCAACCCTAGTATATTTAATTTATTTGTGTACGTTTAATTCTTATCACGCACATTCATGCAAGAATGCATGCATTCATTCATTTTTTCATTTATGCTATGAATATTATGTTCCATAGTGAATAACTTTTTTTGGACTAATTTTTCTGAAACCAAGTTTGAAATGCCTGTGCTGAATATATTATTTAGAAAAAGGGGATATTGTAAACCTGAAGCATATGCACATGGTCTGCAACAATACTAAATCAATCTGTAACATTCGGAAGATTCTTTGTATAAAGAGGTACATTTTCTACTTTATTCCCCACACCATTACACCCCCATCAAACGTCTGAAATGCTGACATGCAGGTTGCATCAATGGATTTATGGTGTTGACTCAGAATACTGACCCTACCACCTGCGGTAGAAATCAATATTCATCGGATCTGCCGCCATTCTTCTAGTCTTTAGCTGTCCGATTTTGTCAACCAGTGCCTAGTGTAATCATAAATTCCTGTTCTTTGCAGACAGAATTAACACCAGATGTAATGTTCTTTCTAACTCCTGCCCATGCAGATTTTACACTTTATTTGTAACTGCATCTTAGACCTTCTGAATTGGTTTAAATAGTCATATATAAGTCTTTTGCAAATGTGCTTTAAGTGCAACCATTTTGTGTGTGGAAAAACACCACGTTGAATATAATCAGGGTCACATATTACAGATTTTTATTTATGTAGCAGGCAACATGTTTTTTTCTCAAAGCATTTCCCTTTACTCTTGGGCCCCTCAGCTATGTAAACTATGGAGTCAGTTTAGAGGATGTCCATGACAGTGTGACAAATTGTGTGCATTATCTCAATTAACCACCAGGTGTCAGCACACACACTTCATTAAACACGCGTTTTGTACCGTCATAACTTTCCTTCCCTAGTCTGTGTGTGTGTGTGTGTGTGTGTGTGTGTGTGTGTGTGTGTGTGTGTGTGTGTGTGTGTGTGTGTGTGACTGCGGAGTCCCTCTTTCAGCATGAGGGCACCAGTGATTACTGTGAAGGTTTTGCCTGTCGTTGAGTTCATTGTGTGCCCCCGCCCCCATCTTGCCTGATCTGCATTGCACCACAGAGTACAGTTAAAATGCCAGCATGCAGAAATGATAGTCACTGTGTGCATGTGTGCGCATGTGTGTTATACAGCTTAGGGCCTTGTATTGCATCCTATTGCATTAAACACACCCTACTGCATACCAGTTGGTGGAGGATATGTGTTTTTGATTTTGTCATTTGGTTAGCTTACATTTACATAGCTTGTCCATTACCTGCTTCTTCTCTTCTGAAATGTATGTTAATGTTAATTTGTGCGGGCAGTAATGTGAGGATTGTAGCCTCTGGGTTTGCAAACCATGGAAAGGATGGGTTTTTGTTTGCCACTGCCCTGATGAACTCCTTGGGAAGGGTTTGTCTTCCCAGCACTGCACTCATTCATTATTCACACTAAATGCTTTCTGTGGTTGCACTGGCTAGATTCTTCATATAGACAGTAGGAAGAAGAAAGCCCCAGTGTTAAATCATCATGGATTCACTATCCTGAGCTCGAGGGGGCAACTCTGATTAATAGGCTTGAAATGCCGTGCCCTCTGTAAGTAAAATTTTTTTATTTGAAGTGGGCCTAACATTTTTTATGTTGATGATCAAAGTCATATATTATCCATTTTGAATTGTTGTAATAGGGTTAGTGAAATTTGGAGGTGATTTCTTGTGACACTTAACTGCAGTTTAGAAATCCATCTATATATCATTTAATATATTCAAGAGATGTTGCTGTCTCATGGTTTGTAACTCTCAATTTGTTGTTCATTCAAAAATGTAACATTGAGGAACGTTTCGGTTTCCATAATCCACTTCCATCTTCACAGGCATCACACCAGAGTTGTGGATTTCTTGAATAATGTGTTAGTGTTTAATTCTTTAACAGGACATACAAGAGTGGCTCAGGGGTGAACAACAGACGAACAGAACTGTTCCTTAAGGAACATGAGCACCTAAGAAAGTAAGTTCTTATTCTTGTTCCTAACCTTTTATTACTTTAACATGATTCTCTGAACGGTTTTACAGGCTGTCATATATCAGATCTTTTCACAAGGTTAAAGTTGGCTGTATGAGCGCATACAAGATTACCTTGTATTTTAGATGTAGATCAAGCATTCGCTATTATAGGTACAAAGACTTAGGAATTAGAACATTGGAAAATGGATTCGGTTCCACAGGGTTTTTTTTCTCCTTCAAATCCATTAGTATGTGGCATAATAAAGTTTAGAGATATGTAGCAGCATTTCCAGCACTCTGTAAATGGATTAAATAAAGTGAACTTTAATGAAACTGTGTTCTAATGTTCTTGATCAGGTATAGGTTAGAACTTTACATCTCGCTCTGTAATTGTGTGTAATCTCATTTGCTGGCTTGGACTCATAAGGCATTAGGCATTTGCCCTTTACAGAGTTTGTGGTGGAAGGTACAACCTTTCCAACACCAAGGCAGACCGATAAGACAATATAATCTGGTTTAATTTCTACCCAGATCAGATTATTAATATAGCATATGGATATGTACTTAGCTCTAATCCTAGACAGTATCAAACAGATATTGTTTGTTCTCTCAGCAAGACAAAAAAAACCCAGTAATCATTTCTGAAATGGGCTGACATTACCCAAAATGATAAAAAGAGGAAAAATAACAGCAGAATTTCAAAATGTCTTCTGAATTATTAATTGAGTGATTGGCTTAGAGCACAAATAATTTAGCAGGCAATAGGCAATATGTAGGCTGTATAATGAAAGCATTTAGCAAATGTAAAACTAAAATTGTTATTAAGTCAAACTAAAATTGTTTTAATGGGTGTAAGCTTCTTGATGACAATAAATAAATAACTAAATGAAGTGAAAAAAGTTTTGGATTTTACAACAAATTATTTTACAGATTGTCTTTATGTATGTATCGTGTCTGTGATATTAATCTTTAATGTATTTCAACTTATCAGTGTCCTCAAGATTATCTAGTTGGGTCCTCCCTACTGCAAATATTCTATATGGACAAAAGTTTGTGGACACCTGACCATAAGATTCATATGTGCTTTTTAAATATCCCATTCCACAATCAGTCACAATTTGCTTTAATAATAACCTTCTTGTGGATGTTCTTTCTTAGAAGATGTTCCACTAGACATTTTGAGTGTGGTTGTGGACATTTATGTTCATTTAGCCACAAAGGCACTAGTAAGATCATGTACTGAGGAGGTCTGGGGTGCAGTCAGTGTTCCAATTCATTCCAAAGGTATTCAGAAGGATTAAGCTCTGTAGCGTTCACTCCCACCCGTATCTTCTAAACCATATCTTCATGGAGCTGGCTTTGTGCAAGAGACATTTTCATGCTGGAAAATGGTTTCAAGTGAAGGGAATATTACATGCTACCGAATCCAGACACATCGTATACAGTTTTGTGCCCCTGACGGTCGTAAAACAACCACATATGGCTGGAAAGGTCCGGTGTCCCAATATGTTTGTCCACATAGTGTATATACATCAAGATTATACATTGTGTTTAAATAATTTGTTGTGTGATAGTGAGGATGCTAATTTATATTCTGTAATCCTACTCTGTCTGCTAAAAAGGAAATCGGTCATCAGTAAGAGACTAATTGTATTTAGACGTGATGTCATCAGTAACATATTTTATACTTATCTGGTCACTCACTGACAACTTTAGGCACATTGTGAGAGGAAAGAAAGGAAGATAATGTGAGCAGAGCTCTATAAGTACACATTACTGATGATTACCGAGTTAAAAAACGGGAGGACTCTAAGAGAAAGGAAAAACTCAAACACATTAGAGGAGCTTAGACTGTCTGAAAGTGCTTTGCCACCTCAGTCAAGGCCTTCTGATCCATCTACAGGGAATGTGTAATTCCCATCTTCCTTCCGTCCTCAAATGACTTCATCATTATCTCTGGTGGAACACCCACATATTTGCTTTGTGAATCAGCAATTAGAAACCAATGCATGGTAAAAATTTGGGAGTACCTTAGAGTATTAAAGCATCTATTTCCAGCAGATCTAATGCCCCTGGTCTTTTGCTGACTTGCGATTTTGAGCAGCAGTGTACAGAATACTGTATAACCATTACCTTAATCACTTGACTGCAATGTCTTCCCTGCTTCCCTTCTTTTATTTTTGTGTGTGTGTGTGTGTGTGTGTGTGTGTGTGTGTGTGTGTGTGTGTGTGTGTGTGTGTGTGTGTGTGTGTGTGTATATGTGTATATGTGTATATGTGTATGTGTGTGTGTGTGTGTGTGTGTGTGTGTGTATATATATATATATATAAGATATAGATATGGATGGATGGATGGAAATAATTATAGCTAAAACATAAAACAGTTTCAGTTGTATTTACAAATATCAAGTAAACAAGTTGCATAAATTAAGGTTCAGTTACTGCATCAATTGTCAGGAGCCTGATTTACAATTACAAATCACAATCCTGTCCTGAACTCAGACCCTCCAGGTCCAGAGTTTTATAATTTAGTTCAACAATGTGTCAATTGCATAGGAACATGCATGTCTTCTCTTGCAGGATCTTAATATGTAACAACCACAGAGTCCATTAGATATTTTCTTGACCTGCATTAATAGCTTGTTGTACTTACTTTTGAATGTTCCTGTAAATGTTCTGATGGATATTGGTGAACGTGAGTGAGCAGCATAAGCATGTTTGTTGGAGATGGCTGCTTACCGCAGTCTTGTATATGCTAATGTAATTACTATGATTGGACTTTCTGTTCTAGCACTGCCAGAATGCCAATTCATTCTCCTCGTTATATCAGCGTGGTACAATTATTTACAAGGTACCTTTAGACTGCGTGAACTTCAAAAGAGGCACTATTTTGCCATTGTATATATTCAGTGATTTTATGAATACATTTTTGTTTAGCGTTGTAATATTTGCTGACAGGCACCTCCCCACGGGTTCAGTTTCTCTTTGCTTAGCACTAATTCCAGAGTGCTGACTGCATTTCTTTGGCTCACGTTCATAGCTCAGAACTCAGACAGAAAGAAAACGGTTAGGGTTGGTTTTTTATTCACCACTAATAAGGTACTGGGAACTAAGTATTTTCCCCCTCCTAGGGCTAGATGATATCAAAAATACATCAATATCACAATACATGCATCAACTCAGACTTTTGAACATAGTATTTCCCTTGCTATTCTTTGTTATAAAGCTCACCATTTATTATGATTAATGCTTTATTTGTCTTGCATACAGCACTGTCTGTCCCTGATCTGAAAGAAAGATGGAAATATGTTCACATCAAGCCCTAAACTGTTTTTCAGGTCATAGGACAGCAAACTTACTTACCCAGTTCTCTGTTTGTGTGCAGGCAAATTCCCACGTGTTGGTAGTCATCCACATAGTTTTAAAGGATCATGAAAATGGTTTTTATATATGGTGCAGATATAGTTATTCTCTTGTAGAAACTGCCCATGGAATTCAGTATCATCAAAACAGTTGTGTTCGGCAATCTGAACTTACATTGATGTAAGTCTGGTGGTTTGAAAATCCCATTATCTGGAAGAATATTTATATTTTCTTCTATACTATATATAAACTTTCCGGAGCTGTCATGTTTATACGATGCTGATGGTTTGACAGCAGGAATCCGATTACAAATTAAATTAATTAGGTTTATGTCAGTTTCACGTCAGCATTTACATACAGTGTGTAAAGAAGTGACACTCAGCAAGGCTTTAGACATCCTTAGGCACACTGCGAGTTCTAAACCACCATGATCATTGCATGACGATGCCAAGGCAATGGATGCCACACATTTTCTAATGACCTCATTCTTTCAAAAAGTAAATAATTTTATTTAAAATTAAAATCTCATTTTTGTACATAGAGATGCATGCCATTAAAACTATTTATTTATTTCCTACCCAGATCAGAGTATTTTTAATGTCTCATATATGTGGAAAAGACATCTTTAAGCAAGCGTGGACAAACTCTGCCAAGCACGCCTCTTATTCCATTATCTAGCTCAGTTTCCTTTCACCAACTCCCTGTGGTGGAATAAAACCGCAGTGACCAGCAGAGGAAATGGAAGAATGTCCTGCTAGCAACATGTACCGAGACAGTGCCTGTTCAGTGGTACACCATGAAATTCATTTTTAGGAATATTTACTTTGATATTTCACATATGTCACATTATGTCATTATGTCTGAGCATATGAGAGACAGATTAGAATACACAAAGAGACACTGGGTGAGGACTTACTGTAGAGTCGTGCTGTAATAAAGCAGCAGATGGAGCTCAGCAGCCTGTATCCAGATGCACGCTCCTTTTTTTCTGTCAACTCTGGTTGAGCTGTGACATAAATCTCTCCCTGCCTGTCACAGACACTAGCTACTAGGATCCTTCTTACTGCCAAGCTCAAAAATGGATGCTCAAATACTGAGTGAGCAAGAAGTTAGGAAAGATGTGATAAAGTCTATGGGATGATAAGGTTTCCTAATTTGTCTCAGTTGGTTTGAATTTGACATTTGATTTACGACCTCATGGTATAGACCATTGACCCATTTAATATTTGTCTCAGGTTAGAGTCTGCTGGTCTAATGGAGCGTATCAGAGTTTGTTAGAGGTTTCTGTCATTCTGCTGTTCCTGTAAAGTGTATGTCTGCTTGAGTGGGTGTAATAAGACAAATGGTCTATGCATAGGTCACATTACATAGCAGAATGTCCACTTACTAGCCATAGCTCCTTATTTTTCTCTAACTGCTGCATGTCTTTCCAAGGTGTGAGCAGCCACAGCTGTTGAAGTTTCCCAGGGGAGACAAGGACATGGAGTAGTTCTGTGTTCCTGCCAGATTTGTGATCCCATCACATTTAAGCCTTCTCTGAAAAAAAGGAGTCTGGAAACTGGACTGGAGTTTTCAGACATTCATTTATTAGGCGTATGCAGAAGATCAATAGTTCAGTTGAGTCGTCCAAGTCTGTCTGCGAGTAGAGCTGAACAAGGATTTTAAAGTATGAAGAAAAAAAATGTGAATTAGTAAAGCATATGAGAGCTGCTGAAACCAGGGCATATTTGCATGCCTGTTTAAAAACAGCATTTCTGTAGTGCTACAGTGCAAAACAGATTTAGTAAGTAAGAGTCACACTCAAAAACATTATAATCTTTTCAAGACCAAATTGTGCTTTATAAGGATAAAGCTCTGTAAAAGACAATATTCAATTTGAGGAAGGGAATAATGAGCTCTTTTCATGCATCATTGAAGTAAGCTGTGTATAAATGTATTATGTACACTTCTTGGATAGAGTTATGGGACTTAGAAGAGAAACTGAATTGTCCTAATTGTAATGGCTGAAGCTGGGACACGTAAAAAGATGAAGGACCAGTGGCTCCAAGAGTTGAATTTGCGCTTTATTATAATGAGTGACTTAATGATTGTGGCAGCCCAGACTGGCCATTTGAGAGTTGCTTTTGACTGTCTGAGAAAATGTTTGCGGGCACAAACACACACACCCACTCGCAGTGCCAGTTTGTCATTCTTTCTGTTCTGCACTGATAGAAGACATTAAATCTTTCAACCTGGTCCCATATCTGCCTGTAAATAGACAGAATGAAGCCGAGTGGAGCTTTCCCCCCTACTTTAACAGTTGTGCATTGGTGTGTACAGCTGTGAAGAGGCAGGGTGGACTGGAATAACCGTCTGTTTATTTAGTGGGTATTAGTAGTGCTTTAGTATCTTTTTTGTGTGTGTTTGTATTTTTGCAGTCTGTAGAAAGTTAGAAAATACGTGTTTTCACCATCCTATTAAAAAGATATTGGGCTAAAACGTATCAATTCTAATTGTGTCGTAAAATGCTGACTGCATTGTTTGTGCAGGACGAAAGTCTCAAGAGGATGATGTCATGTCCTAAGGTCCATGGGTGTTTTGAGAGGGTGTGGTTTAGTCACTGGTGTTCTGCGGGGAGACCTAGATAAGTACGTGTATGCATTCATGTGTATCATCTTTACAGCAGCAGTTAGAATGAACTGAACAGAGTTTTGCCTGGGTTGTGAAGTGGCTCAGTCATGTATCCACAGAGGCCTATTTAACTTATTAACAACACATTGCTGCAGAAAAACTGCTTATTACCAGTGGTGACAATTATCTCAATTGACAGAAGTGTCATTTTGTGAATATACACAGCAACACAGCACAGTATACTCAGTTGTTGAAATAACATATGCAGTGCTTCATTAAAATGTAGCTAGATACAAAAAAAAAATACTAGAGCTCATTCGACTTGAATTTGACTAATTTGAATCTCCTTAACAGGCATTCATCACTGATTGGTGATTATTCTAAAATCAAATTAAAAAATCATTGCACACTTTACCCCCAGTCTTTCACAGTGACAAGTCGTGGGCGTCTATTAGCTTGCGTATGTGGTAAAGTAGATTCTGCTGTGATGCAGCACGAGCTGCATTCTGAAGAAAAAGTGTTTGGCTGAGTTATTAGGGGGAAAACATGGGTTAGCCTTCACACGCCCTTGTTAGCAGAGGTCATAAGATGAGAATAGCTGGTTGGTGGGTGGGAAATGGCAGATGCCCAAATTGTGGATCAAGTGGGGAAAGAATTCACAAACATAAATTACCACAGCATGGGATTTCTCCTTTTCCGAAGTGCATTAGCTAAATGAAAGTTCTGAAAGTGGCTGAAAATATCATCCCGCAATGAGTGTGTCTCTAAAACACAGCAATTTCTTTCAGCGGGGAAGTGCATTCAATAACGTCACTCAGGCAAGCACATACATTGCACTATGCAGGCCTATCCAAAGTATTGGAATGGCAAGGCCAATTCTTCTGTATTTGCTTTATGCAGCAGATCAAAAGATCTAAAATTATAGAGCAAAGTTTTACATTTCTTTCCTGATGTTTACATACAGATGTATTAAACAACATAGAACCTTTAGGCGAATGCCAGGGAGTTTTAACTGTGCAAAATTGGAATAGATACAATTAACATAAACAATGTTTCATATTTTTTTTGTATATACCTTACTTGTAACTTCATCATGATGGTGACATTCTTTTGCTGTGATGCTTTTCCAGGCTTCTACCACAGCTTTTTTTTCCAGTTGTTGAAAGGAAGTGAAATGTATGCTCAATTTGGATTAATGTTTTTTAATTGTGGAAAAGTATTTTCCTACTATTTGATAATTCTGGTAATGTTACAAATAATGTGAACAATGACCAAACTAAATGGCAATCAAACATGCTTAGAGGAGAGCACTTATAAACAGAGGAGAAAGAACTACAAACCTTTATAGGGGCATATAATACTTTCTGGATCAGTGTGGGAATTTGAACCTGATTCCTCCTGATGACAGAGTGAAGGATTTTATTGTCATGACATGGAAGCCCAGGTTGCAAAACTCTAAATAAAAAAAAAATAAAAAAAAAATGTGCACACAACCATATGAGGAAGTTTATAATAATTAGTCCAGTTGCAAAGTCATGCATCATTAATCATGACTTATAGGGACTTTGACAACCTTTTAACCAAACCTTTTGACACTACTCCATTACATCCTGTCATGGTTAAGAATTTCTGTCCTCACTGTAACGTTACAGTTGCTTAAAAGAGTAATGGGGACCATTAACCTATTAAAACCCACTGCAGCCCTTTTCAGTGCCAACACTCTGCAGCACTGCTGTACTCTGGAAGAAGTAGAGAAAGGGAAGAATTAGCAATTTAGTTATATTGCACGTTGAATATGTTATTTGGCATTGCAGAGTTCATCTGTCTCAAAAAAAGCATTTTTCTATACCTTAAGCTCTTGCTTTTCTTGGGTATTACCTTTTAAAATGATGAGATGATTTTGAAAGGTAAATCTGCAATCAGCAGACTACATCATTAGGAATGAAGGGATTTAACGTTTAGTTAAATGTTTTACATTTTCATTATAAGGAGTCAACACTGAGACACAAAGGTACTGTTGCTGTGCTATAGTTGAAACACTTGAATGTGTTTTATACATGTGGGTGCATTTCAATAATTTTTCTTCTTATGTTTATTAAGTGTTTATGTATCTGTAAAGGGTTGATTTTTCTGTTTGGGAGAGAAAAATATATCTTGTCAATGTCCTTGTACCTCACTTGATGTGGAATTACACTATATGGCCAATAATTGTGGGACACATGACTTTTCCAGCTATATGTGGTCTTCCCCAAAATACCACATTGTTGGAGGCTCTTATTTCTATAGAATGTCTTTGGATTCAGTAGCAACAACCACAAGTGTCCACAAACCTTTTGTCAATATAGTGTTTTATTGGATTGCTCTCCCTTCTCAACAAAGGATAAATGCTTTCTTTTAATCATTCATCCTCATATCAATTTAAGCCTCTTACAAATCATCTTTTTTTTCTTTACAGCTCGGATCGTCTTATTGAAGACACAATAAGGTAATACTAAACCTTCAGAAATTGCTCAGTACTTAAATATATAATTTTACTGTTTGAGATCTACGTTTAATTGCCTTGAAATGTGTATGTTTCTTAACTGGTGTATGACGTGTCTTCTCAAATCTCTAATACTCAAATCTCTGCTAAACCAGTAGTGTATTTTGCCTCCATTTCCATTAGAAGAGACCTCAATCAATGCTAAACACCAAGCCACTAACCCATTACTTGTCCATTCTCTGATACCATTAGATTATTGCTTGAGATTAGGCTGAAAGCAGATCCTGTCTCTTAAGTGAAGCTGTCAGAAAAGCTTTCTTGGCAAACATTTAATGGTTGCTTTGTTTGAAACCACATATTCCACTTTGTTCAAACGTACATCCCGTATCCACCATGGCAGGCACGACTAATGGATGCGAATCTTAACGTATCGCAGAAACATTTCTGTGTGTGTGTGAATATTTAAAATCAAATGCCTACTATGAGTTGAGTCTTGGCTCAGTAAATAACAGTTAACACATCTGAATGTGCCACTAAAGCCCTGAGTACAGGCCCTGCCCTTGAACTGAGCTTATACTTACACTTGAGTGCGTATGACTGGACGCACGTGTGAGCACATTCTATTTTACGTCCCAACGTTGGAGTTAAACTCATCTGGGGGAAACCCACAGAAGTCAGGTGGCCCAGATGCTTAATTAAACTGGTTAATTTCTTCTAATTTCCCTGAGTGTTATTCATGCAGTTAATTGCTCAATATCTACTGCTTGTGATTGTTACACTTCCTGCACAGGTCTTACAAACTAAAATGTGTTTGGGACTCATCATTGCAGTAGTCTCTGGGGTGCGTGGGTGCTTCTGATTGAATTTTTAATGATGTTTAGAAAGGTCTCCTAAACAAGATTTCATATAATGTCCTTGGACAGCATTTTCTGACTAACCGTTAAAACTATATAATTAACAGATAATTGTACTTTCCACTGTAGATAATTTGGAACTGATAAATCATTTATCTTTACTGATCAGAAAGTTTTGAGAATGTTTTGATGTCCTTAATATGAAAGTAAATGGATTAGGGTATGTTCAACTTGGTAACAATAGGTATCTACATAGTTTGCCAAAAAAATCAAAACTAATTCATCAAAAAATATTAAATATGCCTAAAACTTTAAACATATTTATCCATCTAATGTTTCCAAGCCAGCTCAGCTAGTGCTTTAAAAGAGAAACAACCAACCGCATTTTTTTAAAAGGCTTTTCATGGAGCACCAGTCAAAAAAGGTTCCCAGTCAAAAACATTTTTGGAACCCTTTTAAAAACCTTCATCAGGATTTGTCATCTTAATCTCCCACTCATAGCACAACCACTACACAATTCTAAATGTAATAATAAATAGAAACTGATTAACACTTTTTGTTTGCTTTACTCTCCAGCCTCAGTAAGAACAAATATGTTTGAACAGTTTGCAAATGATAAGATCTTCACTGATGCTGCTGCCTGGAAATATCTAGAAACGTTTTTACAGCATATAGTCATTTAACAAGGAAAAAAGACATTTGTAAACAATTAGGCAGAATTTTATTTAATTACTTTTCAATTTTTACTGTTTACCCTATTTTTTACTCCACTGTCTCATCAGCAGGACAACAGAATACTCCTCGTTCCTGTTCTCTAGTTTGTTAGTGCCATTTTACTCTGTGAAGACAGTTTGTCCTTTTTTTCCCACCAGAGCTGTGGAGTTACTATATTCAGTGTTTTTAGAGTAAGAAAATTTATTTAGTTTATGGCACAAATATGTGTCCAAATAAAGTGCTTAGTTCTGCTCTCCCAGTGCTCAGGTAAGGGCCATCAGCAAAGCTCTCAGAGGTGATGAATGTCTCTGGGGTCTGGAGAAGCTAAAGAATACTGAAACAAAGCACTGGTTGTTTGTCTAAATGCACAAAAGGGAAAAGGCACCAAGAGGGAGCTGTTTTATGTTATACTATTTTTTTGTGTTTGTGTTGTTATTTTTTCTCTCCTGTTTATGATTTAATGCTTTGTTTAGATCAGTTTTGTGCTGTATCATGGGTGGAGTCGAAATATGAAGCTACAGAAAATGTACTGTGTAATGTTGCATCTAAAATAACGACGTCAACAGAAATGACAAAAGGATCATAGCAGCTCAGAATTTGCATCATTTAACACATTTTATGTAACTCATCAGCTAATTCCCAAGACCATCATTGGTGTGCATGAGGAGGGAATGTCTCCATGGGGTTGTGATCCCCAGGGGTATATGTTGTACACAGGATATTATAATGTACTTGGAGCATTTATCCATGACTTATACCTATATTTCCAACACTATTTCTTTGCATTAGAAGCATGTTAATGAAGACATGTTGTTCTTTAACCTGTGAAAATGAAGATTTATTTTTTATGTGCAATATTTGGCTTACTTTTCAACCAAGGCTTAAAGATGAAATGTATTACCCTGCATTTAGTTTGCGTTGTTAATTAGTTTTGTCTATAAAGTGCACTTGGCCTGGGATAACTTTTGTAAAAATTTTTGTCCTACTCCTCCAAGCTGAATAGCTAAATAGCTGAAACCTGCAGCATGCGCTGAGGTGCCATGCTATCATTTACACTCCAAAAAGCTGCTGAGCTCAATCCTGAGTGAGCTATAGTGTCACACTGCAATTTAATCCTCTCTACCAGTTACAGGAAAGTGAGACTCAGCTGAAGAAGACAAATAATGCTGGCTCTGAATTTGCCTGACAGTTTTAGAAAAGTCTTAAGCACATAACCAGGTCATACATTTAACTGTGACAGCATAGCCATTCTGTTTTTGTATTGGGTTACAGCGGAGTTAAGGCTACTGTAAGTAATCTAATGTTTAACTCATGTGAAATCATTCTCTCATTTCTTTTGCAGTATTGCCATGGCAACCAAGGAAAACATGACCTCCCAGCGAGGCATGTTAAAATCTATACAGAGCAGGGTCAACACTCTGGCCAGTATCCTTTTTTTCCAAGTGGTAAAGGTTTTGTTAAAAGCATCAACCAATGGCTAGTATAGAAATAGGGTTTTAGATTTCTTTATTAAGATCTTGTCTAGAGAGGCGATATTAAAACTACACTATATAGACAAAAAATTTCCAGTCATGTATGCGTCTTCCTATAACTGTTACAACAAAGTTTGAGGCACACAATTATGTGGGATGTCTTTGGTAGTAGCTTCCCAGAAGAGGGCAGGTTTATATGGCAGCAAATAGAGACAATGTGTAATGGGATGTTTTAAAACCACATATGAATCGTGTGGTCAGGTGTCCACAAACTTTTGTCTATATAGTGTACTAGTGCTGAGTGCACTGATATGGGAAAGTAATTATCCATTGCACAGTGTCTCACGTGTCTCAGTTTCCTCTAAGCAAGTAGAATTAGTAGTGTAGTGGACCTAAAGGTTGGCCATGCCAGGAGACGATCAGTGATTTAGGTGGTTTACTAAAGATGTAGCTTTTATACATATTGTATGAAATACATTTTGGACATGTGATATATCTTGAAGATTATTATATTATAATGTGGTGTACTTTAAATTACAATCACCAGTTTCTGAGAATACAATAGGTAAATACCTACCTTGGGGGGCAGCAGTAACAAGTCTTTTTTGAGAGAGCTCGCACAAAGCCACTGTTCAAAATGTTGGGATTGGCTGTAATATACATGCATGGCAACCACGACACAGACACAGCAATCTTTTAGAGAGCATTTGAAATTTAACAACCTGTTAACTCAAGTAATTAGTGCTTTTGCGATGGACGCTGAGAGGAAAAAAACTGAATATGGCAATTTTTCCCCAAAACACTACTTGCAGCTAAACTTGTGTGGTAGTAAAAAAAAAAAAAAAGAGACCTAAAAAAAACTAGCAGTGAATCAGACGTTCTTAAAATTAATACCAACTATCTACATCTTTCAAAAATATTGTGTCCACTTAGAATGAGACATTTATTTAAGTTAATCATAGGTTCTAATTATAATTAGGAAATCTTGGAATCTTTCTTTGGGTTCTTAACTTTTCTTGCCAGATCGATTTCCTGCCATCAATAGCCTCATCCAGCGGCTCAACTTGAGGAAGAGACGGGACTCATTAATTTTGGGTGGAGTAATCGGCATCTGCACCATCATTCTGTTGCTTTATGCATTTCACTGATTGACAGACGATCTGATGGCATTTTGGGCTGTTCTGTGAGCAGTGGCAGGGCTTGGAGAATAAGATCAGTAAATGGGACCCTGGAGGCTGCTACGCAGACTCCCACTTGGCCTAATCAAATAACAGGATTGATTGTGGCCAGCATGGACTACCTTACTTGTATCTAGCACTGGGTTGGATGTGGCTCTTACAGCATTTGTGTTTTCTTAATACAAACATGCTCTTCTGTTGACCAAATAATAATAGAAACCAGAACATTTTGGTTTTAAAGAGCAGCCTGTAATACTAATACTGGCTTTAAAAAAAGTCTCTCTGTGACACAGCACCATGAAATTGTGCTGTCACTGTTGATTACTGGGGGAAGAGGATTTTAATGTGATGGTCCTTTTAGTGAAGGGGATGTTCATCATGTTATGTTCCATGTGATTTAATAAATTATTCATATACATGATATTAAAAAGTGTAAAACATTGTGGTACTACTAAAGTCGTTTTTATTCTGCAGACAATTTCAGATTGCTTGTGATTATGGCCAGTTTGCTGACAATGAAAACTGCTTTGTAGTGCATAGAGATTAGTGATTAACCTAAACCTCTTAATCTGTCATTGGAGAAATGCTAGAAAGGTAGAGATGCAGCATCATCTGTTCATTCTTGTGAACCTACAATCTTTGTAGCTAAACTGAACCGACTGATCCAGAAGACGACTGACAGGCAACTAATCCTGTCTTTAAAGTGCTGAACAGGAGGGCTCCAGAAGAAAATCTCAGGAAAACAAGCAAGGATTTAATACTTAAAAACAGGATCAAAACCAGGCAGACAGAGCATTCTTTTAGTAAAACATGTTACATTAGGCAATATGTTTTCTACAGCACAATGTACTGAAAAAAGGCTCAGGTTTATAGTTCCATAACAAATATCCAAAATATTTTTATTACAAATTTTGCTGTAGACAATAAAACCTGGTTAATAGTCGTCCAGACAAGGTAGCACTGCGTTAATGACTGTACAGGCCTGCGTCAGAATTTTTCCTTCCTCTGTGTGTTTTTGCAGGGATAAAGAAAAGTCTACTTAAAAGTATATATATGCTGCTTGGATGCTACATGATACATTTATCTGTAACAATTCTATTAAGGAGTACTGGTTACATTGCTAATTATGTCAGATTTGTTACAATTCCTTCAGAACTGGGTAATAATGGGATTTTAAAACCATCTTATCCACATCTCGGCTGTTAATGACTGTTTAGTGTTGCTACAAGCATTCCAGTTTCCTCACCTCAAGTGAATTGTTTTTTTTTTTTTGTCATAATTGTAATTTCACCATTTTTTCAAAACCTGTAGGTGTAATTTCTTCTCCAATTTCATTTTTGTGTTGGTGAACATGGAGCTGATTGGATTTGCCAGAAAGCTTCTGTTTTGTCTCATCTGTACGAAGGACAGAAACTTTGTGGCTTGTAAATATGCATTTTGGCAAATTCCAGTCTCGCTTTTTTATGATTTGCTTTCAACAGTGGAATCCTCCATTAAGTCCACTATGGTTTAAACAGCAACAGACGGTGTGATCTGACACTGATGTACCATCTAGTTCACCTCTACTCTCTTTGAAAGTTGTTCTGTGCTCTTTGGTTACCATTTGTTTTTGGTCTTCTTGTCTTTAACATGTTTGTCTACAATTTTCTTTCTAATTTTCTGAGACAACTCTCACCTTAGCTTTCTGTTATATGTGTTCAGTGTGGTGCACACCATGATCCCAAACAGCACAGTGAAACTTTTCACCCTTTAAATAGGAAGACTGACAGATCATTTTTGTCCAGGCCAATTCAATTTGCTTTTCATCAGTTAATTCTCAGTACATTTTTATTTATTACTTTTGTCATGTTAAAATTATTTCAGTGACCATTGTGAGTTTTTTTTTTTTTTAAAGAAGTGTACCAACAATTTTGTCTGTCTGTACATCTCAACTGACAGAATGAAAACACTAAACACTGAGTATGTTTAGAAAACTGAGGTTCTAAGAGCCAGTGGGTGTATGAATGAATGGGCAGTTGTTTAATGTTCACACATTCCTACAGAAGCTCCTGATGAGGCTACACATCCTCAGTGGGTCGAACTGATGCTGTAATACAGAGCATCCTGCAGGTGTTGTAGAATATTAAAGATCAGTGTGAAAGATTTGATCGATGCTTAAATCCATGAAACATAGGCAGGAGTTTGTGAACATATGAACACCACTCTTATATAAAAAAAAAAACTTCCCCAAACTGTTCTAGTTAGTTTTGTGTTTCATGGAAGGAAAATGTGAATGGAATTCGCTGGAACGATCACATGTCCTCGTAGTTCCACGTTCCAAAACCCTGTGAAAAGCCAACCCAGAAGAATGGTGAGTATTATAACAACAAAGTGGAATGAAATGTTCAACAATCATTTGTGTGATGTGAGGTGTCCAAATACTTTTGTTCATGTAGTGTTTTTTTTGTTTTTGATCTACAGTGACATATTACATATACTGTAAAGCAATAGGCTGTAAATAATGTTAGTAATGTGTTTGGGCAGCAGAAGCTTCCCAGAGTAAAAATGCTCTAATAAATAGTGAAAATATGAATGAAAACTTTTAAATAATGAGTAATATTTGAACAGGTTATTAAATATTGGTGTGAAAAGAAGGATGGTGGGGGTGGACATCTGGCACATGACGCACATTCCTGCCTTCTGTGTGATTTTTATTTATTTTTTTATTTTTATTGTATTAATTTTTTTTCTTTCTTGCTTCTAGTTGCGTCAGTATTATGATAAATATTGCATTCTTTGCATTAATAGCTGATTAGTAAATAAAAGCATCTTTCATACAGTGGTGGGAAAAAGTGTTTGCCCCCTTCCTGATTTTGCAGATTTTTTGCATGATTTTTCACACTTAAATGTTTCAGATCATCAAACTAATTTAAATGTTAGTAAAAGATAACACAAAATGCAGTTTTTAAATAAAGGTTTTTAATTAGTGAGGGGAAAACTAAATCCAAAACTAAATGGCACTGTGTGAAAAAAGTGTTTGCCCCCTCTAAACCTACTAACTGGTTGGGCCGCCCTTAGCAGCAACAACTGCCATCAAGCGTTTATGATAACTTGCAATAAGTCTGTTACAGCACTGTGGAGGAATTTTGATCCACTCATCTATTCAGAATTGTTGTAATTCAGCCACATTGGAGGGTTTTCGAGCATAAACCGCATTTTTAAGGTCATGCCACAGCATCTCAATAGGATTCAGGTCAGGACTTTGACTAGGCCACTCCAATCATTTTGGTTTTCTTCAGCCATTTAGAGGTGGACTTGCTGGTGTGTTTTGGATCAGAACCCAAGTTTGCTTCAGCTTGAGGTCACGAAGATGGCCGGACAGTCTCTTTTAATCACACCACCACCACCATATTTTACTGTTGGTATGATATTCTTTTTCTAAAATGTGGTGTTACTTTCACACCACTTTGGTCAGCTTGTCACTCCTGGGAAGGTTCTCCACTGTTCCATGTTTTTACCATTTGTGAATAATGGCTCTCGCTGTGGTTCGCTGGAATCCCAAAGCTTCAGAAATGGCTTTATAACCTTTTCCAGACTGATAGATCTCAGTTACTTCCTTTCTCATTTGTTTCTGAATTTCTTTGGATCTCGACATGATGTCTAGCTTTCGAGGATCTATTGGTCTACTTCACTTTGTCAGGCAGGTCCTATTTAACGAGATTCTTGATTGTGAACAGGTGTGTTGAGAGAAATTTAACTCAGGTGGGATAAACCACAGTTTTAACAGGGGGGCAAACACTTTTTCACACAGGGCCGTGTAGTTTTGGATTTTGTTTTCCCCCAATAATAAAAACCTTCATTTGAAAACTGCATGTTGTGTTCACTTGTGTTATCTTTTACTAATATTTAAATTAGTTGGATGATCTGAAACATTAAAGCGTGACAAACATGCAAAAAAATAAGAAATCAGGAAGGGGGCAAACACTTTTTTACATCACTGTATGTGATTCTGCAGACTGAAAGCTGCAGCATCACTCATAGAAGTAGGAATAGTCAGAAAATCATTCTTTATTTCCATTATCAGCATGTTCAGATGTCGATGTGCAGACCGGTTTGTACTGAGTCAGTGTTATGCTCTAAATGTTTAACACAGTCAGAGTCATCAGTCCTGCAACAATGCTCTTTCCATTTACGGTTTTATCTAAAGGTCACAGCAGCATCGCACTGTTTCTGTTTTTTGCTCGATACGCTTTCCTGAAATAAAGAGCCTAAATAAATACAAATATTTGGTGCTTTCATTGCAGAAGGCAGCTCGAAAAGGACATCATATTGGTGATTGATTTGTTCCCGCTCATAGTACTCACAAGGTGAGATGCTGGGAATTCCTCTTCACTCATACTTCACGTACAGTTTAAATGCCACTGGAGTCGTACATGATGTGTCATGTCTTGTGTCATGTTTTTGGCTCTCTAGTTGCACAGTGGTAGGAGGGGAGTGGATTAGAAGCAGGTGGATTTATCCAGATTATTAATCCTCATACATGCTATACTGTTTTTGAAGCTGCCTCAGGATGCTACCAGAAAGAGCCCTTATACTCATTCTATTTACTAAAGCTTTCCTTTTTGCTCAAGGCTCTCTGGTCATTCTCTACTGATCTTTTTAATCAACTAATAGTGTTTCAGTTTGCAGAACCTCCACTCATAGGATGTATTTTCTAATTAGTTTTGGAGGTCGTTAGATTCTGACCGAAACCATATCAGACAATCTGGTACCAATAATCATGCCCCAATTCAAGGCACAAAGATTCATCTTTTTTCTTTCTTCTGATGTTTGACGTGATCTTTATCTAAAGTTCAGCACAGCTCTGCTGCCATATTATTGGCGGATGTAGATGTGTTGACTTCTTCTTTCTTCTTCTTTCGGCTGTTCCCATTAGGGGTCGCCACAGTGGATAATCCATCTCCATACTACCTTGTCCTCTACACCTGCCTCTTTCAAATTAGCCACCTGCATGTCTTCCCTCACTACATCCATAAACCTTGGCTTACCACTTTTCCTCCTGCCTGGCTCCATCCTCAGCATTTTTTTTCCCTTTCACCCTATGTACCTTATCTGCACATGACCAAAGTATCTCAATCCAGCCACCCTCACCTTCTCTCCAAAATGCATAAAAAAACCAAAACGTTTAGATGTAGATGTGTATCGTTTAATAAAGTGGTTGGTGAGTATATACATGCTATATTAAATACAGGTCCATTTTTAACCTATTTACCACCTTCACAGAGTATGCACTGTAGTTATTGTTGTTTGTTCAGAATAGTAATTGTACAATGTTAGAACATTTATATATTTTATAGGATTTGAACCCACTCTTCTCACATTCTTACACTTGCATACATTTTGAAATACTCATTGCTATGTTTCAATACAATTTTCACATTTATTTTTTTCTGCCCAGCTACCCGTCTTATCAGCTATTCAGCTTTGTTAAAAACCTGAGCTTTTTCAGATTTTATAAGTTTTCCAATATGCTCTAGAACCTTAAAATATGTCTTCCCACAAAGGGACAAACAATTAACCCTAAACCGTGAACTGGTGTGAACTTCATCTGATTGCTAGTTGAATAATTGTACAATAATCTACACTCCTTCACAGACATTTTCTTGGCTTGACTTTTTCAGATACACTTTATTCAGTTAAAAGCGTGTGAAGCTTTCTCTTCCTGATCTATGTAACCCCCATGACAGAAAATCTTTTCTTGTAAAATGAACAGGACAGGACAGGACATGCTAGTTTAGTTCACATACCTTGATTATATTTTTAAATAAATTAACTAAATGTGAACACTTATTTTTCTCACTGCATTCCCTTACATTAAGACTTTTCAAAGTAATCAATAACTTCATTTAAGTAACTGTTTTCTGTAGGTTTTCCACAGTGAGGGATATACACATCAGCACCAGGACCTTGCACATAAAAGTGCAAAATCAGATTAGAGATGTGCTGCTTTACTGTTCTGTGCATTATTCATTCCCACAAACAGACTGTGAATAATAGTTGTGCGTGTGTGGTTGTGTTGGCGCAAACCTTTTTCAGAGAAAAGGATAATGCGTGCATTGGCAGTTTTTTTTTTTTTTTTTTTTTTTTTTTTTTTAAAACCTTTTTCCTAAATCTTAGCCATGATGAATATATCTCGAGAGTAACAATGTAGACCATGCATGTTAACATTTATTCCACCCATGCAGAAGTACACATTAAACCTATGAAATAAAAATCCATAATTCAGTGAACCAAAGGTTCCATAAATATTTAAAGTTGGAAAAAGGAAATAAATTAAATAATAATCACAGTTTTAGACACATAGCAGCACTTGTGCATCTCATCAATATTGGCACTGCACTTTAATGTACAGTAAGAACCTGATGTATCAAACAGATATTAATATAAGTGAGCTGTATTTGTTTAAATGTTACATTTTTAGAGTAAAGCTTAGCAGTTCTACCTCTTATATTCTCACACGTTCCAACACACACACACACACACACGCACACACGCGCACGCACACACACACGGTATGGACAGAAAAGCAGTGGATGAGGTAAAACGGTATACAGAATCCAGTGATATAGCGATTCTGGGTGGTTTTTAGATGCTAACAGTCTCTACCTGTACAAAAAAAACCAAGTCAATATATCAAAGACAAAAATACAGAAATGTTTCAATCAACTGGAAAAGAATCATGAATCTGGTGTAAAAATCCTGAAAAGGCTCAGGTAATAAAGTGCTTGGAAATCAGTGAATGGGGCAGTAAAATACTTATTTCAGGAAGAACAGAATGAGAAAGTTATCATTTAATTCATTTATTAGGAAATAGCCAAATCAAGGTAAGTTTTAAATTATCAATTTGTTTTGTTTATGTCACTAATTTAACTGTGCAGAGATGCAGTAAATACTTTAAAAACTTAATTTGTAAGATTGCGCTATTTTTTTTGTGTGTGTGTGTGAGAGAGAGAGAATAGCAAACAGATGTACTGTCTGTATACAGCATGCCTAAATATATTTTGGATAAGTATATGGATTATATAGCATACATATACAAGTTAGGAGTCCAAGAGAGCTAGACTGGCATTCTGCACTAGTGGTTTCAGTGATTGTGGAGTTCAGCTCTGAGGGCTTTGGCACAGAGCACGGGAAAGAGGTCCTGCCCTCTTCATGCCTCTAGACGTTTGTCCATGCTTCAGCAGGTAGCTCAGATCAGGGAGGGGGATTCAAACATGCGTTTCAGTGCCCAGTACTCAGACTGCTTCCAACAGCAAGGCGAAGAAAATCAGTTCATCCGTGCCACGATCAGCCCTGGGGCATGTTGTGTGTGCATTCCACTTTGAATGCCCAGATAGAAACGATAGTCTTTCTAATAGGAGGTGATGTCATTTGGCTTCACACATGCACATGGTCATCTTCATAAATCAAATGATTACAAAAATTAATATAATAAAACCCAAAAGAAAAACTCCTTCTCCCATTCAAAATCATGTCAGTGTTCTTTTGACCAGGTTACCTGTACGTAAGGTCACATGTCACATGACTCTCTTGTTTCCCTAAAAGTTCATTTGATCTTGTCTTACAAATCTTTACATAAAATATATGCGAAGAGTTATATTGCAAATATATCTGTGCATCTGGATATTTCAGAAGTAATATACGGTTATGACGCAGCTTGCAGCTCAGAGTCCCATTCTTGCTGAATAGTTCTGCTCTTATCCTCGGCATCGTCTTCAAGCCGTATCTCAGAAGAACAGTGTTTTTGTGTGCAATGAGCACTTACTGTTCATTTCTATCATTTTCGTTCTTTTTTTTTTTTTTTTTTTAAATCAAGCACACAATAACTTGAAGCATGCATGTCATTTCTCTGTAAATAGATCTTAATTTTGCTACACTCCTTTTACATTTTTCACTTTTTATATTTTGTGTGTCGTTTTATAAGAAATCTCATTTTATTTTTTTCTAATTACACAGTAGAGATTTTTTTGCTGTAGTTGTTTTCTCGTCAGCTGGATGTTTCTATTCTTTAGCTCACTGTGGAAGAAAGCAGAGACACTTTTGAGTTGTCTATCACACAAGTATCCATTCTATCCTGATCTTCCAAATGCTATAATCAGTAAATGCATCTGATATTATCAAGCAGTGAATAATAACAAGCCACATTTCTCAGTTACACAAATTATATATAAAAACATGAGTAAAGATAGACGATACTGCACATTTACATCGATTTGATTGTAATTAGGAAAGAGCTCTATTCTACTTAAAAAGTTGGATTTTAAACACAATTAACTTCTCCCTCAGAGCACAAGTAAAGCTAAATAAGACCTGTACCCCTCGATTATTTAGGGAAGGATTTAATTAGCAAATCGTGTACATCCAGCCCAAGAGCTACAACTGCTGTTCACATAAAACAGAATAAGAGAATATCAGAATAAGAGATTATATAATTTCTTTGACTCAGTCAGAAGGCTGGTTCCAGAATTTTAGAAGATTTTGTAGGTGGAATAACTTGATTAAAGAGCTCAAAATGTTGAACAATCAACAGCCAACAAAAGACCAACATACTGTATATGTGCACATTCTCACTAAAACTGAACAAAAAGACCAGGTGATGATTTTCCTGTCTTTAAATATCCAGCTTAGGTGAGCTTGTGCTAATGAAGCATCAGATTCTTGTTCTTGGCTAGCAGGATTGGAACCTGCTGTTGTAGCCCATCCTTCATAAGATATGCACACTGAGATGCTTTTCTGCTTAAAATGGTTGTAAAGTGCTCATTTGTGGTACCACTTCCTTCCTGACAGACCTGTACTCTGCCCTGCCTTGAAATTCTTCTCTAATCTTTCTCACCACTGAGCCATTTCCGTCCGTAGAACTGCTGTTCCCTGGGTGTTTTTTTTTTATTGTTTATAGATTTCTTAAGATGTTTGATGTGAACATTAACCAAAGCTCTTGACCTGTACCTGCAAGATGTTATGCATTGTACCTGTGCCCAACATGGGCATTGTTTGGATACCAGCATGAAGAGGTGTTCACATGTTCCCAAAAAAGTGTCCAGTAAGTGTATCTGTTAGAACTCCACAAGGGATCATATACTGCCTTGTTCAAATCAGGTCAGAATAAAACATCTTTTCAAAATGTATCAATGTTCTGTGGTTAAAAATATACACTTAGTGAAAGCTTTGTGAGATATGGTATTACACCACTGTTCTCAAATCTTGACAATTGTTTAGGCAATTTGTTTTATTATATATTTTCTAATTTAGGTATTTTTTCAGTTATTGACTGAAATCCAAAGTATTGATTAAGTCTGGTTTAGACTTTCTATCGCAGATAGCATCTTCTGGAAAGACAAACTGTATGTGTGTGTAGTACCTGACACCACGACGTAAACAATAATGGCGACCAGGCCCAAGATGATAGCCACAATGCTGAGTAGCCGGGCCAAGCGACCCAGACGTCTTGCTCCATCGATATCCCCCTGCTGTAGGCTGTTTCTGGACTGAATAAAAAAGACATACATATTTAGAAGGCTGCACAATCTTGAAAAACAGTGCTTCTTGCTCAATATGTATGAGTTGCCTTTACAGTAGCAGTCTAACAATGAGCAGTATCACACTGCTTAAATATGAATTAAGTTAAGAGTATGGAATCAAGACACATGCCAGCTTTATATTCTAGAAAATAAAATAACAAGATGCTTTTGTGTGTCCTGCCACAGCATTTATCAGTGATGTGGAGATTTTCTGGGCTTCCTGATGACTATGTATTCTCATTAACAGGGACCCTATGCCACCACTTCCTATTAGCGCTTCAGTGCACTCTGGGGAAAGCCCCTCTAGACTGCATTAAAGCAATCGATACAGAGCAGCGCAGCCGAAAGAAAAAAAGCCCCTGACAGAGGTACCTCACCCTACAGCACACTTTCCATTCATACCATTCCCCCTATACTTCTTTTTGCACACTCAGTGATGTGATAAAATCTTCTTTTAGAAGATGTAGAAAAACATTAACCAGCATGATTTTGAACTGGCCTTTATGCAGATGCTGTCCATGGTGCTGAACACAATATGGCCAAGTGACATTAAATGGATGCCTTCTCTCTCTCTCTCTCTCTCTCTCTCTCTCTCTCTCTCTCTCTCTCTCTCTCTCTCTCTCTCTCTCTCTCTCTCTCTCTCATATATATATATATATATATAAAAACATGGGCCTTACATGATCATCTCTTATATCCATTGATGTTTTTAAAGCAATCTTGTCCTAAAAGCAATCATTTCATTTTCAGTATAAGGTTTATTGGTGCTTACATATCACCTGCTCGAAAATAATAGACTAGGTTCTGGTGGTGGGACTTTACCCCTATTTTATCAATTTAATGTAACTTGACAATGTGTTGAAATAGGCAGAAAGCATTATCCTTTTTGTTGTAATAATATTTGTTTGGTCGATAATTCAGATTCATAACAGGCTGATAGAATTAACAATTAGCTCGGTAATCAGTAGATATGCCTTATAATCCTTTGTTTGTTCTGGACACCTATTATATTCCATCTCAGCATTGCAGGTGTATTTGCTGAAAGCAGGGGTCACTACAATAGAGGATTGAATTACTATCTATCTGTCAACCTGCTTCTGAGCAGAGTAAGAAACTGCTCCCTCACACACAGCCCTTGAGCAATAAAAAAAGCTCTATTTATAAGAATTAGGGTACTCCTTTGTGTCTTTGAATTAAATTTGATGCTGTATATGCTTTGGTATATATACATGCTGCGGTACATTAGTGCAGTTCAAGGCAACCACAGTAGCAGTGCTTGATCGTTGATTATTCTATTTTTATACTATCCATTGTGTATGCATATGTAGTGAAAATTTCAACCCCGCCCTCTCCTACACTACACTGAGCTTCCAATGCTGCAGAGGGGCTCTGACATCTTAGCGGAGGTATGTGTGGCTGGAGCAATAAAGCTTTATTGATTTTCTAGTCCAGTCATAGCCAAAAGCCACCTTGGTGCCTTGAATCAATGGGATTCAAGTTCTTGAAAAACTGTGCATAGTAAAATGCCATTTACCTTTCAGGTACTCAACTTTTTCTGACACAGTATCAGGACAATGTGATACTGCCAAGCCAAATCTTCTTAATATCTTCTAGTAATGTAGCCAATTACAAATACATTATTCTAAATGTGAACATATATTGTGTTTAAAGACCTTGTGCTGCATGATGCAGTAAATAAATGTATATTACAAGTGTGTTTATATTCTGGGAAACATAATTAACTAAACTAAATAAAAAACAGATAAAAACAAGAGCCAATATTAAACTCTAAGTTGAGATTGAGGAAATGCTCAAATAAAAATTTTCTGATTATGCTGACATGCTAGGATTCCTGCCTTTAGAATTTTCGACCAAGAATATCTAATTTAGGCCACAACCACATTAGGTTTAAATCTGAATATAGATATGGGTATTTGGAGCACTAAACAGATACAGATACAGAGAGTGTCAGTGTGTTACATACCCAATATATATACATTTATAATAAAGGTTAAACCTTACATTTAAAAGGGCTATTTGTTGGTCCCTGTTGGGAAAAATAGAAAAAAGACTACGTTTCTAAGAGTGTAAAAACCTTTAGGTATTTACCATATTTGGTGTGATTGTATGAGCATTGAGAAGCTCTGCAGGAATCTCATGATTTTTATGCTTCATCTACAAGGAAGAGGATCAGGATTACCTCCCACAGAGTGATAATGAATATTCTGATTCCAGCAATATTTTTCTTGAGGATTTAAAATGATTTTGCTCTACTGCAGAGCAAGCATTTCTGCATGGTATTTGAGGTACATGACAACACAGTGAGCACTTCCTCTCAGTTCTGCCCAGTGTACTCTGCTGTGGTGAAAGAAGTTTAAAGCCAATACTAATGGCAGGAACAGCCCTGTTAGAAGTTGAAACCAAACGTGACAACCAAATACTGGAAGAACTACTCTTACTGTACATAAAGCCTCTGTGGTCAGTCCGTGAGCAGGTGTACTAGAGAGACATGATCTCACTGACACTCAGCATCTCTGATTTGATGGTTTACTTAGCAGTAAAATAACTCAAAAGAGCGCAGCAAAAAAAATAAAAAAATTTATGTACAAATTGGACAAATTTGTTTGATAGTTTTTGCAATAGTTTTGCTGCTGCTGAGTTTTTATTAGTTATTAGTCACTGAATGTTGGAAATGTTTCTGTTATACTGATCAGGTCATTCAAAGTAGAAGAATACAACCGAAAGGAAATGTGTACACAAACGAGTGGGCTTTGTTCACGCTTTGGCACCCATAACTCACCTACATTTCTGCCTACCATGCAATCCTGTATCTCTGGCACTCCCTTTATGTCAAACCTTGCTCAGGACTCAGTAATGGGATCCTTCCTGCATCCATGAGCTGCAACTTGCAAGTACATATTACTGATCTCAGTAACAAATCGTATTCTCTGCCTTCCAATTCGTCTCAAGAGTCTTTGATAATGCACTAGCCAGAAACACCTTGATAGTGCGCTGTCTCTTTTTCTCTCACACTATCTGTTAGAGCTAAAAAAGATGTGTTAAGAACATCCAATAGCATCTAAAAGGGTGGGAAAGAATTTGCTTTGCCTTCCCCTGACTAATAACTGCAATTTTTTTGTCTCTCCTTCTATTAAGTTAAAGGGCTAGCTGTTGATTCTTCAGGAACTCAATCCAATGATGGAGTAGAAATGAATCCAGTGTTCTGAATCTGTTTTTTTAATGGTATTTGGCGGGTAAGGTATGTGTGCAACACAATATCTGATCTTACAAACAATACAGCATCCTTTCAGTACACAGTTTGTTTATCTGATGGAGCTCTGTAAAGTCTTACAATAGAGTGTTTTGCTGTCAGGAAGTGGTTCCAAGTAGATTCCTAATTGGAAGTAAAAAAAAAAGATAAAAAAAACTTAAAGATTCATTTTAAGAGTATATATTATTTCCCCCACATTGTGTCAATGAAACGTGGAGCAGATTCTAACTATGCTCATTTGCAGCAACTAGAGTTACTGCACACATGATACTGCTGAAACAGCAGTTCAAAACAATCTGTCTTTGCATTTCTCTAGAGACAGCTCTCCATTTTCCCTGTAGAGACAGAATGAGAAGCACAAGGACAGCACTGATACATTGGCTAATGTCCCAAAGGGAAGGTATGGAGTACACAGGGAAAACTAGAAAAAAATGGTCTTAAGACACACTTTCTAGTTTTTGTAAACTGTAGATCACACTCTCAGTCTCAGCTATAACTTGGGGTACTTTAAAACAGAAAGAGAGAAATAAGGAGAAAGACACAGAAAAGAAAGGAGTTTTCCTTCTCCCCTACATATCCAATTTCCAATATGGAGATATTCAATCTCTTTGCTCTCCAAGCTTTTCTTTTGAACTAGAATGAGTCAAATGGGCATCCCCATCAATAACTATTTCTGATACACTAACATCAGGGGAAGACTTTTGTTCAGCATCGTTTATGAGAGAGTGGACTCTCTCTCTCTCTCTCTCTTTCTCTCTCTCTCTCTCTCTCTCTCTCTCTCTCTCTCTCTCTCTCTCTCTCTCTCTTTCTTACACACACACACACACTCTCTTTAGGCCAGTGCATAGAACCACACCCAGCACTACTATCCTGCCTCTAACACTGAATGAGAGGCTGTTATGAGTTATGATTCCCTATTGGAGACTGCAAGAATAAATGATTACAGTGGGAAAGACATTATCTTGGCACATTTTGGATATCTGATATTCTACCTATAAAATTGGCTTATGGTACTGATTTCTATGTTTGAACTTTAACAGATAATTTATAAAGCAAGGGCCAGGAACAGCTACTAATGGTGTGTTTCAAAATATACAGTATTGGACTTTAGGATTGTGAACTTATTCTTAGAAAGAAACCGAGTTCGAGATCAAATCAAACAAATGTGTCCAAGCTAAAATGCATTAAGATTGTTTTGATAGTCAGTCTGCTGTAGGTTTGGGCTATGAATGCGGGAAACAATTATGTCTTAGTGCCAAGCCTTGACTCAGTGTGTAACGTGGATATAAATCACTTTTGGATTGTGTGTACTTAGCTGTGCAAATTCTCTGGCACAGCAATATGACCTGAACTGGAGATGTGGAGCCACAAATGAGATGTATTTCAGTGCTGAATTAATATTTGCTGTGCTAAAACATAGTGGGGCTTTAGAGGAAATTTAACACATCATGTTTGGTTTAAAATTACTCTCTCAGAAAAAAAGTACTGGATTGTACCATTTGGGGAAACTTTTGTTACCTTTAGTGTGCATCTCTTAAATAGCAGTAGTTTAAGTTAAAGCTTTATTCTAAACGGTAATCATGGGCATGTGTTTAATTTATATCAATTTAGTAGTGTTTCCCTGAAAAGAAAAGGCACCGAATCTGATAAAATGTTGATGTACACGTGTTTCTAGATTAATATTCCAATCCCCAACCCTTATTACATTTAATATGACATTCTGAGAGTCGCGCAAAAGTGAGAAAATGCTACTTTTACATAATTTCCTTACCATGACGGAGTATACGAGCGCTACGATGCTGACGGGCCACACGGGACAGAAGCAGGACAAGATGACCAGCAGTAGGTAGTCTTTGGGTTTGGGCTGCTCCTGGACAGCGTTGCCGGTGGATGAGGTGCGGCTCAGACTCGGTCTGGGGGAGGACAGGGGTGCCGAGGTGAGCTGCACCACCGAGCCTGATCTCGTTGGTCCACCGTGGCCATTCTTCTCGCCCTCGGCTCCTTTCTCTACATCCACTGTGAGGGTCCCAGTGGCGGACATGCTGAGCCCGTTTCCTGCCCCGCCGTCAAACAGCAGCTTCTCCGTTTCTTGCTGAACTCTGCCGCTCTCAGCCAGACCAGACTTCTCAAACTCACTGTCGGTGTTTATAGCCATGCTACAGTTCACCTCGAAAATCAGTTCACACCGAGCACAACAAAAAAAAAAAACTTCCCTCTCGCTTAACGACTGGAGTAAAAACGAAGTAATGCGGCAGCACTAAACTTCCATCATTTGCACCTCACTTGGCTCCAATAAAAACCGATCCTACTGATAAATATCACACTCAGCATCCACGAGACGCTCGAACGATATCACATCCGGAGACCTTGAGGCTGTCAGTGTGCTTCCTTTCACATCTGCTCATTTCCTCTCCCTTCACAGCAGACACTTCAGATCAGTTCTTCCATCCAGTCCGCCCTTTTCAAACAAGCAATCAGAACAAAACGATACAGGACCAGAAAAACACAGGAGATGAGTAGAAAAGATCATTCACCAAAGCGCACCATCATCACATTTCTTCATTGGATCAAGATTGGAGGGTGTTTGAGAAAACTGAAGAATACACTATTCTACGTGCACAAACGGAGAGAGAGAGAGAGAGAGAGAGAGAGAGAGAGAGAGAGAGAGAGAGAGAGAGAGAGAGAGAGAGAGAGAGAGAGAGAGAATGAATGTCGCGCCAGGCTTTTGGCTTTGTTAATGTTTAAAGCTGCTGATGAGATCTGCTCGAGATTCACTTCACTGCACTCTACTCACTACTGCACTGTGCACTGGTCCTCCCATCAGCCCCCAGCTCCCCATGGGCAGAGGCGCAGAGAGGCACTCCCTATCACTCACACCATTCTCTACATTTTAGTCCCAACAGTAAGAGGTATGAGGCAGTCTCAAATCATTTTCTTTTCATAAAAGCTTCACATTGTAAGATCAGTATTAGACAGATTTTTGCAAACAACACAAAGTCGTGATAAGAATCAATAATCCCGCAAAAAAACGCATGAGAATGAACGTATTTCTAAGAGTAAGACATTGAATGGTTGTTACTGCTGTTTAATTATACATGTGCCTCTTCTGTCAATGCTTTTCAATGCGTTCATGCAAATCTTTGCATTTGTAGCGCCTGATTTAGTGTTTTATCCAAATGTGTATAATGCCAAATGAAGTAATGCTGTGTGTGTGTGTGTGTGTGTGTGTGTGTGTGTGTGTGTGTGTGTGTGTGTGTGTGTGTGTGTGTGTGTGTGTGTGTGTGTGTGTGTGTGTGAGAGAGAGAGAGAGAGAGTGAGAGAGAGAGGAGGGTGTTACGGTGTCTGGTTGCACTGGATAAAGGAGTGGAAGAAGCTTTTTTAAAAATAAAAGATTTGGGAGAACGTGTGAAACACCATGCAGGCAGTAACCTGAGCTTTAGATTAAACCCTGTACTTAAAATCTATGAGGTAAATATTGTATGTACAGTATATAAATTGTTCAGAATTGTGTGGGTAGGTACCCGTTGTGGCAGTGGTGTCTCATGACAACAGCTTAAGAGCAGTAATGCAAAAGAAGATGGGAATGGAAATACTGCACAGCTTTGCAAATATAAAAAAAAATATTCGCTTCTTGTAAGTGCACACTGTAACCATGATGGAACCACAAAAGCTAGTTAAATTGTGGTCTGCCTATTGCACAAAGCCTAGCTATTTAGGATGACAGTCTTATAGTTTATGTTCTATCTGTTTTGGTAGCTTATACAATGTGTTTATTTGGCATATATGTGGTTCTTCCACAAACTGTACCACAAAGTTGGAGGCAGACATTTGTATAGGATGTATTTGGATTCAGTAGCATTACATGTCCTGTCACTTGAACTAGGAGACCCAAAACTGTTCCAGCCTGGCAATGCCCTTGTTCACAAAGCCAGCTCCTTGAAGATAAGGTTTACATGGGATGGAGTGGAAAATATTGAGTGGCCTGATATAGAGCTCTGGCCTATTTATTGAGCACCTTTGGGATGAATTTGAACACAACCTCCACCCCAGGTCTACTCACCATACATGACTTCACTAAAACCCCTGTGACTGAATGAGCATAAATCTTCACAACCACATTTCAAAATCTAGTGAAACAAGTTCCCAGAAAAGTGGAGTTTATTATAACAGCAAATGGAGACAAAATATGAAAGATATGTTCCAAAAGCACATAGGAAGTCTAAGGTTAAGTGTACACAATTTATTTTGGTATATGTAGCATTTATGCAGAGACACTTTAATACTTGTGTTGTGTTGTGTTGTGTATAGTCTATTGTCAGACTGATTTCATTGTCTGTCTGCTGCTGTAATGGAAAACTGCATTTATTCCCTAAATCACAATACATTTGCAAAGAGAAAGTATGACAATAAAGTTTGACTTTGAGATATCATGGCTGAGTGTGTGTAAGAGAGAGTTATGCTGACAAATGGATTTTTTTTTTAATTTAGGAAGCACCATGGAAAAGCAACTGACACATCATTGTTGGGGATGATCACTCTTTCAAGGCAGTGAGTGTACTAAATAGGATTTATTGAAGCCATGCTGCTTAAAATGCAAAAATGCAGCACACACGCATTATATATATATATATATATATATATATATATATATATATATATATATATATATATATATATATATATGTGTGTGTGTGTGTGTGTGTGTGTGTGTGTGTGTGTGTGTGTGTGTGTGTGTGTGTGTGTGATTTTATATATATTTTATATATATACATACAGTGGAACCCGGTTATGTCGATGTCCTAGGGGGTCGCCAAAAAGCATCGAGATAACCGAAAATCGAGATAAACGAAAATCAAAATGCGGCAATATATTAACGTGCTTGAAATTTAATGTACATGATGTGCGGTAATAAATGAGAATGTGCATGCACGTGTTTTTGAAGGTTTTTTTTTACACAATTTACACCGCGATTTGTTTGATGAAGGCATGTTATAAAAATACATACAGTACATGTTTATCTGTAATGAATCCACCTGCCACGCCCCCTTCAGCCCCCTTCAGCGTGGCAGGTGTTTTCTCGGCCGCTTTCTCTGAAGCTCCCGGCTTCAATCGCGCACATCTGGTGCTCGTTTATCATCATCACCAGCTCCTATTTAAACTTCCACACTCTCACTGTCCGTTATTGTTGTTATATGTTGGTTCACGGCGGTCGTTGTTATCGCGCATGCGTATCCCGGTACGTGTCTTCCCACCGGCACTCTCTCAACGGCTGCGCTTTTCTTCCCAAAGCGCACCGCGGATTCCCCCCCCCCCCCCCCCCCGATCCTGCCGGTGTTCATTCTATGCTTTTGCTCATCCCACGTTCCGCGCCGCGCTACTACCAAGCGCGGCTTTCGCCTCCCGTTCATCGCATAACATTTAACAACAAAAGGCATATGTGCAGTAACTAACAGCAGAGATTCACCAGTATACAATACAACACCTGTAGCAGCTGTAAGGTTTGATTTTTCCGCCACTTCCGCGAGTTCTTCTGCGGCTGCACCGAGATAACCGACGTTAAATGGCAAATTCCCCCCCCCTTGTGCTCGAGATATCAGGGTTCGGCGACATAAAAAAAAGTCGACATAACCGATAAAAAAAATTTGGCGGTTCCACTTCAAAAACGTCGACTTAATAGGGTTGTCGAGGTAAGGGGCGAGATATATATATATATATATATATATATATATATATATATATATATATATATATATATATATATATATATATATATATATATATATACATACAGTATATATAAACCACAGATCTTTGTATGGTTAATTGCATACTCAAAATGACTAGTATTTGATCAAATGGCAGATAGCATTTTAATCACACCTGAAGCATTGTGTCCACTTCATCCCTAATAGATCAAATCCATTAAAAGGGATAAAATGGGGCAAATGGCTGTCAGACTAAGTCTTAGTGTCTTCATCACTGACAGTCATTACTTGTGGTCTTGTTTGTTGCACAGTTGAGGTCACCTGGGATAAATTTTCTTGTCATGCTGTTCTTTATTCAGGAGTAACTTTCTATTCGTTCTCTGGAGTTTCATTCCCAATAGTTTCTTGCTCTGGGGATTCATTCTCTAAATTTTCCTGCTTTGGAGGTTCATTGCCTAGAATTCCATTCTCTGGGGCCTCAATCTTTAAAGTTTTTTGCTCTAAATTTGTATTCTTTAGTATTTCATTCTGCACTGGAGTTGCTAATACTGGATTTTTGTTCTTTGCAATTTCTTGCTCTAGAGAGTCCTTCTCCAGAGTTTCTTGCTCTATTGTTTTTTCAACTGGATCATTTTCCTTTGGAACATTCTGCTTTACAGTTTCTTCATTCAAAGTATTTTTTAACAATTTATCTTTCTCTGGAGTTTCCTTCAATGCTGTTTCTTGTTCTGTAGGTGCTTGTTCTACTGTTTCTTGGATTGTATTCCCTAGTGCCTGTATTTGTTCTGTAATAGTTTTCCCTGTCGTGGTGGATGTGAACATGCCCTTGTATTTTTCTCTGTCTTCTTCTCTCTTCTCTTCCATTCGCATGTTGAGAACAGCTAGCTCTTTCTTTACCAACTTCTTCATACTTGGGTCAAGATCCAGCACCCTCTGAAAGTCAGCCCTGGCTTCAGCCTCGTTCCACACCTCTATGTGTGCTTTTCCCCGCAGGTAGAAAGCTTTCATGACCCCTATGCAACACAAAACAATTTGTAATAATGCTTAATGAATTATTGCTCTGGCGTATCAGTAGTATTTATGATTACACAGTAACTACATTGATTACAGTGAGCAGGAATAAGTTCAAAGTTATGAAAACTATATTGGACAGTCACCAGGATGCTGGTTGATGATGTCACTGGTGTGCTCAATGACCTCGTAATACTCCTGCATGCGCAGCAGACACTGGCAGTAGTTAAGTGTGAGAGTGTTGGCCACCTTTTCGAGCTTTAGCCATGGGGCCTCCCAGGCCTTCTCCTAAAAGAAAATACACAAAAAAAACACATAATAAACTATGAGATGTGACTGTTTGTTGTTTATATATATATATATATATATATATATATATATATATATATATATATATATATATATATACACACACACACACACACACACACACACACACACACACACACACACACACACACACACACACACACATCACACTCTTATCCACCAGCTAGTGATCAAGCATCCATAAACTCTCTCACCTTTGACTGAACATTTTTGATGCAAAGGATTGCCTCCTTGTACTTGTTTGTGGCCTCCTCAAAGCGACCCTGTTTATACAACTTGTTCCCATGGCCATGAAGCACAGGAACAGCCTTTAGTCTCTCCTCATCATTCATCGCCCATGACTCCCTGTGATACTCGTTTGGCTGCTGAACCTGAACAAAACAATTCACAAAAACACATTCAATAATGAATATAGTGTATTAATGATATACTGTCTATAGTGTTATAGTGCGAGCCATAAAAATCTACAATGATGCTCTTGAGAATCTTATACTGAAAATAAATCCAGAGCTCAACCTAGTGGCCATTCATGAGAAGTAGTTTTGTGCATGTGCCCCACTCAAGTTCCTCTTGCATTTCTCAGACTGCTAATAAATTACAAAACATGAATCTGTTACACAATCGATTTGTGAAACACCATGACTTGCTTAATAGTTAAATGAAAGTATCACTTTCTGTATGTGTGAGTGTCAGTAAAGTAAGAGAGATGAAAATGACCTTTAATAGTTCAAGCACGAAGATGAGAGGCTGTGGTTCTTTGTGCAGCTCATCCAGATCTTCATAACCCAGCGTGTGAAATGCAAACATGTTAGCCATGCCACACGTGTGGATGTGCCAGTCCACTGGATCTTTTCCCTCCGCAATGCGGCGAAGACTTTTTGCCACCATCGGGTAAAGACCAGTGTGCTGTTTAGGAACAGACAAACCAGAGAACATTTTATATATACTGTATATATAAATACAAATCTGATTGTGATATTTGTACAAAACTGTTAGGATATTCTACTGCACCTGAAAATAAATAATGTAAAAATCTGTAGTAAGAACAGCTTTCCCTTTAGGTATGATGTTGTGAGAAGAGGTCATTTGTGTAGTGCTCAGTGTTTATACATTATACATTGGTAGCTAGGCACTTTAATTTTAATCCTTCTTTAGGCTCTTGAGCTGTACACACCAGGCTTATGTTTCTCTTATACTACTAATGCACCCAGAGCTTATGGGAGTTATTTTGCCCTCTATCACACCATAAAGTTTACTGACCAAAATATCAGCTGTCTGAATTTAATTTAATATAAAAGCTCTGCACCATGATAAAAGACAAATGCTGAGCTTGTACATAAATTACATGACAATGTCGCTTTTTTAACAAAGCTTGTTTGGCACCGTTTCTTTTCACTGTGGTTGGCATTTTGTATGGAGATACTTACATACTAATGTTGTTTTTTTCTTTGATTTTGAGATAACTGAAATATGGTACTCACGATTATGTCACACCAGAACTCTGCAACTTCTCCTATGCGCATGGACTTGAGAAGAGTCTCCCACACGTCCAGCTTGAACATGTTCCCAATCACCACTTCCATGGGCACCCCAACCTTCTTACTGTCATCCAGCACAGTGCGATCATCATTGCACAACATGGTTCGAAAATGGAAAGTCACCTGTAAAAATGAGCCAGTATGAAAAGCCAACAGAATTCAGAAAGAGCATTGAAAATCGCAAGCCAGATATTGGATGTCTATAAATTGTCTGCTGGAATATTGTAAAACCAAGCCACCGCAGGAGAACTATAGTGCTAAACAGGTTTGTATTTACGGAGCTCAGATTTACAGTATATAATCAAAGCCTCAAAGGTCTTGATTATTAGCCTTTTAGTTGAATCAGGTCTTTTCAGTCAGGGAAATTGCCAAACTCCGCAATCACGTCCCCCCTGTGGTCCAGCTTCTTACAACTCTAGTATACTATGTATTCTACTGCAAAAAAAAAGCCATAACTATTAAATTAGCATTTTACATTTTACATTGATCTGGTGGCTTAAACATCTAAACTGGTGAGGAGATTATCCAGGAAACACTGGGTATGAGCTTGAAATACCCCCTAGGTGAGATATTGCAGGAAACTATACACATATGGGCAATATATTATAACCAGTAAAACTGCCAGTATGTTTCTAAAAGGTGAGAGGAAACCAGAAAATCCAGAGGAAATCTACATAGGTAGTAACCTTCTCCAGGATAGAACTGGAGACCATTGAACTGAGTTTTTCCAGTGCATCAGCATCCCACCCACCACTTTACAACTAATATCAAGGACAATATATTCCTTAGGTTTAGAATAATTCTGTGTTTATTTTACTTTTCTCATTTACATGACATAAAATATGACACGATCAGTTCTGTTACAAATAAACCTCTATAATAATTATTACATTCTAAAAACCTGTGTCTTGTTCTTATTCTAAAATTAGTACCAAATGGTAAATATTTGTAACCTAGTTGGAAAAAAAAGCAGTATGTCAGAGGTTTGTGTGACAATTTTATGAATGTATTTGTAGAATTAGTCATTCACACACACAGTCCTACCTTAGATCCTGTGATGAATTTGGGAATCTCGCTGGTTCCTCCATACAAGATAGTTTTTTTTATTCCCTCCACACCAAGCAGCAGGCTGTCCACCATATTGTCTATATGTAAGGACAATTGTGTCCAGAGGAGTATGCTTGCACTGAATAGATGAGTATTAATGTCTGAAGTGTTGCTTGTGGATTAAAGGACAGGGATAACAGGATTAATCCTGACAGCTCCACCTGCCATCCAGAGAAGGGCTTTTCTCAGCACTTTTCACCTGTGATCATGTCTCACCAGAAAAGTCTGGAAAATGCTGGAAGACAGAGGAATGTTTGTTCCTCTGTATCAGCCTCCATGGTGGTCTACACTAACAGCAGAGGCCCATGGACTCAATGCCCTTGGTGTACACATGTGGCTGACAGCTGGAAAGTGTGCTCACAGCGCACCATCTGAAAAATGGTCCAAACATGCCGTCTACGATTACAGAGATGGGCTTTACTTATTCGCTCAGCACAGTATTACTTATATGTTGCATTAGTTAGCCACTTTACTTTAAGTTGGACTATAATGATTGTTAGGTTTGAACATTGAATGCACAGCTGTATGGGGAGGGTCCTAAAAAGGGAACTTCCTTTAAAAGGAAGCATGCATTGCTTACAAAGACAAAGTGTGCTTACATTCCTCCAATCATGTGGCCATTGCTATTGCACAACTCTTTGAAACGAGAACTCGGACCTAAGCCAATCAGAATAGACTTGCAGCATGGTTTATCTGCCCTCTAGTGACAGCAATGTGATTACTTCCATGTGCACTGTGCTCTGCAAATAGGAACTCTTTCATGTGCACTAAACTGTGTGAACATCTGGGATTTTCCAACTTTCTGGTGTTGCCCAGAAGAGGCTGAATTTCCTTGTGAGTCGGGTTCCTCTCAAGGTTTATATTTATGCTACCTCTTGGACTTGTTTCTTTAAATCTATTACCTCTGGCTTACTTAAAAATAATAATAATACTGTAAAACTACAATGTTTATTACTAAAAATGCAAACAAAGAAAAAGAGAGAGAAAAAAAAGGACTGAAAATGCACATGCACAGGGACTACATTTGTACAGAAAACTGAGTTTTAGTAGAGGTGGTAGAAACACTTTCTGATTCTGCATCTTAATTGACAATTACGTTTTATTTTCCAAACTATTTAAGGTAGTAGATATGGACATAAATATTTATTTCTAATATTTTTTGTTTTTTCTTTCCTTTCGATTTTCCACTTTTATTATTTTCTTTTTTTCTCTTCTCTTCTCTTCTCTTCTCTTCTCTTCTCTTCTCTTCTTTTCTTTTCTTTTCTTTTCTTTTCTTTTCTTTCTTCTTTTTCTTTTCTTTTCTTTGCTTTCCTTTCCTTTAGCTAAGATGAAATTCAGCAGTCATACATATAATAACAAAGTTATTGGTCTCCCTAATTCTCAAAAGACTTTAAGGTATATTTTTCATCATCTCAGTGTTGCCATGGGTACCGGATATAGTAAGTCTATGGAAAACAGCATATTTGACAAAAGGGTTGATATGCCTAATGAATTTAAAACGTCTTTAATAACTGGATTAATGCATTACTTTATTTCTAGACTGGAGATTTACATATAGTTCCATTTAATTCCCTGGAGTAGTATATAAAAGAGCATATAATCAGTAATGCTGTTTATTCATCAGTCATTGTATTACTCTGTAAATGTCAAATCATTATGCCTAGAGAGATTTAGGCAAGGCTTATGTGACCTGGAGCAGTGGAGCTGTTTTATGTAGTATAACTGTAGCAGGACTGTACACTGTGCTGCAAGGCTGGTTTGATTCTCCACCTGTCTCATTCATATAGGGATGTTACCATTTCTGTACGTCAACTCTGGTGTCTGAATGAGTCACTGTGACTGAGTCAGTCCTTTTGCGCACAAAGATGCATGTGTATGGGTGCGTGTTCGTATTAGTGAGGTGTGTTTTCAAAGAACACAATGTGCATCTTTATAATGACACCATGGAAAGCTGATTAATAATTATGTATTATGATCTGTTTTCGTAATGTGATATTATATGTTCTCTACCAGGCTCAAGTACAATAAAGCTTTCGCATTCATAAAATGATGAGGCTAAAACCCTGGAACAGGTGCTGTATAGACTTGGTGTGGAAACCAAGCCATGGTTACTGCTTTATCACTAGAAACCGTATTGGGTATGTGAGAAAGAGAAAACTGCGAGTGTCCCCTAGTTTCACTCTGCACAGCAGTGGTTCTCACAGTGGGGACATTCAAGAGTCTGTGACTATTTGACTGTGGTCCATTATTTTTTTTTATTTATTCAGTGGAATTAGCAGTGGAATTAACAACCCAGCTACATTATACTGAATACTGAGTTCTTATAGTTATTATCCTTTGTGGAGGCTCTCTTTAACAGAATAGGTTTCATTCAAACTTGAGATACTCAAACATTATCAACATTTTATTAAATACAATATATACTATTGAATATATTACTATAACAGTGTTCATGGATAAATCTAAGTGATTGTGTGATGAATGTATTTTTAAAAAATATTTTTTTAATGTAAGAGTTATATGGATTTCCAACTACACATGGGAACACCTGGTGTAAGAAAGTTGGGACTGGTCAAACACTTCTCCACCACTGGGAGCTAGCCTTTTCACACTCTCGCCTGTGTGCATTCACGCAGCACGACATCTGTGTGGAGCACATCAACACCTCCTTTATTCACTGAAATGTCATCTCTGAAGATTTCAACAAGTCAGGCCTGGACCCCTATCTAAATCACAGTCTCCCTGGCCTTGACACCTCTGCCTACAACAGCTCTGCTCTCTGATATTCTATTCACCCACACATAGTGAGTGAAACCGTTACTGTTTATGTCCTGACAATCCGCTTTTATCAGTGGCTCACACACCATGAAGTTGCTGCCTCAGTAGTTTTAAAATGGTCTCCCGAATGAAAACTGCTCCACCATGTCCAAAAAGTGTTGCATGATGACAAAAACTGACCAGCTGATCAGCAGAGTGCAGACATGAATTTAAGTCTTTGATTTGATCTTTCACTTTATATTTTATTTCCATTAGTATATCTGTAAATTCAGTGCCTTTTACTTGTAATGCTATTAGAAAACTGCCTCCTGACAAATGAAAGATTTATTTTGGAATAAATTCAATTCCTAAAAAAGCACAGATATTTTTTTAATGAAGCAGAATGTTAATGGATCAAAGATTTTAAATATATATGAGTTATTTGTTTTATGCTAGACCTTTGTGGGTTTCCTGTACAGTGTAATTATGTAGGTCTTTTGAGGGTTATCGGGTTATCATGAAGTGAAGACATCACAGCTTTCAAAATACTCTTGGTGACATCATGTTCTTATCTAACCTTTGCAATCAAATCAAAAGCAAACCAAAATTGTCTGTCTGGATGCAGTTGCTTAATCTAACAGTAAAAAACGAGTGGAATTCGGTGGAATCAATAACAGAATGGTATGAGGATTAGAAGTTCAAAGTGCAGATGAATGTATTGCAGCATGGAACACTTGTGGAACTTAGATAAAAACATTCAATTAACTAGCCGGCATTCCCATCTTCCAAAAAATGGCCAAATACATTTTAAATGGGAACAATAAAAATGAAGCCTATTGAAATGACAATAAGTAGATGCTTTATCATATTTAGGTCTATGGTGGATCTGGAGCCTATTCTAGGAACACTGTTTGTGTAGTATGAATACACCCTGAATGTGATGCCAGTCTATCGCAGAGTACCAGACACACACAGTTACACAAAGATTCACAACTGGGTAATTAAACACCTAATTATTTAACTGCCAGCATGTTTTTTGGGATTTGAGTGGAAAACCAGAGATCTAGAGGAAACCATGCAAACACAGAACATGCAAAGAAACCAAAGACCAGTAACTAACCTGAGCTCCAGATTAAACCAGGGACCCTGATATTTAGGTTAAATTCGGTGTATGCCACAATGTCCAAATTGGAAATTAATGTATACAAATGTTATCAGATGCTCTGTTAGTTGTTTTGGTTTATTATTTATAAACTCACATTCTATTTTTTACATTTAAATTATATTGGAATAAATAAATGCCCTTAGACTGGATGACAATTTAAAACATTTTTTGACCGTTTTATCATTAATGTATGAAGGAAATGCTTGAAATCTCCAGTAGGTAGATGATCATGATTTTTAACCTTTCAAAAAACAACAACAACAAAAAAAAAGTAGTCATCCTGATTTTTATAAGCAGGATAATTATTATAATTAAGAACTTTCACTTATGCACATGCTCCGTGATATAATGAGACATGCAGCTACAGAGTTGTCCCGGCCTGTACAGTAGACACACCTCATGTAATATTTGGCACAGAAGTAGAGGCTGATGTTATTCAAGCCTCTTTTCAGATTAACACAGCATTGCAGTATAAGGTCCCTGGACTTCAGATTCAAGCTTCAGGTTTCAGTTGGATTCAGAGCTGCCTGTAGCACATACACTTTCTGCCCTTTAATTTTATTAAATGACATTTTATTTTTGCTTTTAGCTACACATCAAATTATTTGCTATTACCAAAATACTTAAATTGGATTATTTTTAAATTTTGTGGAAACAAGTGTAACACCACCACCTATAGCTGAGGCTGATTTCTTTCTCAGACTCATGCTAAACTGACAAAATGACATGCTGACATGCCGTAGAAAATATCACTGACACATCGGCATCAGATGATTAGCAGTGACTCAGAACGTATTTGTAAAGTACAGTTGTGGGTGAAGGGAACACAAAGGAAGTAGATCATTAGTATTTTTTTATTTTCTCCTAAATGCTGTTGGAGTACAAAGCAAAAGTAACCTGTCCGATTAAAGTATATAGAAACTAGACATCAAACATGTAGCTATCTTTATGTGTGTGTAATCTTTTTATAGCATAAGTGAGACATTGTGATGTAATGTACTGCTTAATGCTGACACTTTTATAACTTGAGCTTTTGTTAGGTGTTAGATTATGATGCTCTCATTTAAAATATTAACCATTCACCACTGCTTACATGTACACAAACCCTCATGTTCTTACATTATGACGTCCAATGAGCCTAGCAATTCTATAAGCTTCAGTACTGAGATATATATTCTGGGATGACTCAGGGATTAGACACTGTTTAACCTCTTTACATTTTTCAGAATCACAGCCTTAAAGAATTTAAACATTGAAAAAGACATGTAAAAAAAAAGATGCCTCGTACAGGCATCTGGGGCTTCTTATTACTGAGACAAAGGCAAAGAGATTGATGCACATACAGTATGGTCATTTTATATGATGAGTTCACAACAAATTATGGGATCTCTGAATTTGACGCATTAATCCTATAATTCTAATCTGGATTATATTCTACAGGTCAGACTAGGGTATACCTAAATCAATTACACAAAATTGGAAAGAAAATGAGGAGCTCTGTATTTAATTGGAAGGTCAAAATAGAGCATAAAGTCATAGCCTATTTACAAATCAGAGTATTTCTGTTAGTCTGATTATAATCACCTTTCTCCAACACATTATTAAGGATACAATTTGCTTGTTTTAGCAGTTTAGTGTACAATTTGGATATGCATGTTAATTCTGCACTACCAGTGTGGGGTATGCTTTTAATTCAGAACTGATATAAACCTTATTCCTCTTCTCATAAACCAACCAAACAACTCCAAACTCCTTTTCCAAACTCATAAACCACATCACCAGCTCAAACCAACTAGTCAACAGAACTTGTATGTTGGCACGCTAGAGAGGAATTCTGTATGGAATGTGTGACTCAAATTCCTCAAAGACAGACTCATGCTGAGAGTCTGGAAATTCATTTTTACAGACCGCAACCAAAGCTGGGATGAATTAATTTGTTCATCTCTGCAGAGACAGAGCAAAAAGGTCTAAACAGACATTAGCAGCAATTTGGGTAGACGTGAGGAAAAAACACATTTTCTTTTAACATTAGCATTTTGTCCAAATAAGTCAACAGATAGAAAATGCTAAGTATAACCCATTCTACTAGCAAAAATAGCAGTGTAATTCTATTTAATAGCTTTACTACATAGAGCACACATGCAAGTGATTGTTTCAAAATACTTCATTGTCTTAGGTACAAACATAACATGAGACACACGCAATTGTAGTTCACAGTGTATTTGCGATGTCTAGGAAAGATATAGGAGCCAAACAAACCTCCTTTCTTTTTTCCCTGAATAATTAAATCGTTTGTATAACAAGCAAACTTCTTGTCATTTTATTTACCTCCCACTCCTTTACCCTCCTTATATACTTATGATATTCATGGTCTATATTCAAGGCCATTCCTTCCTTCAAAGGAGCACAAAAGATATGCACATGATATGACAGTAGGGCAAGGTTTCAGTTATTGCACCACTCGTAATCTCTTGCTTTTTGTTATATTATTACCAGAACAACCATCATAATATAGACATTATGGTCACTTAGATAATAATTTAGAAATGTCTGTAAAAGTTATTTACTTTTATCTAGGCATATTTAAACAAGTTCCCTTGATTTCCTCCAAACTGTAAGCTCCTATCCAAAAATGCTGCTCCTATCTGTTGACAAAACATCACAAATGAGACAAAATAAAGCTAAGAACATTTAAACTGACTTTTCTATCAAAGACATTTGGCATAACCCAGATAGTGTAGTACATTAGCTAAATCTGCACTAGATAATATAAGAATAGAACATGCCAGATAGATTCATTCCCTTAACCAATTTTCTTTTTATAATTTATAGTTATATGCTATAAATAACTATATTATTTAATGTATCATTGAATATATTATATTATATTATATTATATTATATTATATTATATTATATTATATTATATTATATTATATTATATTATATTATATTATATAGGGGGAGTGGTGGCTCCAGCGGTCAAGGCGCTGGGTTACCGATGGGAAGGTCGGGGGTTCAAGCCCCGGTATCGCCAAGCTGCCACTCTTGGGCCCTTGCTCAAGGGCCCAAGAGTGGCAGCTTGCTCAAGGGCCCAAGCTGCCACTCTTGGGCCCTTGAGCAAGGCCCTTAACCCTCTATGCTCCAGGGGACCCTTACGAGAAAAATAAATCAAGGACCGTGACGTCGGAGCGACGTGGGGCCGCCTTCCCGTGGGCTTACCACCTGCAGGAGGGACCGTAAGGGACCGGTGCTGAGAGGATTGGGCAGCAGTCGAAGGCGGGGGCCTTGACAGCCCGATCCCTGGACACGGAGAAGTGTCTGGGGAATCTGCTTAGACTGCTGCCCCCGCGACCCGAATTACGGATAAGCGGGAGAAAATAAAATGAAATATTATATTATATTATAGTTATAGTTGATGTTTGTTAACATGCTTATGCTCTCTCTGTCCTGATTGGCAATTTTGTACATTGCCTTCTTTTGTGTCTATAGATGAGTCATGATAATTACGGCATATGCCGTAGGAGTACAAATTACTTGAATAACTATTAGGGTTATCAGGTTTTGCACAGCAGCTCAACATTAAATTCCAGAGATTTTTCCCTTAAATAATCATCTACATGTTTTCTATTTTTTTTTTATTTAATTCACTTAAAGTATCAAATAAAGAGTACAATATGTGACAAAAAAGTCTGACTACAAATACTTAGCAAGTTTTATTGTTTTTTATACATTTTTCTTAGCCAGGTTTTTTTTTATTTTTAATTATACATATTTAGGAATATATATATATATATATATATATATATATATATATATATATATATATATATATATATATATATATATATATATATATATATATGTGTGTGTGTGTATATATGTGTATATATACTTTTTTTGTATAGAAAACACTCAAATGTTAAAAAGTTTAATTTATTTAAATGTATTTAATTTAATGTATTTAATTTAACAATGTATTTAACACTCAGTATGTTAAAATATTTGATCAAGGAGAGGTATGATCAACTACAGCAAACACTTTCAATAAGTCAAAGTTTGTAGCAAGTATATAGAAAGCACTGATTTATTGAAATGACACGTCTACACATGAGTGAATAGGACTGAGCCTTAGAGCATGCATAGCATGGCTTTGCTAGCTCAAAGCAGTGATAACTGAGGGCTTTGCCAGTATTTAACAGAGCAGAGCACTCGCGAATGCACTCAGTGACCCTCCTGAGTCATGCTGCTTGTCCTCACACATTAAAATGGGTCAATTAAAAAAAACAGGCAGGGGGGCTTAGAAGGTTCAGTGGTGGTGAAAAAAAGAACTCCGGCTCTGTGACTGCCAGAGCTGCTTCATGCCCAGGGAGAACCTGACCTGAGCTACGATTGACAATTTCCTCAAGTATGTAATCATGCAGCTCACGCAGCTCATAGCCCAGATGAGCACTGCAGCCTGAAGATCATCTAAATGAAAGGCAGACTGATCACACATGCACCCACATGTGGTACACAGAGCAAAGGGGACATTTCAGCGCAGCTCTTTAGAGAATAGTAAACGCTCAAATGAATTGCATTGCTTTAGCACATTAGGGTTTACTGTAGGACAGCAGGGAAGGGAAGCAGGAGCGTGTCAAAAGACAAAGGATCAGTGTTAAAGGCTGCTGAGATGCTGCCGTTCCTGTTTCATTATACAGTATGTCTCACTAACTCTCTGTTCAGTTGTCATGTGACCTGTTCACAGACACAGTAATCTTCTCCAAAGGACTTGTAGCTGTAAAACTACAAAGGAGAGGTACAGAGTAAAAGTTTAATTGTACACACATGTTACACATTTGTTACAATTTGGGATTTGTCAGTTGTCTAACTGACACTTGTGTTAGAAGTGACCTCAGCATTAAAAAGTGATAGGTTACTACAGTCATTCAACTACACAAGCAGTCAAGGCCTCTAGTGCACCTAATTTTATCTCTGTTAAGTAACCTCTGCTTTATACTCTTGTTCCAGCAAGTGGCACCTCTTGGCAAAACCATCAGCATGACTGGAAAGGAGCTAAATATGGATTCACTAACACCAACGCAGCTAATCAGGTTTCTCATAAATCATAGAGCGAGTGTGCACATTCAGTGTAAATAATATTTCATGGATCCACAACCAAAGCTATTTTATAAACATAAATAAAAAATAGTCACATTTAACAATTATGTATACTTATTTACTGCTAGAAATGTAATTCTTACAATACTACACGCCTACTGAGCAAATGGTTCTCCTAAAGTTTCTGTTCTGATCCCACCAAATGGCAAAAGTAGATGTGAAAAAACAACTACAGAATGACAAGAACACCTTTTAACGATTTCTAATTTTATTACATTTGAAACCAACACTGATCATATTTGTTACTGTGTTAGGAATGTAACTAATATTGAACAAATAATGTGTTATAAACAACTACAAATAGGAAAGGCATTATTTTTTTTGTTTGTTTGTTTTTTTTTTTTAAGAGAATCTGGTATTTACTTTCTTGCCCGAGGGATTTTCATAAAGGTGGAAGTGTAGTTAGATATAAAGCTCAGAATAACCAAGAAAAAAACATTAATGTGAATAATAGTGTGTACATTGCGATGCGTTTACAGTGTTTGTTCATTAATCCTTATTTATCTCCATCGTCATTTTGGCCATGTTTTTAATTAGGATCCTAGTTAGTTTATTTGTTGGGATACAGAAATGTCGTACGCTGGTATTATCCAAAATAATAGATGAGTGAGTGGAATTTTTCATTGTAGATACGGACATTGTCATTGTTTTACATTCTTATGCAAATAAGTAACTTCCTCAAGGAAACACATTTATATGACTTCCATAAGTAAAAAAAAAAACAACAGTAACCAGTAAATAACAGTAAAAAGTTGGTACTGATCTTAAAAATCTGTTACAATAATTTATAAATCATCATAAAAAATTGCAGAACCCGCTTCAGTTATTATTGGTGCAGTAGATAATAGATAATGTTTCGCACTATAGGCTGCACAGTTTTTGAATATTCGGAGCACGAAGAAACTGAGACCTTTCAGATTTGCTGAAAACAAACAGCAAAATGAAGACATTTGCTAAGGCACCATGCTCCTAAATACTGTCTGGTATTTCTCCTGTCAGATGTTCCATGGAAATACATAATCATTAAGGGGGAAGAGAATCAGGATGAGTACCTGACGTGTCCTACTCTCACATTTTTCCCCTCTCATCCCAACTTGTGGCAACAAGGACACATTAAACGTGTCACATTGCCGGTGGCCTGGCTTTGCCGTATGCGTCACAGAGCTGGTTCAAGGCTTCAGTGGAACAGGGGGTTAGTTAGTCACTCAGACATGGCGGTGGCGGTGGGTGTGCATGTGCTCTGAGTCATCAGGATGCATTCAGACATCCGCTCATGTTATTTTCCAGTAGTTAATGAGCTGGCCAGACACAGGCTATCGTTTATTATAGGCCTCAAAATGATGGACTCATCTATTTATCTGGGGATCAATAGTCTTAAACGTTATCCTGGGCTTGAAGCATGATTCACATTTTTATGCTTTTATAATAAATACGATCCGATTCTTCATTTGGTTTCTAAATATATTACAGAACACATTTGTTTTTAACTGTGGATAACTGCGTTAAAACCGCAATATGCTGTCCTATTGTTAGTGATATGAATTACGTGAGATTTAAAAAGTAGATTCAAAAACATGGTAAGCTCCACTCTACACACTGTACGTGAGAGCGAGAAAGCTTATTGTCATGAGTCATGCTTTATTTGTGCGTACTACGTCGTCTCAGGCTTCGCACACAAAATGGCCTCTGCTAAGCAAACTAATGATAAGGCCAAAAGAAATTTGCTTTGGTCATGGTAAAGTGCTGTACTTGGACTTACTTGTATAGAGATGAAAAATAAAAAAATAAAAAAATTCATAATCCATTTAATTGACAGACAACTTTAAACAAGAGGCTGCCGAGTATTTCATTACCTCCTTCCACCTGGGTGAAAGTGAGTCTCACAGCACTACTTGTGTTCAGATGACTCATTGAACAGAGAGGCAGTGCTCTGTCTCAGTCACAAGGCCAAAGATCAAGCTGGCTTGCAAGAGGTCTGGCACAATGTCGCAACATGAATGTTTCATCAGGTGCAGTGATCTCCTGTCTGCCTGGAACTCAGTGTAATCTGGGTAAGCAGCTTTGACCTGATGCTGAGTATCTTGCCCTAGAACCCTGTTTCCCTTCTTCAGGTGGCATGAGAACAGACATCAAACCAGACACAGAAATAAACAAACATTAGTAACTTGGGACTTCACAGAATGTCAACATTCCTGTCTACAGTTCAGATTGAGTAAATGCTGAGTTATGACACTTACAGAGGAACTACAACATTAGAGCTTTGGTGCTTCACACAACCCCTTTCAGTTTAAATATTATCTAATGTGTTGAAAGCAAGTGCTTTGAAATCGCACTGCTGACTGATCGATATCACCCTTCACTGCGTTATTAAGGAGCATCTGACCCTTTCCTGTGTCATTTTATTGCTCTTCCTGTTAGCAATAAAATAAAGTTTTAACCTTTATACAAATCTGTACAATGTCGGTCTCTTTCTACGCAACCCATTTCACAATTAATTTCTTATAACTTTTTTTTTTTTTTTGACAACTTCATGCTGTCACACACACACACGTTTCAGCACAAGATGGTCAAAGAAACAGTTAAATGTTAATCAGAGCAAACCTTGATTACTTTGCACATGCTTAACTGAAATGTTTTCCCTCAGCTGTGAATATTCAGTATGCCTTTAATGCACCTTCATTTGCTAGAAAAGAATTTAAACCATAATTTTCACAAATGAGCAAATCACAATATATAGCATAATATAACAAATAAAAATATCAGAGACAGTGTGTTGGTAAAATAATTTATAATGCACTTCAAAAGAAAAAAATAAATAAAATAAAAAATAAAAATATTATATATATATATATATATATATATATATATATATATATATATATATATATATATATATATATATATATATATATATATATATAGGGAAAACCAGAGGTGGTTTATGTTATACAAACATAGTGGTATGCTACAGATCAACAATATATATAAAAAAAACGTTTTGTTAACATTCATGTAAAGACCATGATTAAGTAGGAGTGTAAAATGCAAAAATTGCAAAATGTATTCTTAAAAAGTTTGGCATTCTTTAAACAAAAAAACCCAAAAAAAGAAGTTACCTAACAAACATTTACAACAGTCAAAAATACTGATCCTGACAGATCCTCAAAGATGAAGCAGAACAAAAACATAGAAAGTGTGGGCTTCACTTTTCATACCATGGGCATCTGGTTCTGCTGAGTGACAAGAACATTTTCTACCTCACTTTTCATCTGGTTAGGAGGCGCAAGATATTTTCATATCCTGTTTGCGGCACTGCTGTTGCCCTTGAACTGAGGCCTATTGCTTGCTAAGGGTCAGGCACTGTGTGTTCATATATGTGTGTGTGTGTGTGTGTGTGTGTGTGTGTGTGTGTGTGCGCGCGCGCACGCACGCACGCATGTTTGTATGCATGTGTATATCCAAGAGTGTCAGTGGTTGTACTCATGCACAGTATGCATAAGCCGAATAAATAAACCCAAAATCACATACCACAGCAGGGCCCTGTGGGGAAAAAAAAGGGGAAGTTACAGATGCAAGTCCAGCATGTGTGTTTTTTGTTCATACTCTGGAAGAACCTGGTGACTTATTCATAAACAGAAACACATGTAAAGGCCTGGGCTTGTGTCCAGAGAACACAGTAACATCCATAAGAGAACTGCACTTCTTCCTTTAACCATGTAAAATATTTTGATCAGCAGTAGACAGGTTGAAAGGGTGTTTCCCTGGCCTGTTCCACACCCAAATAAGGGCAGGAGCATCTCATCCATTTAGGAATGTTGCTGACTCAGCATGGGCCTTGCCAGTAGGTTTAGTTTATGCTTGCAGAGAATGCAGAGCCAGGCCCAGACAGCTCACGTGACACCTTCCAAATGGGGCATGAGGGGAAATTGGGATGAGGTGGATAAACGAATTAGGTTTAAAAACCTGAGATTGATTTTGAGTTCTCTACCATCAGGCTCGTGTCCGATTCCCCCAACTCATGACTTGATAGTCTCGTTCTAGGCTGGGGTGCCAGGAAAGAGCCAACCACAACAGTTCTTCAGCTGGCAGCTTTAGCTGATACACAAGGACATAAAGCTTGCCAGTGAAGAACTGCTGCGGGTCAGCCAGTGGGCAGCCGGACATGCTCTGGACACTCCAAGTGATGGAGAGGATCAACCTGTGGAAACAAAAAGAAAAAGAGGTCTATATAAGACTAAGCTTAGAACCATGCAGGAGATCTTGTAAGGGAAGATTTTTCATTTCTAATGCACAATTTGTTTTATTATCTCAACCCAGCCATTGCCAGATGAAGCATGGTAAAAGGAGACATATAAAGGCTGATAATGAAGCTATGTGGATGGGGTTTCAGCTGCACCTCCCCTCTCTGCCACAGCTATGCAGGCTAGAACAAGCAGTGGAGTCATGTGCTCACTGCCCAAGGGGTTTTTTAGCCTGAGCCGGCCTGCTACTGCTTCCCCATTTACTGCGCTTAGCTCAGCTCCACTCAATCCTGCCTTTTCTGCTACTGTCAGCTCAGAACAGCACCAGAACTTGGGTCGAACGAGAACCAGTTCTCCATCAGTTCTTCAAAAAGCTGTAGTTCTCAAATTACAGCAATGCAGGTCTTACATCCTCTCAAAACTTTAGTTTTTTGTTGTTTTTATCTCCAAGATGCAAACTAATTTAAATTCATGAGGATTAAGATAATTGATTATATTACAAATAAAACTATTTAACTAAAAAATGCTTCTAATGACAAAAAGGGCATGTGACAGGGCAAGACGGTGTTATGCAAAATGTATTTCATAATATAGAAGCCGTCCTCATGACAGAAACCTCAACGAGTCAGAGAGTCTGGAAGCCTCCGTGTCAGTGTGCAGTTAAAGGTGGCTCTGTTGAGCTGAGGTTTTTTTTCTTTTTCTTTTTTTTGCAGTTCAAGGACGAGAGCGGGGTTAGCCCAGCCTCAGTAGCGCACTGAACCCAGCGACCCTGCAGCACCATGTAAAGAGCCAATCCACACAGCCCCGTCCAAGGACAGGACACCCACAAACTAACACATTCTCACAGGCAAACTCACTAACTCCTACAAACTCGCTCCCACACACTCACCACACTGCACAAATACGCCCCTACACTCACTCACCCACATAAAAACACAATCTTGCCAAACAGCAAAACCTTTTAAATCTAGCCACGCTCATTTGACCAGGTAGCTGAGGGGTTCGAGCCAGCAGCGTGTTGGCGTCGCATCCAACCATGCATCCGTTCTGTTTACAATGACTGAAATTACTTTGAGTAGTAGCTTCCACTGTGTCTAAAACAGGTTATCAGACACCAAGGCAACTGAATCAGCCTTTGTCTGAGGTGGAGATAAAGTCCACTCTGCGGCCAGGATACTGATGGCGAAGAGAATCGTGAGCTACCGTTACACAGAGAGCAAGATTCTCTCTCCTTCTCATACACGTGACCTCTGCTGCACTACATCGTAAAACTGCACCTCTTACACCTCTTTATACCAGAAGCAGCAGCATTTCCAAGGACCTTTAATTTTGATTCAGAAATGCTTTTTTAACCTAATTTTAATTCAGGCATAATGTTTTTTCATTATGGATGGAATGTCAGAATGATTTTCAATTTAAATAAGATACGATACGACTTCAAATTCACGTTTTTATTTGGACGTTCTACCATCGCTACATGACGGCTAAAAAAATTGTGGAACATGAGCTTTGGAAAAAAAAATACGAGTGGATTATTATTTTTTTTATGTGAAATTAATTTTTTTTATTAAATTGTTTGCTTATATTTAAATGATTAAAATTTGAATGTAATATCTGAATCTGATATTTCATTGTTTAGTGTTTTCATGAGAAATGTTTTTTTAATTCTGTACATGTGCATAAACCTATTAAATCACAACCGTGCACCAATCCTATACAACAGATTCACAAAGCATTAATAGATCTATTCTTTTTCACTTCCTTACACAATAGACAACAAAACCATTTACTGTTTAAGCAAAAACCACATAGTTCCTCCTGACAGGCTGTGCTAGTTTCCATAAAGCACTTCAAACTGAATTGTCACTGTTCCAAGGTATATGCAGGTTTCCTTCCTACATCGAGATGCACTGCCACAAAGCCACACTCTGCTCTCTGAGCTAAAAGCTTCATTCATGAGCGGTCTGCTTTGCACACAATGAAGCATATTTAACCATAGCCCACTCTTCCTGTCTCACACACCGTGACTCATTCACATACGCACACTCGCAACGGCTCAAAAATCCCATTGCAGAACACTATGTTCACAGAGGGTCAGTAATCCTATGGATGCAGACGTTTCCTGGGATAAATTACACTCCAACAACTCTGCTCTTTGAGAAAGACTTTTCATAGACACACCTCTCTCAATATGTGCTCTTTACCCAGCACATCCCAATGAACTGGTTTCCAAGAGAAAAGAATGCATTAAGCAATAGCCAGACTCACTTTATCCTTTCTGAATGTGTTGCAGTTGCACTTGAATTTAATTGCACATAGTTTTCTCCTATTTGCTTAAGATATGTCTTTAGCAACTTTAACCACCTTCACTAGCTATGTAAGGGTACAGTTCAATGGAGATTCTTTAATTAGACCCCAAACCTCAGTTTGCCTTAGTCATTTGAAAAACAGAGAGGTCAGTGCTGAGGTGACAACACAATGATTAAAATCAGCCATGTTGGAAACTCTGAGCTCCCAGGAAGAGAAGGTACATTCAAGCCATACTTGCCCTGTCGAGAATGAAGGAAGGGAGGGGGGGGGAGAGAAACAGGAGAGAGAGAGAGAGAGAGAGAGAGAGAGAGAGAGAGAGAGAGAGAGGTTAAAGGAAAGACAAGCCTAGTGGTTAAGAAGCTTGACAAACTAGTCTTTGGGTGCTTCAAAAATTTGAGGCTTGCGTTCTTAAACTGGCAGCAAAAAACACCACAACCCTGGTGGAAAAAAAGTACCTTAATTTAGCTCTGAAATACCACGAGAGATGCAGTGCAGAAATGATCAGAGGAATTAAGTCAGGGTTACCGTATATCACTTTCACCCAAATTCAGCAGAGTTTATGCTTGATTTGTGGGTCTGTCATGGCACAGTCTCTAATTTCATGCCTTTTCTAGCTTTAGCCCATTTGGCCAGAGTATCAAACGCTGGACATAGCTCACATTTCTCTCAATAATCAATGAATATTTAGAGTGCAAAAGCTAAATCCAGGAAGTAAAAATAGCAGGCAGGCATTTGCAGTCACAGTGTAGACTTCAATCAAAGAAAAAAAAATTTGGGAGTAGCACACGTTCCTGTAAACAGTAAGGTCAAGGTTTTAAAAATAAATACATTCGTTAATTATGAATGCAAATAACAACCGTTTGACCCCTTTATCACATGAAACTGCCATGATTGTTTTGTCAGTGTTATTTTCTCGTAATAAAGAAAATGACATCAGAAGCATGCACTTCTTAAAACCAGGCCTTAAGATTGACCAGTGGAAATTCTCGATAAATACATTCATGAAGCTTGTGCTTGAAATAAGTGACAGATGATGCACTATTAATGCCGAAAGTCCAGCACCATTCTGGAGCTGTGCTCTCTCTCCATCTGCGCTGTTCTCACAGAACTATACTGTACAGTACTGCAGTACTGCATTATTCATGGTGAACGCTTGTGTGGGAAGAAGCATGTTCACTTGACATCTCTTTAATCAAACGGTTAGCTTGCATCAGGCTTTGCCAGAACCAAGGAAGTTCACCAGGTTAAATCCAATGGCAGTTTGACCTCAGTCAGCCAACTATGACTCATTTCTCGAGTAGCGAAGGAGACGTGAGAGCAAAAGTAAGATACTGAGAAACATATGTTAAGCGCAGAGGCAGAAGGAAAAACAAAAACTACAGGATAAGAGGAAGAAGGGTTATTATCTCCCCCCCAAAAAAAAATACAAGCCATTATGTTGCAAGCTGCACCTGCAGTTCAGAAATAGCTTTTTTGTGACTGAGGATCTCTACGTGTATGCGGAGGTAAACAGGAAGTTCAATAAGGACTTATATACTGCCATACCTGCCTGTCTAAATGAAGCTGTTGACTCCTGGTGTCAGTAATGATGCTCATCCTGCAATTTATACTATGAGATCTCAGGGGTGTAACGGTACACAAAATTCACGGTTTGGTACTTACCTCAGTTTTTAAGTCACGGTCAGTAAAATTTTTGCACAGTTAGGGGGAAGAAATGCAAAACCTTTTTGATCAACACAGATTATTAATATTATCATTTGTGGACATCAACAGTTTACATTTGTAAAACAATTTTAAATAAAATGCCTGCTTGGTTAAATAATATGGTATAATATTTTAAATAAAATAGTGCAATACACAAAAATCTCGTTCCTTCTCAAATTAATGCAATACACTTTTTATTTGCTATATTGATTAAAAATAGTAATCAATTAGATTGTCACAAAAATAAATAAATAGAAAATTTTTATTAAACAGTTTACATTTGTTAGACCTTAGATGTGTGTGTTTTACATTTAAGATTAAATTTTTTAAAGATATGATTTACTTAACTGTTCTACTTATTTCAGCATACTTTAACAAATGTTTTCATTCCTTCCTTCACTCCCTTAAAAAGAGAACTCTGTCTCGGAAATAAGATTTGTTTTGTGCATGCATGAAAACGCTAAAAAATCCATAGCGTTAGCTGCTAGCCACATCCTGGTTGGCGTTTTCATGCATGCACAAAACAAATCTTCTTTCCGGTACAAAGTGAGTAGTCACAGTGACACTGCGCCAACTCTAGTTTCCTTTTTATACCCCTGCCATTGTTGTGTATGTTTAAAAAATAATAATAAAACTCAAAGTGCGAGACGGAGACAGAAAACCCTGTACCGAAAGATTTCGGTACAAATACACATACTCTTATACTATGAGCTCTCTGTTAATAAGATATACCATGTGCTTCCTGTCATCCTGTGAAATAAACACAGCCTGTATATCCTCCCGGGGCAATCTATACAGCCCCTTTAAAGCCACCTCAGCATCCAGTGCAGCTGCTATGTGTTCAAGGTCTGGTGTAGTTTCCCTGTGGAATTTAGTGGATGAACCAGATTGGTTACAGATGCCATGATCATAAGAAAAGAAAGAGGAAAAATAGGAAAACCACCAGCCTAAAACTCATTGCATTCTAGCTTTGGGTAGAAGTTAAACTGTTGTACACATCACAATGTTAAAGCAAGTGATTGGGATCGTTTGTTCACTTCATTTTGTGCAAATTAAGCATCAGGATTAAATCTGCAAAGAAATTATCCACAATAAAAAATGAAAAATCCACAACCAAGACACATTTGCAACAGATTCCAGGTCTGGAACATAGGAGTTCCAAGACCAGTTTACACGTTATATTATGAAATATAAATTAATCTGCGTTTCCAAACCCCATGTGACCCTAACCAGTAGGTGGCACACAATATAAAACATTATGAAGATTTAAAACAGCACAAAAAAACCATGAGTGGCAACCAGAAAAGTAAGTGAGTGGAATAAGCTTCAACTTGCATATAATGTTGCTATACAGTTACGGATTTCAGTCTGGTCAAACATGTGGAGATGCTTTAAGTGTAAATGCTTGGGGTTAAATAATATCAGAACACAATGCAGAAACAAGACGTGTGATGCTAGGTGTAAAAGGGATCGGGGAAAAAGAGGACAGCCAAATGAGATCTTAATTGAAGGAGTGAAGCGAAAGGAGAAAATTATGTGCACACTGGAGTAAATTACTGGCCCTCGTCCCTGTGCAGCCTCGACTTCCCCAAACTGCTGTTTGAGAATAAAGACTTTGTTTGTGCTTGGTCCTGCGAGCTGCAGGCTTTCGTTTGACTTGTCAGCGCCTTACACTCATCTCTCTGTAGCCTACTCTCTCACGGTGAACTTTGCCCCCAATGCTAAACACATTCCATTAGCTGCTTGCTAAACAGACAAGCAAATAAACAAAATAGTTTGATGTGAAAAAGGAAATTCCACCAGGATCATACAATGGAAGCGACTCTGTGCGGGAATTCAGAAGTGGCAAAGCTATTTCAGGAATTCATCTAATCTCCAGCTAATATTGGAGCTGAAGGGAGAGGGGTCTGTCTATAAATCACCTCATCAAACTACACAGACCCACATTTGGCAACAGCAACACACACACACACACACACACACACACACACACACACACACACACACACACACACACACACACACACACACACACACACAAACACACACAAACACAAACACACACAAAGGTTTAGTGGGAGTTCATATAAAAGTAAAAATAGGGGCACAAACCACGTGTAGTTTGAATCATTTTTTTCATTAGATAAATTCTTTCTTGAAGGCTTACAGTATCCAAATTTTACTTATTTATTTATATTTGACAAAGCCAATTTGTTGTGATACTGAATCAGTGCTGAGGCATCTTCATTTATCTATGCACACTTCATTATATATCAATTAAATAAAATCTTTGTTTGATATATTAGTCTTCCTTCATCTCCTCTCTGCACAGAATACATCAATGTTCAGATGAGCAAAATATTTCATTAGTTGTACATTTTTCAGAAGAGCTGCTAAAAGATTCCTTGACACAAATGGACATTAACACTGTAAAGTAACCACAGTGCACTTTAACCTTAACTCATTCTCTTCATCTGTTGATTTTTGATCATGGGATTCACTAGCTCACTGTTTACTGAAGTATGTGCTACTAACAAAAAAATGTCATTAAATTACATTATCTAAACTTCATGCTCTGAACATTTATAGGTCACCATTAAAACGACTAGTGTTAAAGATATGATATGTAATTTGGATTGTCCTGGTATAATGTTCTCTCTCAAATCATGTCACCTAAAAAAAATACATGCAATATGTTCTACCTAGGATGGAATATGTGAAAGGTGGAGGTGAGTTAACAAGTAAAAACATTGGCTGGATTTTTCTGGTTTGACCTCTACAGAGATATTTTGTTAAAACTCCTATAAAGCCTTATGGAAACATAAACGTGCATAAAACACGTCTACACTATGATGGCCTGGGTATATGGTTAACAATGATACTAGTAATTTATTGTGTCATTAAAAAACAGCGATACTCTTTTCAAATGCATGGCTACAAACCACCACTTACCCTTACGGCTAAATAGGTCATTGGAAACCAGTCTTAGATTTATACACCACAGGTCTGTTCCTGCAGCTTTCCCTCCACCCATCCTTCTCTTTCTAACTCCTTTCCATTTCTCTTTCTGTAGTTCTTTCCATTGGTCAGGTTCCTGTGCCACACATTCTTAGGATGCCTGGTACATATGGTAAAAATTCCATTCAGTCTGGTGAGGCCCTCCATGCTGTCTGAACTGCTCTGTGCTAGATGGACTCCACCCTGCCTCAGAGCCAGGCCGGCATATGCTCCCTCCCTCGTTCTTAGAGAAAGAACCTTAAGGAGTCAGAAAGATTCCGTAATATGAAATGAACAAGAGTGGCCTAAGTGGAAATGCTTTCTGCAAAGGCTGTTTGTGCATGTTAGTGGCTCATATTCACAGTCAGAAAAACCCCACAGACCATTTAATCAACAGGCCTTTGAGGAAAGATGGCATTGGCAAATTAACTAATATCATAAATCAATACAAATTCCAAATAATTGAAAACTAAACTGATGATTAGACTACATAATGTGTGACTTTTCCTATGTTGCTTATGTGTCATAGCATTTCTACACAAAAATGCTGCCTGAGACCCAGTTCTGCTCCGGAATGGAGCTATTAAGAAGAGAAATGTTTGCAGGCCCAGTTCTATCACTGGCTTGTCTGAATGTCCAGCATTCGGTCCCAGAGGACCAAGCGGCTGCACAGACAGGAAGCTCCACCATCTCAGAGACAGCAGAGCGCACTCAAACCAAACGCCTGCCTTCCCACATGGACATGGCACAGACAGCTTACTGCCAAGTGGAGAAAATCACTATCACAGAGAGCCTCACACACCCCCACAAAGCCCACTCAAAATCTGTTACACCAACCATATAGTACAAACCAACAAATAAAGACAAGACTATGTACAGAATTCCCCAATGAGCTCTCCAACCCACTCGCATGACAGCGTGCAACAGCTTCAGCACAGATAGCAGAACTGTGATATAACTCTCAGGGTGTGGTCCTAACTAGCATTTTTCTCCCCGGACCAATGAACACTAGCCACTGGTCAATATTCATTTCCAGCATTCATTCCAAAAAGCCACAGTCACATCATCGTAAAAAGTTTTACAAACTCAGCTGATCTGCTCCTCTAGGCCTTGATGAATGCAGCATGTATTGCAGGTTACAGACAAATCAGTACAACAGTGCAAAATCTCCGGTCTCTGGAATGCTTTCTAAAACATCTCAGACATTCTTCACACAAAAGAATTACATCTCGGTTATAAAGGAAAACAGACAGCGAGAGAGCAGCGAACAAATGCGGACCTTGAATAACAATCATGTCTCATTTCTCCATTTGAAGTCTGGTCATCTGGAGACCAGCCCAATGAACCACCAAGGCAGACATTTGTGGAAATTTGTAATCATTTTTCCAGCCAGAGTGGAGTGACAACTAGTAAACGTGACTGAATGAGCAGACAATGCAATCATCAAGAAAACATTTACTGAGATTTTTAAAAAACAACATTGTCCCAGCACATTTGGACAGGAAGCAGGCAATAATAGAAGAAATTCAACTGTCATTTGCTCCAGTAGATAAAAAACAATTTCTGGCTTCAACAAAGATTTGAAAAGTAGACCAAAGATTAAAGATCTGAGATGATCAACCAATCTGCACGGCGTTGCTGTTTTCTTCAGGTCTCTAATGAGCAGGTGCTCTTTTTTTTCTCTCTCTCATTTTTCTAAGAACTTTCTTTGCCTTGGGTCATCTACAAGAAGGCTTTATCTTTTTTTTTTTTTTTTTTTACCCAACAGATATTGTTATGTTATTACTGATATTTACTTAGTAAATGCTGAGAATGGTATCTGGTCTGTAGCAGCAACAAAATGATGCAGGATTATATTTTAGAGAAAAAAAGAATGATGCTGTAAAAATGTAAATTAAAAAACATCGGAACATGTGTTTAGCTATGCATTTTGCTCTTTATTTTTATTCATTCAGTGCTAAAAGTTGAAGTATCAACCTTTTTTGTTACTTATATTTCACAATATTTCGGTGTTCTGTACAGGCCTGAAGTGAGTGCAACACGAGAAGAATTAGGACGGTGGAAATGCGAAGCCACTTATGGTTTAATGCAATAGTAAAATCAAAGGCCTAAACTAGCTGAGTATTTATTTAGAAGCTCTGTAATAATTGCAAATATTTACAGACAGGTGGTTGGTCATCATAAGCATCACATTCTGTTTTGCAAATCTAAAGACTTTTATTACCTGGCTTTGTGTTGCAAAACAGATAAACGCTGGGTGCCATGTCTGAGATCCAGATATCGTTTTGGAAGTGACACAGACAGGTGATGAGGGAAAAAAAAACAATGTGTATTAGTTTGCTGTTGGGTCACCACAAGCTTCCAGAACCACTTTTGATGATCTTGAATGTAGAGTATCAAAATCTCAGACAAAATACAGGAACAGTGAAACTGTATTATTAAAAAAAAAAAAAAAAAAAAAATGCTGCTGCTGCTCGTGTATAACGCATCCAAGATCTTCTGTTGGTGTTAACCGTGTTAAAATAAGGTGACTACAAAGACAGAGGCATATCATTTCCATCATTTTCACACACATCAAATTCTTCAATGCCTCGAGCCTTGTTGATCTGGACATGCTTATCCTAAAAGAGAGCCGCTCCCTTCAAAATAAAAATATTTAATTATATGACAAACGTAACCAGTCAGTATAAATTTGCAGTGAACCTTTTCTCTAAAGGTGGACGAACTATAACCATGCCAGATAGACCTGTAAGTCCTAACAGCGGCAGTCAATTCATTATTAAACGTGTGTGAATATTAAGTAATAGACCAGTGTCAAAATGGTAGACTGGTAGGTGGCGTACAATTTTCACAGTAGGTTTGTGTGGTTTGGGGAGGTAAAGCATGTTTTTTCGCTGTTGCATAAGCAGCCTTGTAAAAAAACGTTTATTACTTCGCCTGCATAGGGCTTCAGAACATCGAATGACGTTCCATCACTATGCCGTCCATAACTTACATTAGGCCGCAGTAGTGTAGAAGAACAAAGTCTTCCCAGACTGAATATTTTGTTAAGTGAGAAATCATCTACTGTTAAATGGATACTGCAGGCATAAATGACTATGGACTACAGAGTCAATTTCCACTTTTAAACCACTTCATACCTTTTATACCAGCAGGCCGTCAGTCAGACAAGCAGAAATCCATTAAGTCTTGCATATTATGGAAAGGAAACAAAAAGTGTGGGGTGGGGGATGCAGGCTTTAAAAAACTGTGCTGACCTGAAAAGAAAAAAATAAAACAAAGGGAACAAGAAACTTTATATATGGGGGAACTTGCTCATCTATAACGCAGTGTACAGGGTGGGGCCGAGTTCACTCCTGACAGGAATCAGTGTCGGTGCGTTCACACTGCACAGAGAACTGCTCAGATCAGATCCATTCACACCTTTCAATTACGCAAAATGCGGATTACCAAGCATTTATCAATATACATGTGAATTATTCTAGAGGGAAAGAACTTCAAATATTACAAGTAATAACACCCTTATGACCTGCTGCCCATCTGCCCAATTCTAATCAACTGTATCAGATTAGAGTCTATATTTAAATTCGTAAAACAAGAAAAAAAAAGAAGTAACAGAGAAACCGTGTAGCATGTAAAGAGTTAAACTACCAAATTTCACAGTGTTCATTCATAGGTCATTTTTAATACGTCGAAAGTGTATTCCAAACCTCTCCGCGTGAAGCCATAACGAGCCATTAAGTGTTTAATAAGCGCTACAGTGAAACCGGACCGAGAACATTCGAGCACTCCGGACAAACTCCAATGAAGCCAACTTCCCTCAAAGAGCCCTGTCTGATATCCAGACTACTTACTTTTTCACAATTTCTCAACACGCATCTTCTCCACCGCTTCTCTTTTCCCGAACCAGGGCACGTCCAACTTCAAAACTTCACCTAAACCCAGACTTTGCGATGGGGTTTTATATCGCCGTTTTAATTCCAGGACCTTCTCCATCGCACCACCACTAACCACACCGACATGACCGAGCTCTTCTCACCGACGCTCACGCCCTGTTCAACTCCCGACCCATCCTTCGTATTCACGTACAAGTCGTTTTTCTGGCGGATTAGCAGAGATATAGATACAATTTAATAAATCTTTTGAATACACTCATTTTTTTTGTTACTGTTACTTTCGGAAAGCGTTACAGTTCCCCCCTGTATCCAGCACTGCTCTGCAACATTTTTACATATTAGTTAGTTTAATTACATTGTAGCCCAGACGCCTGTTTCCGTCCTAAATGTCAGCCGGTTATAATCCTAGAAAGTGTCACATCCCAAACTAAAATCCGAATAGAATTTGTGGAGGAAAAAAGGTTTTCGCACAAAGCCACACCTTAACCCTAAATCAACGCTGACAGTCCCCTGTACTGCTGTATTTAACAATGTGTTTCCTATCATCGGATGAGTGTAAAATGCAGCCACGGTAATTACTAACACTACCTTGTTATCAACTGGATTAATTAAGATTGTTCCATTAAATCGGGCTCTGGCGTCAGTGCGTGTCCGTCTTCACGGTGTTCACATCTCCTCCCTGAGTCTGTCCGTTTCTCTTCTACTCCTCTCATACCGGCTTCTCCTCCGATCAGCTGGCAGCGACGTGACGTCAAACCCACCGGATTGGCCAATCTAATCCACTGTCTAAGCGTCCTTACGACGCCCACGTCGGAGAGCCGGTCGCGATTGATGGCTGTGCGCACCAATGAGACACTCCTACTCGGGCGGATGTAAATGCATCCCGGCCAATAATGTCTTTCTCCGACCGGCGCTCCGTTTAATGCGGTTAAAAGGCTGAGGTTGCCAGGTCCGCATATTTAACGATAGCCTAATTATGAACAGCTTCTTGGGCTGATCGTTAACATCACAATCGTGGATCAAAAATTAAGTGGCGTACACAGTGCGGAAATGTGACCCATTTGATTGAAATTCCAACTTTCCACAAACTTCTGACAGTTATGTATTTCTTTATCTGCCTCTTACTAAAACAATTAAAATGCCATGTATACTACTAACATAGGATAGGCCTACATTGTTTAATGATGGAGATCCATTGATGCTTAAGTATAAGGCACATATACTACAATTTACATGCAGCATTGTGAAGCATGACCATATTAGGGCAGTGCTGGTTCAGTGGTTAAGGGTGTTCAAGCCCCAGCATGGCCAAGCTGCCACCTTTGAGTAGTTGAGCAAGGCACTTAACTCTATCTGCTCCAGAGGTGCCATACTATGGCTGACCCTGCACTCTGACCCCAGCTTCCTGACAAGCTGGGATATGTAAAAATTAAAATTTTCCTTTGGGATTAATAAAAATGTTAACACAACTAGCAAACTTTGTGAAAGGTTTGCATTTCACAAGCTGCAAGTTCATTCCAAAAATATAAAGCAATGCTAGGTGTTAGCCTAGAATATGTGCTTGGCCTATCAATCAGAAGAAACCATCATAGTGCTTCATGAGTGCTAAACAGAATGGGACATTTAGTCAATGTCTGTTTCAGCTGCTCTAAAGCTGTTTCAGATCTCATCATCAAGTTTTTTTCACATGATAGACTAGATTCTTCCAATACACTATCAGGATGTTGCTGTTTCTATATTGGACATATGGAATTTTTAAGATTTGGACAAGTGGAGATGATACATATGGAGATGCTTCAAAACCTTACTGAAACTCAGTCCAATGCTTTGTTTCCCCCCTATCTAATAACATTTTACATTTACAGCATTTGTCAGACACCCTTATCCAGATCAACTTACATTTATCTTCTTCATTCAACTAAGCAGCTATGGGGTTAAGAGCCTTGGAGTGGTACAGTAGCTTGTTGTGGCTGGGATTTGAACTCATTACCGGTGGATCCAAAGTCCAATGCTTAAACCACTAAACATCTCTCCCATTTACAGTCACTCCTTGTAATTGTCACATTTTTTATTGCGGTACGAGGTGGTATCAAAACGTTTTTAGACTAAATTTGTTAACCAGAAAGTACTTTACTTATCTACATTTACACACATAGATCACAGACATCATCTTCAAAGTGGTCCCCTTTCACAGCAATACAGCACTCCTAAAATTCCTGTCATCTCTGGAATATGTTGTGAAAGTCTTATTTTTTAAGTGTGTCAAGCACCTTCTGCGATTCACACTGGATCTTCGCAATGGTGTCAAAACAGCAACCTCTGAGCTGGATATTCATCTTCATGAAGAGAGCAAAGTCTGCAGGAGCCAAATCTGGAGAGTAGGGTGGGTGTGAAAGAAAGATCATGTGGATTATTCTCTGACGATAATCATGCACAAGTTGTCAAATGGTTTCGACATTTTCGGTGGTTGAGATTGTTGAAGGTCTTCCTGTTCTCTCGTCATCTTCCAGTGATGTTCTTCCACCGTTGAAGCACGCCCCCCATTCAAAACAATTTAAACAACTCATTGCAGCATCGGTTTATGTCAACCGTATGCCAGTTCAAATGTCTCTGTGGCAGATTTTCCCAGTTTCATGCAGTATTTCATGTTTGCTCTTAGTTCTAACTTGCTGTCAATGATGAAATCACAGATGTGGTAGTGCACAAACTTTGTGATACCACCACATTTATACTGTGTCAGTGAATTAATCTAGTCATTCTTATAGTTATACTTTAGGTCTGTGTTTAGAATCTATAGAACTTTAAATAATTACATCCATTTTTACAATTATAGTCAGGAAACTATACTTTTTGGGATGCACATTTGAATTAAAATTTTGTTGCCTGTCTTTAAACTCTTTTACATTTCCCAATAGGGGATTTTGTCAAGAATGCTTGGCAACCCGACTCAATACTTTTGTTACTTAACCCACTCTTTCAGCACTAATATTGGCAAATTCAAATAAAATACTTGTTTGTTTATTTTTTCTTATTCAGGTATTAAATTTACATAGTTTATGATTAAATCGGTCTCCAGTAAAAAAAAATAAAAAATAAAAAACTCCTGAGGTTTTTGGTGAAATATATTTTAACTTCAAATTAGTCAAGTGAATGCAGAATCCTTAAACAATTGAATAATTACATCGATATCTGTGCAGTTTCTTTAAATGCTATTTGAAAACTGCATGCATTTACTTATTTATGGCAACACATAGATACATCATTGTTAGTTACTGTGGCCA